>NC_135279.1:1379166-1690833 GCF_051311805.1 Agelaius phoeniceus | reverse complement strand
CTAAACATTATATAAACCCACCTGGCAGGCAGAAGCATGCTACCCAAACGTGAAAAAAAATAATATTAAAAGGCTGGGGGAGGGAAAAAAAAGCATCCTAACCTACCTTTAATCCTTGCCAAGGCAGACTGGTTCTGTTAAAGTACATCAATACATAGCCTAGAGACTCCATGTCATCCCGACGACTGCAGGAGGAAAACCACAAGGAATTACAAGTTCTGCCATTTCTTGCTTTATTCCATAGTGCTAGCATTCAAAATTTTAAATTAAAAAATAATTCAGGAATAAACCCTAAGAAAAGCCCAAGATAGGAAGAGATCCTATTCGTTTTTAAAGCAAGGAATATTCTGTAGGTATTGTGTGTTCTAAGCTTCCACCTGCAGTTACACTGATTTGAGAAACAAAATCTTTGGAAAATGAAAAAAAAAAAAACCAAAACAACAAAAACCAACAAAAAAACCAACCATGAAATGTCTTTCCTGCCTTCTTAAGTAGCTTGAGTAGAAACTGAAAATTTTCCTGTAGGAACCATGGAATGCTTTGTAAGAGAATGAGGTTAATGAGGTCAATAAGGCTGTAACATCTTGTCAGTCACATTTTTCCCTGAACCTTGGCTCAGCCTGGGATCAATCCTGACCACCTGGTCCCTAAGGGGCATTGCTCCTTTCTTCCTTGCCTTCTGCCAAACCCCCTGAGCTGTCTCTGATTTTAAAAGGCAGCAATATTTATGGAGGTGCATGAATCAATCCCAGAGGTGCCTCTGCCTTCTTCCCCCCAAAGTCAGTTCCAAGGCAGCTGGAGAACTCCAAAGTGATCCAGCTGAGAACTTGCACAAACTCTCATGCAATAGGCTTCAAATGCTTTCTGCCCTGCACATGTTCCACATCCCCACTCTGGCCACATGAACTCCACTGTACTTTGCTCACAGCTTTCCTGAGCACCAAGAGCAGCACAGTTCATTGGAGTGGATAACACACTCCAGGATTTTTTTCTCCTCTTGGCAAAGTTGCCTCTTCCCAGCTGTGGTAAAATCAGATTTTTCCTCTGACTGCCCCTCTGCAGCTGACATCTATTTAATATGAGGCAGAAAAATAACTTCTTTTTCTCCTCCCTGCTCCCTTATGGGGAAAACCTGGTGGGTTTTGCTGCTGCTCTCTCACCCAGAGAAGGATTTAAAGGGTGGCAGGACAGACTCTACAAAGATCAAAAGGCTGACAGTGGTATTGCAAACAGGATTACACAAAAAGGTGAGGGGAAAACAGCTCCCCTGAAGTGGGAACAGCCTCTAACCTGATCTAACTTGGTAGGAGAAGAAAGAAGCTGGTGATGTTTTGTGTTCTAGCCCAGGCAATAGAACCAGAACAGCCTGGCACCCTCACTCATGGGCCAGCTCTGTGACCCTTGGGGAACAAAGGAAAAGCAATCCCAGGGGAAAATCAGCTTGGCTCCAGAGAGCTTTGAGCACAAGGCCAGAAAAGCTCTGCTGTGCCCAGGGAAGAGGGGATTGGTTCCCTCCCCTCAGATCATCTCAGCTGCAACATGAAACCACAGACAAAGGGCTGGAAAATGATACTGAGCCCACAAATTCCAGCCTGCAAAACTTGCTAATTCCATTAGAACTGCAGATTTTAATCACCAACAGCATTCAGTGAACCTGTACAGGGACATAAAATTTTCTGAGAAGGCAGTGGTAAATTCAGAAGGAATAAAGGGATGAAGAGTATCCACCCCCCACCCAGCTCATTGTTTTAGTGTTTAATGCAATGATCTCGTAGTAGGAAACATTTAGTTCTGTAAATCTGCAGTGGGTACATTATTACAATATATTGATAAAAATAATTTTCAGGATTTGGAAAACAGGACAATCCTCTCCAATATTAAAATAAATACCACTGCAAACAGCTCCTTGAGCACAGCTGTCATTACCTGTAGCAAAACATGTTCTGTAACAGTTAAAAGTACAGGACTAGAGGTTGAAATATTCTGCCATAAGCTCCAGAACTGGTTTCTCTTGAATACAGGAATGCATTACTTCTTTGCCTCACTGCTGGCTTGACCTAGACAGTTTAGCAGCTTTTAGCAAGCACCAACCTACATTTCTAATTATAACACAATTCCCATTACCAGCAGATATGGTGTAAAATTCAACTAAACTCAATTTTTGGTGCCCAACTAAATTCTAAAGCAACATACTTTGCAGATCTCTCCTTTTCTCTCAGGTGCAAGCACAGATATTATATTCCCTTACCAGAACTGCTTGGGATCTGTGAAATGCATTTATTTCAGAAGTGACACCTGTCATTATCTTCCTGAGCCACATGACAAGCTGGCTTAAATAATGGCACTGACAAACAATAAAATACCCTGAAGGAACCTTAAGGAAATTAAAGTAAAAAAGGAAACATGGAGCATTTTAAAGCACCATTTGTGGGTTACATGTTGAAGCTGACCACGAGAAATTCTGTCATCCTCATCTTGGTTAGCCAAAAGGTCAGAGGCACAGACATTCCTGGAAGTTTTAACTATCCAAGAAAGGTAAAGCCACACTCTTCAGTTATCCAGTACAATTTTAGGCACAGAGGTAAGGGAGAGAGGCATCCCTTGATATCCCATAAATACCTAACACCTCCAAACAACTTGAAGTGCTCTCTCCACTAGAAAATGCTGGGATTCTGTAGGAACAAAATGCCTTTGATCCAGAAGATAAAAATATGTGTTTGTTGATTAAGCAAAGCTCTAATAAATATATCCACACACATGTGTACATACCTACAGACATAAAACTAAAATACAGTGTGACTGAAGGTATTTAAGTCTTGCTTGCAGGCAAAAGGAGAAATAATGGTTTAGTAAGTTGAAGAGAGTGGGAAAACAGGCCAGACACCAGCTTTAGAACAGCCTTTGTGCTTACAGAAAGGCCTCTCAAGCCAGTCAGCAGTGCTGCCAACAGGTACCAACACATCAGCAAAGTGCACCATTTTATGTGTGAAGGGCCTCTGACACACCCACATCAAAGTATGGCTTAGCCTTTAAAAAGCCAAAATAATATGCAGAACATCCACGTGATGTCTGCAAGACACACAGGTCTCTTTAAGAAGCAAATCAGGTGCTTGGATTTTCCCCCCACCCTTGCACAGGCAGCCAAAAGGAGGAACACTTGCAAAGAGATGGATACACTTTTCATACAAAATGAGCTCAGACTCTTCAGAAGCCTCCAAAGAGCACCCTGCACCCTCCAAAGGTTGCACTCACCTCTGCTCAATGCCAAGGTGTGCATTGATGCTGGCATATCGAGCTGTGCCAGTGAGATTTTTGTCTTCTCTGTATGGTATGTGTTGCCTTGTCCTGTTGTCCCGGTACTTTTTGGCCAAACCAAAGTCAATAAGGAATAACTTGAAGAGAAATGAAAATAGGTTAGATTCCTATCCAAAACCCCAAATTCCCAACTTCTTTCAGTAGGCATTAGCTATGTTTTAAGACACCCAGACAATGTAACAGCCTACAGTTAAAAGAAGCAAAGTAACAGTGCGGAGGCGCAACCAGCTTTAAGTAGTCAGTTAAAAACTCGATGGTGAATTAGTTCAAGCCTTTTCTCAATCCCCTGCAATGGATTAGATGGTGCTACTCAGCCTCTGGAGCTCAGTTCTGCCACTAGTTCCTATCACTACTGTAGTCTCCTGAGGGAGGAAGATGTGTGAAAGCACATCCCAGACCCCACTGGCACAAAGGGCACACACATGGAGCTCAGGGCAGCTCAATGCACAAGGCACACCCTGCACCCTCCTGTCCCAAAGAACAGTGGCCATTCTGCAGAGCACAAGGCCAAAATCTTCCCCAGCAAACAAGACAGCTTGTTCTTGGCTCATTGTAAGGCTCCCAGAACACTGCCACAGCAGCAGGACAAACTCGCTGGTTTTAGCACAGCCAGGAAGCTGGAGCCAAGGAATGGATCCAATTTGGGTTTCTAATAACCAAGCTTGCCCAATGATTTGGTATTTAGCAACCTGAGTGTGTGGTAATTAGTGTGTGGTAATCAGCGTGCTGCCAGCCAGCCCACCTACAAAGGGTCATCCAGGCTGTACTTTCTTGGGCAAGATTTCAGGCCTAGGCAAAAAAAGCTGAGGCAGAAAGAAGCACATAAAGAACCTTTCAGACTTCAAGCTACAAATCCTGATTCCAACACTGGATTAATGCTACAGGATCAAGGACTACAATCCCTACAGACTGATCAGTGCTGCAAAAGTAACTTGGGTGGGGGCAGAACGTGATGGAAAGAAGACATTTCAAGTTTGGTAAAGTCTCAGTAAAAACCAACTCTGTATCACCTTAAAGCTGATTCCAGAACTGAAGATACATCTTTAAAAGCAAACTGGAGACTAAAATACATCCAAGGCTGAAATGGGGGGGTCACTGGCACACTGGAAGTGCTGTGAACTAGGAAATTCTGTTTGAAGTATCCAAGATACTGAAAGTTTCTCAATTGCAGAATAGCTATGGCTCAGAATTCTGATTCAAGAAGATTTACCAACTACAGTAGCCTAGACAGGAAAAAGCAAAGCTAAAATCCTCTTAAACTACTGGTGTCAGAGCAGAAAACCTGGGGTTGAAGTCTTGCCATGATCTACATGCAAACACAAGGCACTGCAGTGCTCCATTTGCTGTTAAGGTGAAAGTCATCCTGAAAGCCCAGAATGCTTGGAGCAAGGGACATAAACCCAAGTTTATAAATCAACTCCATGCTCAGACAGCCCAGCAAGGTGTGGGTCTTGGCTGTGCTGCACCCACTACAGGCAGCTACTCAGTGAGCATGTGGATATGTCCCCTAGCTACCAGGAAATCACCTGATATGCCAGGAAATATTTGATATTGAATCCCAAAGCAGACAGTGTAAGGCTCTACGTGATTGCTCTGCTGTGACTTTCCTAGAAGCAAAGCCTGAGCTCGAATGCAATCCCTCATTTTCTGATTTGGTCCACAACACAGACCTGTAACTGGCTATTATTTTACAGCAGCAGCTTCCCTGGGGAAGTTTGCTCTGTTCCCTAGCTCAGGATCAGTCTGTATGTCCCTGTGGATGGGCTGAAGGCAGAGGAGTGAGCCCCTCCTGGAAAGGACGAAGCTGGGAGACACAGCTCAGTTTGGACGAGCACAGAACGTCCCAGTGCCAGCTCCCAGATAACCTCACACCACCTTCATTCTGTTTGTTGCACTATCAGCAGGAAACTGGAGAAGTAGGGCACGATTTTTGCCAAGAGCAACTAGAGAAGTAGATCAAAGTCTGTGCCTCTGATAAGAAAGTTTCAGAAGCAGACAACAGAAGCCTGTCAGCTTGTGTACAGCAGGGATCTGCCTGGGATTTAATCCATGGAGACTACTGTGGAAAGCTGTGCACCAACGGCCAAGCTCCTGAGCAGTGATTCATATTCAGCAATTTCCAGCTGTCCTGCTACCAACTGGCAAATGTCTTCCTCTCTCTGCAATTCATCTTCTCTTCAAGAGTCAGAAATATGACATTAGACACTACAAGATAAGCTCCTGCTTCTCCAAGATGCAGCTTGTCGCAGTAGTTTCAGTTTTTAAGCAAAATGGATGAAAATATTAAGTCTTCATTACACATTTGGGGTGGTTTTGCAAGGAAACTGCACGGGGAGGAGTCTGGCTGAAGTGGTAACAGAACTTCTCCACATGCATCCATAGGAACTGCAGGAAACCTCCAGCAAGGCAAGCAGGAGCCCTGCTATTTCATGTCTATCCTTCACCACACTTTTAGGAGATTGCCTTTTGAGTTGGAAAGACCACAAATAAAACCTGCACCTGAAATCAAGCACGTACATTTAGCCCTATCAAAGTTTAGAAATAATTCCACAATTTAAACAAGCGCCACAGGGAAACATCTTAGTAATGTTACATGTTTGCCAAGTATGTCTGAATAATGCCAACATAAGAGGTGCTTTTGCAAGGTCTACATTCTCCAGAAAAACAAAATAAAAAACAAAAAATAAACCAAACGAAAAAAAAAGAAAAATTAACCGAAACAAAAAATAAAGCACATGAATTTGGGGTTGAGGTTGGAATAGGAGACAGTTCAGACCTGGTTTAATCCTGAGAAAGATGGGTCCTGAGAAGTACTAACAGTCATGCTTCTTTTCCTCTTCCCCACTGGAGATTCTAAACACTGAACAAACAATAGAGGGTGGCAGTGCATCAAACAGTCTTGCTTACATTGCAACATTGGCCGGCGCAGACAGGCAACACCGAGGCGTTCGAGAAAGAACAGGGTAGCCAAATGCCATCCTTCTTCCACCAAGCACTGTACTTTTCAAAAAAACTGTATCTTTCCATCTCTTTTTTTTTTTTGGAGTCATATTTTGATTATTTATCGTGGTATTATTTTTTTTTTTTCCAAGGAGAAAATTTGACAGATGGGACAAGGTAAATTTCAACTGTGAGCCGCTCCAAAATGGCACTGCCTTAACCAGGGATAGCAATGGTGACATTTGGCTCTATTAAAAAAGGAAATTCAAGTTTTTGCTTACAAAAGCAGCCTTTGGTTCCACAAACTGCCCTTCCCCCATAAGATATTTAGAAAAAGTAAAATCTTCAGTAAGGAAGAGGTAGAAGGCATTTAGTCACCTTAAAGTTTACTTTCATAAGCATGCAGGGCTTATTTCTAGCAGAGCTGGAAATTCATCTTTTAAGGTGGGAGCAAAATTTCTCCCAATCACCAAATTAAAATTTGGGGAAAAAAATCAATTTAATTTTTTTTTTTTTAATACAACTGACAGGAAGCTACTGGAACAAGATTACCATGCTGTTCTAGTCTTTGTGGCTGATTTTCTTTGAACTGTGTAGAGGCATCTCTAAAAACCCCAAAACTACACTTGGTTACAAAAAGAAACATTAAATATTGTATGGTGGCAAATGTTTCCTAGACAAAGCCCTTGATTCCAAACTGAAGGAACCCATTCCATATTTTGCTCATGTAAAACTATTAATTTGCACTTGGGTCAGGAACTAACTCCCTAACCCCCTGAAACATAAGTGAAGCCCATGCCCACAGTGCTTTACCGCCATATCATTGCATGGCTCCCTAAAGGGAAAAAATCAAATGGTTTGTAGGCAATTTTGTCTTTGATTTCAGCTGATGCAAATCTAATGTGTTCCTCCTCTAAAGTAAGCAGAGCAGCAATTTCTAGGCCATTAATCCACACCAAGATGAACTGGAGTGCAGCAATGCCAACCTAGCATGACTGTGCAAAAGTATAGAAAAATGGCCCAAAAAGAACAATTGGAAATCAGAAACTAAAACTAGGAAAAAACCAAAATAAAAGTTTTCAAGTTCTACTTTGAGTCATGCCAGAGAATTAAGGAGCCTAAACTGCTCAACACAGCAGAGAAAAATAGAGCTGTACAGAGTGAAAGTATGAAACTTGGGAACAAACAAAGTTGAACAGCAACAGGATTACATAAAGACTGTCTTTCAGCTGGAATTACAAGCTTTTCCACCCATGGTTGTCTCTAAACACTCAGTGCATTGCACCTCTTCAGACAAGAGCTGTTATCTCACATTATCCAAGCTTTCCCCTTCTAATGCTCATGGCCCTGAAGTTGGCATTCATACAGGCAAACAAAGGTAAACATTTTGATTACTGGTAGTGCCTAACCAGATGAGACATCCTGGGATGGCATCTAGAGAAGATAAGTGGGAATCTTGCTTCCAATAAACAGCTTGATCACGTACATTTGTCCTGAAGTTAATTTCTAATCAGTAGCATGCTTAATGCATTGCCAATGCTGCCTGTCTGCCCGAGCTCGACATACAAATTGCAGGATTAAGCATATTTCACTCAAGAAAACTAAAAATAAAAGGAAAAAGTTGCCTTCCAGGCAGGAAACATGCACTTCTGACTATGTTTACCCATCCCAAAAAGTGTACCAACCTCAGCCCACCCCCCCACCCACCCTCAGCTTTTTTTCCCCCACAAAGTAAACTGAGACAAAATTTTTTTTTTGTACAGCAGGTATTCTACAGCTTAACAGTTTTCCATCAACATAATTGCATCATTTCTTTTATTTATAAAAGTATCTGCATGTTGGCTCTTGGTCTTATCCACAATTCTGATGGTTGAAGAGACTTTACCAGTCTGTCACTGCAAGGTTTATTGCCCTGCTGACTGGTAGGTCAGGAGCTCCCACGTTGCACAAACTGTTTTCATCCTTAGGAGGTCAGCCCCAAAGCCAAAGATAAGATTTGACTTTATCATAGAGGAATAAAATGCTATGACAACAGACATCTTGAGAGAAGTAGCCAAGTATTCTCTAGGGTTAGTTTATAACCTTGTTGCAAGGCCAGAAATCATCTTGCAATCAAGTGGATCCCCCAGGGTGGGTCAGAGACCCACAGCATTTACAGGTGGACACCAAGAAAACCAAGTTCTCCCACCCAAGAACTGTGGTTTAGCATCCAAAATAGCAGTTTTAGCAATGGATTTTACAAAAGTTGTGCAGCTGGAATCAAATCACACAGGCATTCCCTCTGCAGCTTGGAAACAAAGAGCTTTGGACTAACCTTATTACAGTGACGCCCAATACCCATTAGGAAGTTATCTGGTTTAATGTCTCTGTGTATAAAATTCTTTGTGTGCACATATTCAATTCTACTGATCATCTGTAAAAAAAACCAGCAACATGTAAGATTTCAAAGAGAGCAAGACATTTCATTAAACCTTCAATGAAAGCATGAATTTTTAGAGTTACCTTCCTCTGCAACTTCAGTTTATGCATTTGCTTAATGAAAACCAATTTTTTTAAATGCTGAGTAGCTTCTTTTCATGTTAAAATTCCACAATCTTGGTCAGAAACTGGCAGATTAAATACCTGAATAATTCCCAGATATTGAAGTTCGTGTTTCTAACTATAGCATCCAATTAAAAATTAATTTTTTTCATTGTTTCAAAGCTTTTATAGCTACCACAAGCCAATTTTAAAGCTCATTCCCTCCCCCTGCCCCAGTTACTCATTCATCTGGTTATTCATTCATCAAACATCACTTTTCAGGTAGCAGTTTTCATGGGCCAAGTCCCAACTTGATGGTGGCCCATCCTGCCATAGCCAGGTTACCCTAATCCCAGAATATCTGGAGACATGGAGAAACTCTGGCACATCTGTGTCATCATACAGGGCCAGCCCATTTCCTGTGGGTGAGATCACAGCCCATGGTTATGTGGCACAGCTCTGCAGCTCCTCAAACACTCCTCTTGCAGCCTTGAGTTGTTACATCACACCCCTGACAGCTGTTTGCTGGACTGTGCCCTAAAAGCCACTTCTGAGCCCTGCCATCCCCCATTTCTGCCTGTTTCCCAGCTGGCAGCCAATTAATGCTCATCATCCTAGGAATAATGCACAAACCCCTCGTGGATTCCTGGAGATGCTGTCACACCCAGACTCTGGCTAGGGGAGCAGGCAGTGGCTCTCTAAAGCAAGCACATCACCCTCCCAGGGCAGTGAGAACAGGGACAGCTGACCTTGTCTCCAGACAAATGCCTTGAGCTTCCTTGGCCAAGAGCCTGGGATTCTACGAGCATCTGGCTGAGTGACAACTTGGTGCTGATATCTATTACGTAATATTAGATGAAATTTCAACTACCATTGAAAAATTCAACTTGAAAAACCCTCAGTGCTTTTCAAGGAGCTGAAGGAAGCACAATCAAGCCATTTATTAAGCAGCAAGAAATGAAGATGGCTGCTCATTCCAAATGCTGTATTCTCATGACCAAGTTGGAAAAATACCAACTGCTATAAAAAAAGACTTAAGAGAGTTTTAGAGGCCTTGATTATGTTGGAGGTAGAGTGGCATCTCCACTAACAGCTTTAAGAACTGTCTGTGAGGACCAAACAAGCAAGGCAGTTATTTATTATTAGCTCTCTGTCTGGTCCTAGTGATGCCTTGGATCGTTTGTCCTTGGTGCCCAGCTGGAGAAGGAATTGTTTTGTCTCCCTGCTCTGTGAAGAGAACTCACCATGCCCTCATATGAAGCTCAGAACTAAAGCAGTACAGAATGTGAAAAATAGAAAAGCTAAAACCTGAGGCATCACTAGAGGCTACAGGAGGGTGTGAGAGCACAGGGACAGACTTGCACCTTGTCACCACAGATGCCATTGAATCAAATCAGCCACAACTGGAGACTGTTTCAGCCCCCCTACCACAGCCTCTGTGGTGATACTGGCAGTGAACCCACCCAAATGAGTCTGAACATTTTCATGAAGTTGCCCTTAAAGCAGCAGCACAAAGGAGCTGGCAGCTGCAGTGCCCTCCCACTCGGTGCACTGGGTAGGGCAGAGCACACAGAAACCACCATCCCTTTGTCCTCATTTAGGTCAAGTGTTCACTTAGTGCCCAAAACACTGCATCAATTATTGAACCCCCTCTGCAGGACCCCCTCAGGGCTCTGAGGCTGCTCCCCCAGGTGTGCACATACCTGGTCTGCTAGCATAAGTACTGTTTTCATGGTAAACCTGCGAGAACAGAAGTTGAAGAGGTCTTCCAGGCTGGGCCCCAGAAGATCCATGACTAGAACATTGTAGTCCTTTTCTTGACCATACCACCTGCAAGAGAGGAAATGATCCAGCATTATTAGCAGCAATCCTGATGCAGCCCAGGGTACCCTCAGTGCTCTCAGCTGCAAGGGCACGTTGCTGACTAATGTACCATCTTGAAAGCTAATGAGAAATTAATGCTGGTAATATCTTATTTTTCCTGGAAACAAAAGTCTGAGCACAAACCAGAACACACAAGTTGGCAATCTTCCCTGAAGAGAAAACACTACTCCACATCAACAACCAAAATACCAATCACCAGAATGAAAATGCAGCCAAAGCAGCAGTGTCCTTACACTGAGGTGTGTGTACAACACCCAGACTGAAATTCTTCTGCAGGACATCTTACTCTCATTGCAACTGCATCATTTCACTCCACAAAACCATCTTGACGTGCCCTAGGCTTCGTTTTCAGGTCTGACTTCTCTGCACCAGACCAAAGCAGTTCACTCACATAGTGAACTGAACGAATGAAATGAATTTTTCATTTATTTCTCAATTTTAAAAATGCCAATCAAGTTCTATTTGCAATTAAGTCAAAATAGAGGCTCTTTATCAGGCTTTTAATATCAGAGAGAAAGAAGCACTCAGGTGTCAGAAAAGCAAATTAGAAACATAACAAAATATTAATTGCAGCTATACTATGATAGTAACCTTTAAGTGCCTAATACATCCATTTTGGACAAAAATAAAGGCTAACAATGCTGTGAGGACAAGCAGAAGCTCTTCCTTGGATGATTTCCTTTCCAATCCATGTTTAACATTTCCACCATAGCCCTGCTTTACTGCATCTGCAGCTGGGGGTGGTCTCTCCCCAGCCAAGCTCCTGAGCAGGCCTGGAGTCACCTCCTGGACTCCTGCACATCTCAGTGTGAATCTCCACCCTTGAAAGACAGGGCTGGAATATTCTCCTCTCCAGCCCTTCTGCACGTCCCAGATAACCACAGTCAAGTGACAGCTGTGAGTGAAAAACTGTTTTGAAGCTGACAGGGCACCTGTTTGATCAGAAGGCTGCAATTCTGCCTCTTCTGAGCTCCTGGTCCTTACACCAAGGACCTACTGCCTGCAGTCCAGGGAGAATTTCCTTTAATTTCCCAACAGTGGCACAGACAAGGTGCCCCAAGGATGTGCCTCATAAGAAGAGTATGCAGATTAAAAAATAAAACCTCAAGATTCAGCTAAAGTAGCAGTTGGGACTTAAATGTCTGTACAGACACTGTATTTCCACTTTAGGCAATGGCTCCAGTGCACCAATGCATGGTTGTCTGGAAAACAGTTACCACTGATAAAGTCAACAAATTCCTAGGTGCTCAAAGGATTCCAAGCTTAGCTTAGCTGGGATAGTAAAATAAAATGTTTACAAAGCCAGAGAGAAAAGATTCTATATTTGGATTTGTTTCAGGAACTACTGGCCTGTACCTTCCCACTGTCTGGATCCTAGGAGAAACCATGCCCTTCATTCCTGCATTGTTATAAATCTGATTAAAGTTATGTATGAGCTGTGGCTCACACTCCCTGCTTTACACATCAGTCTAAGGCCTTTATTCATTCTCTGCATCAAAATGGGATGCAGAAAATATCTATTTTGAAAGCAATCATTCAAATGAAATGTCAACAGAACAGCTCTGTAAACAACTCCAGGGGTCACAGGTGAAAATAAAACATTATGGGCACCTAAAGAAATGAAATTGGAGCAAATGACCTGCCTAGGTATTCTGTTCCTATGAAATGTAGGTTTGTTGAGAAAAAAAAATTAGTGAGTAATGGGCTGAAATGAAGAATTCTAAGGAGTAAATCAAGATCTAGCTAAAGTACCATTTCCTTCAAGGGATGGAATTCTAATTGAGATGCTGAGTGTAATTGTTCAGCACAGCAATGGTTCAGTGCCCTAGAGATGCAGTGAAGGGGAAAAGATCAAAGATCAGCCTTCAGTGGAGCTAAGAAAATTGAGTCCCAGCCTCACAGACGAGGTGAAGCTGATGCAAAGGAAGCCCACCCTGCAAGGTACATTTTAAAAACCTTTTTGTTCCTCCACAGGGATCTGTCTGCAGAGTAAGTGCAGTAATTCAGGATGATTGCACAACCTCTGTCTGCCCTATTTCTATGTATGAACAAGAATTCTCATCTCCTGACCACTCTGCTCTGGTGGAAAGCACATTCAATTCTCCAAGACAAAGAAATAAGGCAGAACCTCTAAATATTTCATTTTCACATTTACCTGCCTGTAATTCCTCACTGAAGACTGTGACACCTATTCATTTCACTGCTGGCAACTGGAACTTCTTCCAAGGTATCAGAGTGTTTTATTTACTTTGCTAACACTCCAAGTAAGTTTTCATTTCCCTTGGAAGATCTCCAGGGAAAATGGGATTAAGAAGTAAAGCAACATCATGTCCACTCAAGGTGTAGGAGCTGCTACTACTGGCAGCTCTGAATGAAAGAACTTTAGGAGTCTTGGCTTTTCTTAGCAAAACTTGGATATTAGGATATATAAAAGCTGGTGTCCCAAAAAGAGATCTTCACAAGTTCTTATATGCATCAGCAGGGAAACTTGGAATTATCTCCTAATATGAGGGAATGATTCATACAAAGCCCTGGGCAACTACTGGGTGGCACTGGTATCTCAGAATACAGGGTGCCCACATGTCTGAGAGAGCCTGGACTTCTGTCAGCTCAGCTGAAGTCCTTTCCCTCATGAAGCAACACATCCTAAGTAAGGGAGAGTTTTGGAGAGGAGTAAAAAGTGGGAGCAAGAGACTGAACTCCTTGAGAGCCATTTTGGGTGGGTAATTACTGTGATTTGGTTACACACAATGTATTATTTCAAGAAGAGAAGCTGATTTACCAGAAAAACTTCTCCTGATCTTTCTCTAATTGATTCCTAGTGTGCTTTACACCCTTACACAAAACATGAACAGGACAGAATCATGAGGAATAGTCGAGTGTACCCTTGAACAGGCAGTGTCACACAAACATCTGATACAGATGTCACAAACCTCCTTGAGCTTCAAGGTGTGCCCAAGCTCCCAGGCAGGAAAATGCTTCATCACTCTCCCTTCCCTCATCTGTTTAAAGCTCTATAATCAAACTATTCCAATTAGTCAGAATACAGCAAAGCTCTTTTATGAAGCTTTCTATCAGAGCCTGGTTAAAGGCTGAGCACAGTGACCTGAATGTGACTTCAGTGACTTGGCTGTGGTAAAGAGCAGAGTGGACACGTCACCGAGTTTCCAAATCATGTGGTGTGAGAGCCTCGTCTATAACCCCAGCATAAACACAAAGCTGAAATTTTCGAACATCTTAGATTTCAGCATCTGAGCTCTGTGGGAACATCCAAGTCACACCACAGAGCAGTCTGAAAGTGTTTAGTTTCTAAAGAACACACAATAAAGCAGGTATGATGTCAGGTCACATGCCAAGTGGATGTTGTTTACTTCAACTGACATGGGGTGGGTTTAAATTCTCTTGACTAACCTTGAGACAAGGAAGTGAAGGCTTGATGCATATCTAGTACCTGGTGGCAAACACTCTAGTCAGCTCTACCCAAACTTAAAATCCTTCTGCCTTTTCAGAGCTGCATCTTTCAAAAAATCAATGATTTCTATTTCAGCAACTGTCTATTTTGTAAATAATGTCAAGGACAAAAGAAGAAATGTTTGAGGAAATGTTTTTTAATAGCTGGGTTTGTTTTGTTTGCATTTTTTTATTTGTTTTAGCTAAGAAAACATTTCATTTGGTTATTAATAGTATTTTTTCACATCTTCCTTTGAAAGGGTCAAACAGAACCAGGCAAACTAGCGGAGAAAGGGCTGAAGGGCTAACAGAATCACACAGAAATTCCAGCCCTGTTTCACACTACTGTGTCACTCACACAATTCCAGTCAATAACCAGCAGTTTCACTACACTGGCAATTATAATAATTACAACGAGGTAACAAACCCAGCACAAGTACCCAAAATGTGTCAGAAATAAATCAAAGTATTCAGGAGATTCACATTAAAAAAAATAAAACAAAACAAAAAAACCAAAAAATCAAATTCAAATCAAGACAAAGCAAATTACTGAATTAGTAAATCTGACAGCTGTAAGGCACTGGCAAAGAAACCCCAAATCCCAGAATTCTGAAGACATGGAGGCAATAAAGGCACCTCCCTTTGCCCACAGCTTATACAAAAAACCAGAACATGAGCTCAGTATCACAAAAAACTCTTCCCACCACCAGACAAACCATGACAAGACCATTTTGTTCCAACTTAATAAAAGCTCTCCTCAATCAACACCTGCTTTGCCAGGTAACCCATCCTCCACTAAAGGCTTCTGTCAGCTCCATCACTGACTATTCCCACAGGGGCTCTGGCAGCCTGGAATTGCACACAGAGCTACAGGAGCCTGTGCTTCTGTCAGACAAAAAACATCTCCTGGTGCCTCACTGCAGGGAAGGACAATTCTTCCAACACTGAATATCTGAACTCAAACCTTTACACTTCCAGAAACGTTTATATCCCATTACAAAAAGGGTGATTCTGACTTCTTTGCCATTACATAAAACTTTTGCCACTTTGATAAATTATGGTGTGTGACTCTATGATTCATCTGTGTAATCCTATGTAATTAAGTTTCTCAGCACTTGTGTTTGCAAGCAACAAGTGAAAGAGCTCTCGTGACAGAAATGGAGATTGTCAGAAGAACCAAAGTGGATTAAAAAGCTGTTAGAACAAAAATGTAAGGTGAAAAAGCAAGCTGGAAAGAACTTGCTAACAGAATTACCTGAGATCACCTAATTAGTAAGTTTGACAAGTCAGCAGGCACATGAGGGGGAATATGCAAGTCTGGAAAGCCTCATGGACACAAAGGACTCAGACATCCCACAGAAATCCAAATGGCACTGATGTGGTGAACACTCTGGAACTGTATTCCAAGCCTGCCAGCCCTAAGTCACTCACACAAAAGTCTCTGAACTGGGCATTAGTCAGATGATGGGACTAAAGAGAAAACACTGACCTCCCTGTAATTCCAGAGCTCTGATACCCTGAAAAACACCAGCTTATCCCACCAGGAGAGGGGCAGCTGCTCCACACACACAGAACCTGTGGACTGGGATCACTGCTGCAAGCCCTGTCACCAGCTCAGGAGAGGAAACCCAAATCCCAGCAAGGGCACAAAAGAGACCTCAGGAAAAATGGGGGGGCTGTGACCTCTGCAATCATTGACTCCAACAGCTCAGCAGGGCACTTATGGAGCCATGCAATTATTCCTTATAGATACAGGAGGATGGGAAAAGGGAATAAAGGTTTTTAAGAAAAATCAGGGAAAAAAGAGCTGGCAGCTGACTGCCTGTGGGTCCAAGCATTATCTTCAGCACAGAAACTCTCTGGCTCTCTGTGTCCAACAACACAGCCATGAGCACTGCCCTGCTGGCCTAGAAAGTTGTGATGTTGCACCTGACTAATTCAGAGCCTTCTGCTCCCATGTTCTCAGCACAGACATCTCCTGACAAATAATGACAGTGCAGACAAACTGGAAAGGGAATTCTGCCTGTAAAAATGCTCTGAGTCTTACAGACACCGAAGCAACACACGAGAGAAAGGTAATCCATCAGAGATTCATTTCTAAATTGACACATATTTTATATTTCTGCTTTATCTCCCCTGAAACTGGAAAAGCACTTAACTGCTAACCAGCTAGGAGTAATAGAAATGAACTTCACATAATATGGCATGACTGAAATCCTGAAGTGCAATATTTAGCAGATGTCACCTAACGTTAGTTGCCATGGAGAGCATGAATTAGGCCACCCAAGCACTAAATAAAGCAACAGCCATGCACACCCTACGCTATGGAACTGGCTGCACTCTATAAATAAAATTCTGGATCACTTTTTGTACAGTTCTGAGAGCAATCCACCAAGGATGCCAGCACAGCTCATCCCCCAGCAAGGAGGTGCCTTCATCTGCCCCGTGTGATGCTGCACACACGCAGCTCCCCGTTCTGCTGAGCTGTTCAATAAAGCCCATGAACCCCAGGGAGGAAGGCAGGAGCTGCAGTTCAGTGACAAGGGGAACCATTCACCCACAGTGGGGACAGCCAACAGCACTGAGGAAAAGAATATTCCAGTGTTATGGCTGCTGAGCATTTGTATCAATCAGGAGTAACACTGACCTCAAACTCCAAAAACTGAGTTAAGGCAGGGAGAAGAAAATTCTAACTTTGGTCTCTCTTGGATGCTTTGACAAAATCCACCAAGAGTTTAGATTGGTGGAAAACAGGAAATACATTTATTTACATCTATTTATTTTTTTAATAAAGGAACCATAGGTATTAATTTAAAGATTATCTTCCATTTTATTTAGAGGCTTCTGGTTACCTATCAGGTGGTTCTACCCTTCAATATGCAGACTAACTAATAACAGCAAGTTCATTAATAGCAGGATTTATTGATAGAATCTTTTTTCTGGAGGGGGGAGTGGGGTTTCTTGTGGGGTCAGTGAGTGCTTTTCTGGTTTTCTCACGGTGGTTTGGGATTTTTTGGTGGTTGGGTGGGGGCTTACACTGCAGGAAGTTAATGAGAAAACAGTTAAAAATGCAGGTGTTTCAGAGGTGTGTTTACAGCTGGTTAAGCACTGCTAAAAAATTAACATTTCAGGTGCTTAAGGCAAACTTGGTTGTGATAACTCTTGGATTACCAGCCTTGACCACATTTTTCCATCACAGGTAGTATTTAATGAAAATATATAAAGGCACATTCTGCTGTTAATAATTATTCAGCAACATGGCAGTAATCAACCAGAACCACAAATATTGTAAGTAATGTTTTTCCAGAAAACTCAACACAATTGAGAATTTCTCTTTGAATTTCTCGACATCAAAATAATTCCTCAACATCAAAATGTTTGCAAGTGCTGCACTGAAAAACTCAGGAAAGTGGAGATTGATTTATTCAGTTTGCAAGGGAACTTTGCAAAAAAAAAAAAAAAAACACTCACAAAACACTAAGTCAGTAACTTTTTGTTTTTAATTTACAAATAGCTGATCTTCATCAAGGATACAACCAACAGCTGATGAACACCATAAATGGCAAAAAAATCAAGAGCTGCTGTCCCAGGTAATTGGAATGATTGCTTTTGTGAATAAAGCTTTAGCAGAGCTCCACTGTGGACAAACACCCCAAAATCCAACACACTGTGCTGCATTCCTCCAAGGCAGCACCAGCAATTGGGGAATGAAGGTGGACAGCCCCAGCTAATAGGATCAGTGCCCAGTTAACGAGATTACAGCTCAAAATGCTTTGTCACTGAAAAAGAGAGGAAAAAAAGCAAAGGGCAGCTGATGAGGGAGAACAATGAGAATAAGCCCAGCAGAATGCTGGGGCCTGGCCACAGTGTCCTAAAGGCACAGCACTGTCACAATGCTAAGCTTGGTTCAAGAGGCTTTTGGGAAAAATTAAAGTCATAATTAAGCAAAATTTGAATATCAAAAATAAAACATAGCTTGAGTTTTTAAGGTTTTTTTTGTATTAATGAAGGTTTTGTGAAACTTTAGGGGTAATTTCAGAAACTTTGCTGCTCTTTTAGGAAACAATAAGCAGCAAATTTAAAGACCTAAAGTGGTTTCATGTTCTATTAAAGTGGAAGTAAGCACCACCTTTTGAAAAAAATTAAAGTAATAATTAAGCAAAATTTGAACATCAAAATTAAAACATAGCTTGAGTTTTTAAGGGTTTTTTTGTATTAATGAAGGTTTTGTGAAACTTTAGGGGTAATTTCAGAAACTTTGCTGCTCTTTTAGGAAACAATAAGCAGCAAATTTAAAGACCTAAAGTGGTTTTAAATATTCAGAGAATAAAATCTCAATTCATCACGCCAATTTTTTGCTATTTTCTGTACAAACATGATCTATTAAAGTGGAATTAAGCACCAAGGCACCTTGTTCAACTTCCACAACAGGTGAAGACTCACTGTTAACCCCACAGAAATATTCAACTTTTAACCCCAAAACTGAGAATTTTGCTTATTAGTTTCTTGCAATGAGCCAGAAAGTGCCTCAAATCAACCTTAAAGGCTGTAAAAGAAAATAATTGCTTGATTCTAGATAACTTCAGTGACACTCTAGACACATCTTCTTGCAATTCTAAATTCTAAAGGCAGAATCAGCTTTAGAAACAGGAGCCCCAATGAATGAGCAATCCAGACCTCATTTATTATCTCAGTTCTGAGTCACAGAACCACAGCAGAGACCACTCGAGTGAGTGAGGCAAAGTCACATCGTGCAATTGCCAGGAAGTTGATCTTGGCCAGAGCATCACTTAAGTAGGTGAAAAACAGAGCAAAAGTCCATCCCTCCCAAATGAGGAACACAAATTCTCCTGTTGATGTGTCCAAGCTGTGAACTGAGGTTTATCAAGCATGGCAATGGGGAAACTTTGGCATGATTCCTTCGTTTCCTATCCCATTCTTGTGCTGCTGCTGTTTAAAGGTGTCACATTACAGAAATTTCACCAAATGTATTGACTTTCCTTCAACTCGATTCACCCTTGTGAATACACTGAGCCAGGAACAGCTTATTCCCATGTGACAGCATATTATTAAAACACAATGGTGGCAGTGGATTATCAGCCACACATGCAAAGTGACCTAAGTATTGACTTGGATTCAAAGCACCATGGATTTTACTTCTACTCAACACAGAACATTTTAATATTTGTCACAGGAACTGTGCTGGTCCCCTACTCAGCTTCCTCTTAAAAGGAAATAAACATAAGAATGCTGGTTTAGAGTTTCTCAAGCATCACCAAACCAATACCAGCAGGCCAGAGAAACCTCTCAAGGAGCATCTGGCACATAAAAATGGATTTACAATTAATGCTGCTTCTGAATAGAAAAAGAGGATTTCCAAAAAGACACTTTTCTAGAAAAATACTACAAAAACTAAAAGATTCAGGTTGTGAGAACCTGAAAGGACCGACTGACAGCCTTCAGCACAATGAGTCTATGAATCAGTTTGCTGAGTGTTTCCTCATTTATCCATTCTCCATTTTTTTGGACCTTGTATTTTTTTAGGGGGTACAAGAATACCAAATACAGAGGAAAGCTGTAGTTGAAGCCAGAGGCAAGTTTCTCAGCATGCAAGGTATCAGTATTTCCCAGGGCATTTTAACTAAATAAAGAAATGAAACAGTACCTCAGTGGAAAAGCCAAAAATTTGCAACTTGGCCTCATTATAGCACCACTCACTCATTTACTTTTCAAAAAAGTACTTCAAGAATGCCTGCTTTTCCAGTTCTGTGATGAAACACCTGATATCTGCTTGCTCTGGCTGTTTTCCCAGTTATCCCTGTTTTAGCATGCAACTATAACCATGAAAGCTTTCCAAAATGCAATTCCTATTCTTTCAGTTGTGAAATAAAGGCATCCACACGTGAGAAAAGAAGGAAACTGTATTCTCAAAGAAAGACTGCATCTGTTTTCACACCAGCAACTCTGTTGAAGCTGCAAGTATTTAATTCAGGTATGTTGATTGTGTCCCTGCAAAAGGCTGGAGTGAATGGGAACAGATGGCCAGGACAACACTGTCTCCTCCAGCTCACATTCAGGATCAGAGCCAGTTGTGTTTGGGGGGAAGGAGGAGGGAGCTATTAACCTCAGAAATGCAGATTTGTACTAGGCTTTGTCCAAATTAATAGAGAATCTGGGCTATGTCAACGTGAAAACTTTAAAACAGACCCTAAATGTCACCAATCATCCTGTACAAAGTCAGGGAGGGTTAAATTAAATGTAATCTACAGTTTGACACAGAACCTAAATTGAAATTGTTTGTGCAGTTCAAAGAACAAAAATCCTTTAGGCCATTGTGTCAAGGAAAAAAAAAATTACTAACTTTAAAAACAATTATTAACAAAGTTTCAAAAAAAGGAACAACTTGTAAAAAGTCTCCCGGAGAAAAATGAAGTTTCATGTAACTCTTTAACACCCAGATTCCAGACTTGGGCACTACCCCAGGGTAACACCTCGATAATCCCAGGAGGAACAACCCCTCCAGGGCTCCTGCACAGGCCATTTTCTGCCAGATCAGGACATTCTGAAACCCGGCCGAAAGTTTCAGCTGGAATACGAAGAGAGGAGCCGCATAATGAGGAACTGGGAGGGATTAATCCCGAAAGGAAAGGCTGGTGACGCATCTGTTGCGGGCAGCAGAAAGGAGCCGCTGCCATCTCATTCCTGCTCCAGGTTCTCCGCAGTCTCAAGGCTGGCGGCTCATAACTATGAAAGGAAAAAGGCACAAGCCCGAGCACGTCCCTTGTCCCACCAGGAGAAGGGGGAGGGTTAATCACGTCCAGCCGCCATTTTCTGAGCGGAGCAGGAAGACATGTTGAAAAAAAAAAAAAAAAAAAAAAAAAAGAGAGAGAGAGAGAGGCAACAAAAGAAAGCAGCCATTTCCATGGACGGCTCCCAACTCTCTGCCTCTCGGAGAAACAGCCTCCTCACACTTTGTTCTAATGGCCACAAGAATTTCTTGCTGGGTGTCTCGCTCTCTGTACAGCCAGCAGGCCTGCCAGGGGAACCCTGCGAGTTGGAGAGCTTGGAATGGAGCATTTCCCCCTTTATCACCCCCAATCCTGCATGGGTAAATTTCTTTTCACACTACAAAGTATAAAAAAGTGCCGATATATAGTAATAAGCATGACAAAAAAAAGTCATGCCAAGCACACAGAAACGCCACTGGCACACACGGCCGATTCCTACCGTATATGTGGGATGCCAACTCCTCCCTGCAGGATCTTGTACAGTTTGCTTTCATAGAGCAGCTGGGGGTGCCGAGCCTTCTGAGACTCCAACTTCACAGCAACTTCCTGCAGTGAGAGGGAACAAGGAGTCAGGGCAGAGCGTCCACCGGGCTTTAAGGGGCACAGCACTTCCACATCCCCCACACACCCCCGATGCCAACGCTTTCGGGTATATATTTATTTATTTTCCCAGCTCGACGTGCTGCATTTTGGGGCGTCTTCCGAGAAAATCCACATCGCGGTGATTTGTACATAAATATCCGTCCCGGGTCATGCATTTGAGCTAGAGATGTGGAGTCTTCAGAACCACTTAAGTGAGGAAGAACATACGTGGGTGTTTCTTCTTTACAGCTCAGAGCCGTGAGGGGGAGGAAGAAAAGAAAAAAAAAACCCAAAGGAAAAGCTGGAAAAACAGGGGGATCTTCTTTGTTTCTATTAGTGTTGATGAAACGAGATACAAAGTGTTCCCCAGCTGAGGCAGAGGAGGAGATGAATGGCGGGCGAGGGACGACGATTTTGGCCGCTCACAAAACGCAAATACCTTTAAATATCTTTTCCCACAATGGTTTTCGCCTCTTTTCTCCTCTCCCAAGTGCGGGGTGGGGGAGCCCACGACCCCAGGGCTCCGCTGTGGAAGGGGCACCGAGGAAGACGCTCGGTGGGGAGAGGGGGATGAAGACCCTCGGGGGAAAGGGGGAGAATGAAGCCCCTCGTAGGGGGGGAAAAAAGGGGGAAAGGAGACCCTCGGGGGAAGGAAAATCCCACCCCAGGGACACGGAGGGCACCGCCGGGGGCAGGAGGGGCTCGGAGCGGCGATGGCTGATGCCCGGCTCCCCCCGGGGAGCTGAGGGGGGAGTGCGAGCGGCCCTTACCTCCCCGTTGGTGATGTTGATCGCCAAATAGATGTCCCCGAAGGAGCCCGACCCGATCTTCCGCACCAGCTTGTATTTGCCTCCGACAATGAACTCGGCCTTGGAGCCGCTGCTGCTCGCCATGGCGAGGGGCGGCTCTCGGGCCCTCCCGGCCGGTTCGGCGGGACAACAAGGGCTCTACGGCCGCCCCCGAGGAGGGGAAAGGGGCTGGAGCGGGGAGAGCGGCGCAGCCAAGGACGGTCCCCGCGCTCAGCTCCAGCCGGGGCCCTCGGGCGGGCGCCCCCCCCTGCGCGGCTCTGCGCCGCTCCCCGGCTTTCGGCGCGCTCCAGAAACAGGAGAAGCGGCCCCCGAGGTGCTTGTGAGAGCAGGGAGGGGAAAGGGGGGGGACTCGCGGGGTCGCGGCGGCCGCCGGCCGCTCACTCGGCCGCCGCCGCCATCTTGTGCCTGATCCGCCGCCGCCGACACAAAATGCCCCCGGCGCGCGGCCGCCGCTTCTTCACCGCGCGGGGCGCGCTGGGAGAGGGGCGGGCCGCTGCCGCGATAACCACGCCTCCTCGCGACGCTGCGCCAATCATCGCCCTCGCTCCGCGCCCCGCCCTCCGGCGGGGGGCGGTGATTGGGTGCTCTGCGGGTGTGCGCATGCGTACAGCGCCACTCCGCCAGTCCGGGCGGAAGAGGGCGGGGAAAGCGGACGTGCCCTCACTCGGTCTTAAAGGGACAGGCGCCGCAGCGGGCGGGGGGTGGCCGGCGGCTTCTTTGCGGTGTCCGTGCTCCCACACAGCCCCTGAGGTACCGCGGGTCCGCGCAGGGACAGGGGATGGAGCTGGCTCAGCCAGCACTGAGATGCCACCCCTCGTATGGTGCTGTTGCCAGGCTCTTCTCAAAGCCCAGGCCCCAGCCTGTGCGTACAATAACAGGCTAGTTTGTGGATAAATAAATACACAACAACTTCGTTCCGTGGAGGTGTTTAAGGAAAGGCTGGATAGGACACAGTGCTTTGGTCTGGGTCACAAGGTGAAGATTGGTCACAGGTGGGACTCAGTGATCTGGGAGATCTTTTCAAATCCCAGCCATCCTGGCATGTTGAGATTCTTGCCATGGCTGTGGCAAAGCCCTGGAACAGCTGCCCAGAGCCTCTCTGGAGACATCCCCAACCCACCTGGACACATCCCGTACCCCCTGTTCCAGGACCAACAAATCCGTGATTCTCTGAAATCCGCAACCTCCTTTTCCCAGTGTCCATTGGGGGATCCTGGGGCCGAGCTGTTCCTGTGCACACGCACTGTGCTCCATCACCCTTCGGGCTCCTCAGCCCCTCACACTGTGCTCCATCACCCTTCCCTGCTCCATAATTCCCCCTCAGGCCCTCACACCGTGCTCCATCACCCCTCCCTGCTCCTCAGCCCCTCACACCGTGCTCCATCACCCTTCCCTGCTCCATAACTCCCCCTCAGCCCCTCACACCGTGCTCCATCACCCTTCCCTGCTCCATAATTCCCCCTCAGCCCCTCACATTGTGCTCCATCACCCTTCCCTGCTCCATAATTCCCCCTCAGCCCCTCACACCGTGCTCCATCACCCCTCCCTGCTCCTCAGCCCCTCACACCGTGCTCCATCACCCTTCCCTGCTCCTCAGCCCCTCACACCGTGCTCCATCACCCTTCCCTGCTCCATAACTCCCTTTCAGCCCTCACCCTGGGCCTGTGCCATGCCCAGCAGTGCAGCTCCTGGGTGATCACTGCAGGTGAGGAGCCAGGAGCAGCCTGTGACACCCTGACAAGGACACCACCAGCAGAACCACCCGTGACAACCGCATCCCCTGTCCCTGCAGTGTCCACCTTCACGTAGCCCCCACAGCCAGCTCTCTGCTGGCCAGGGTCACTGTGACCCAGCAGCTCACGCTCCAGGGGCTGTTCCTGGCTGTCTGTCACAAGTGACATCTCCTGCCTTGCCCCCTCGCTCTCTCTCTCTGTGAGTTTTCCCTCTGCAGGAACACCAAACTGTGAATTCCCGGTGACTCATCGTCACTCCCTGTCACAGCGGCGTCTTCTGCCATGCAGGGCTGCGTTTGGGAAATGATTCAGTCTGCAGGAGAGAGAAAGCTCCTCCAGTAATGTAGCTCATGGAAGTAGAAGGAAAGCCTACTCAGGGTGTCTGCTTTGGAGGCAGGCAGGCAGAAACTGCTTCCCAGTGTGCCTGGTGCACTCAAAGCCATGGAAATAATAAAATCATGGATTTTAAGACCTGTCTATGCATGGATTTTTTTTTTAATAGCTGACTGCTTTGGAGAAAAGTCAGATTGAGAGGTCCAGATTACGACATGTCAGTAGGATATGAAGGTGGAGGAGTTCTCTCAAAGAACAGCATCCACACGGTGGAAGAAGCTCTTCTTGAACTCACCATGTTGCTTTCTAGCTTGGTAAAAACACTTTCTGCCTGCACAAGTGCAAAAGAGCCCTGGATTGTGCCCATCTGGCTGTGAGGCAGGAAGGGAAATCTGTGATTTTCCTGAGTTTCTTCCTGTGGTGGACTCAGTGAGCTCCAGATGACTCCACAGTGAGAGACCGGGAGGATTGGAGAGGGAGGATTGGCACTCAGCAACGCCCTGCATGGCAAATATCATCTCCAAGTTCCCCTTGTGTTTCAGGGAGCTTAAATCCAAGGTTTTTACTACAGCTCTCTCTGCGTCTCTGATGAAAAAAATTGAAATGCAAATGACTCAAAATCAGCCAGATGCACCAGAAGGAAAAAACGATGCTCCGAGAACAAGCTGGCCTCCAACTCATTCCCACCTCGGCTCTGTCAGGGAGCATTTGTGCAGGCAAGAATATCCACACTCTTGTCACTCACAGGGATTGTGGATCTCGTGTGGGGGATCTGGGATGCATCACACACTCCTTCAGGGGGCTGGAGCTCCAAGGGCAAATGAGGTATCTGTGAACATCTCAGCCATTCCTGAAAGCAGAGCCCCGTGTCCTCAGGTGCCCCCTGTCATTTGCAGACAGCTCAGGGCGGATGTGCCTCTGTCGCCCTTTGGGGTTGTGTTTAATGGCTGCTCTGAGTGGGATCTGGGCAGCTGGGAGGCGTTTGGCTTGAGTCACGTACCCTTGGAGGAGCTGGAAAAACAGGTCTGGAGCTCCTGGAGAGAGGAGAGAGCCCCGTGCCTGGGTATGCAGGAGAGCAGGATCCGCTGGGCTAGGCAATGCTGCCACCTCCTGCCTGCCGGGGACAGCTCTGTGTCCTGGGGACAGCTCTGTGTCCTGTGATTGATGATAGCTCCTTGTCTAGGGGACAGCTCTGTGTCCTGGGGACAGCTCTGTGTCCTGTGATAGCTCCTTGACCAGGGGACAGCTTTGTGTCCTGGGGACAGCTGGGTGATAGCCCCTTGTCCAGGGGACAGCTCCTTGTTCAGGGGGTATCTCCATGTCCAGAGATTGGATTTAAAATTCCAATTAAATAGCACTGAAAATGTCAATTGGGAGGAGAATTTCAGGCTGAGCTCACCCCAGGTCTCGCTGCTGCTCATACACAGGGTGGTCTCTTCTTCAGCCTCTTTCCCTCCTACTCACCCTCTCACTGCCCAGCTCTGGCAGGTCAACAGAGCCCCCATGGTCAGCTCAGCTCTCCAAACCTACAGAAAATTTTCCAAATGGTTTCTCCCGGTGCTTTCTCTGGGTTAATGTTCTGCCAGGCTGGTGACCCTGATGGAGCTCCAGGGGCAGTGCAAGGGCTGTCCCAGCTTGGCAGTGACATGGCAGAACAACAGACAGGAGATGTCAGCTGGAAAAGTGAAGGAACATCTCCCACTGCCTGGAAAGGAGCTCTGAAGACACCAGGAGAGAGCAGGACAATCCATGAATTCCCAACCTCCTGTCCATTATTATTTTTCACATCTTTCAAGGCCACTGAGACAATGAAAACATCTTTGTATCTGCGTCACTTGGGAGAGTGAAAGGAATAAATCCTCTCTCTTCCCTTTCCAAAGGGCAGGCCAGAAGTCCTGCTGCATGACCAAGCCTCCAGAGTGAGCAGCCCTCATCTTCAGCCCGAGCCCTGATCTGCTCTCTGAAGTGTTTATTTTCTCACAGAGATGGAGAACCCAAGACAGTTTTACCCCATTTTCTCTGTAAGTGAGCAAAACCCAGGTGCAGACAAAACCAAGTGACACCAATGGGTGTCACTGAGTCCTGGGCTGCCCAAATCACCTCAGAATCCCTTTGCTCTTTGCCAGGAGGAGCAAGTGAGCTTCTGGCACAACTGAGGGCTGTGTGTCAGTGAGATCTGGTCCCAGGTGTGCAGTCCCAGCAGGTCCTGGCCTGGGACTCCCTCTCTGCTCTGGCATCTGCCCTCACCTCACACCAGCAGCGTGTCCCCCACACAGGGACCTCTGCCTCCAGCCTGGAGCTGACCTCAGCTCATCCTCATGCTGCTATTTTTACCAGAGCTTACGGTGTTTGGGAAAGTGGCAGGAGAGGAGCAGCTTGTGCCAGCAGGAACCAAACCAGGCTCACCTGGGCCCCTGTGTGAGGCTGCTCACCTTCAGACACTCCTGCCCAAGGACAGGTGACACTGCCAAACCCTCCTGTCCCTCAGGTGGCTCCTGCAGAGCAGGGTGACGTGGGGCTCCCCAGGACATTGCAGCGTGGCAGGAGGGATCCTGTCCCTCCACATTCCACGGGCACTGTCCTGCCTGACACCCACCCATGCCAAAGGGGTGCTGCTGGCCACCCCTGCCAGAGCCACTTGTCCCTGCCCTCCTGTGCCTGCCTCCCCTGCTCTGGCTCAGGGCTGTGGGGAGCCAGCCCAGGGAGCTGCTCCAGGTTGAAAATAACTCGGTTTTTCCGGAACAGTCTGACACTGGCAGCCTTTGCCAGGCTGGATCTCAGTGCAAAGCTTCAATGCCAGTGCTGGCACCAGGCAAGAGGCACCATTATTTTTGGCAAGGGTGCCTGCTTTAAGTGTTTGCACGCAACCTTCAGAAAGTTGTCAGCCCCTGACATTACAGCCAGTGCAGGAGACGCCTTTTTGCCTCAGCAGGGATGTGAGCAGCCATGAAATGATGGGATTTCATCTGAAGCACTGCTGCAGGAGAGGGCAGCAGGGACAAGGCTGGGACAAGGCTCCCCCACTAATGCCAAACCTTTAGAGTTGACCTCATTGTGTCTCCAGGCAGATCCCAGCACCCACAGCCATTGTGCCTTGCTCAGCCTCCTGCAGGGAAAGGACACAGCAGGCCCTGGAGATGGGACATGGCTTTGGGACAGAGCCTGGAGCAGGCAGGGACAGTGGCACAAATCTCATTCTTTCAGTGCTTGGCTTGAACCAAAGGTGTTTGTGTCCAGGAGCCAACAGTGCCACTTCCAAGCTGTGAGAAGTTAGAGGGGAATTCTGCAGCCTGAACATTCTTGGCTGTTTGGAGAGAGGATTGTTGGGTTGTTTTTATTTTAAGTACTGGAGGAAAAGGGGGATTTTCAAGTAATTTGGATGATTCACTGGAATGTTGTTAGTGCACAGCTGAAGCTCCACCAATGAACTTGTTCCCTGGAAGACTTTTCCTGCAGAGTGTGTGGAGCTGAGGCCCAAACTTTCCAGTGATGTCAGGGCTGAAATTGCTTTGAGTGCTTGAGAGGATGCACTGGGAGGTGAGGAAAGAGAGACTGAAGGAGTCATGGGCCCAAAAAGATGTAAATGGCAGCACAGCTGATTCACTGCATGTCAAGTGCTGTGGAGAAGTCTTCAGCAGCAGTTTCTCTGGTGCTCTTGAATTAATTACCCTGATGGTGTGCAGAGTTCTGGTACTTGGCATCCAAGGCACATTTCCTCTGTGGCTGCTTAAATCAGTCAGGTTCAAATCACTGAGGTGAGTCTGCTCTAACACAAAATAATTCAGCTGCTGGATGACAGCTGATACACCTGGGAGTAAATCATCCTCCTAAGTGCAATTTCTTGAACCATTTTAGGGAACATGGGTTTTGTACATGTCGTATGCAGTGGTTCAGGATGCTGGGGAGGATAAGAAGGAGCAAAGGCAGCTGGTGCAGTGCCTGAGCTGGTCCCATGCAGGCTCTGGCTGTGCTTGCTGGACATTGCTGCTCTCCAGTCTGTCCCAGTGGCCCCATCACCCCCTTTTCGGGGTGCTCTGGATTTCTTTACACATTGGGGGAGAAATTATGTGGAGCAGGAGCAGAGACTGAGTTCCCCTGTCAGGACATTACAGGCCCTCCTCTCTTTTTTTAAAGCAAGTTCCTTCCTGCCTGAACATCTTCCCTACTCAATGGGTGAGCTTTTCAGGTCATTCAAAAGCTGATGCTTGCTGAGATTAAAAAAAGCCCAACAATGAGCTGAGAGATGCTGTTTGATTGTCCCTGAATTTTTTTCTCTCCCCTCCTCCAAAGATCATCACGAGCTCATTTGCGTTTGGGAAGAGCACGGGGTGGAAAGTGCCAGATAAGAGGAAAGGCTCATCACATGTTATTGTCAGCACAGCACTGGAAATACCACTAATGGGTCCATCAGCCCCTTGACGCACAAGGCCCTGCCCTACAGCCCCTGGAGCAGCAGCCAGGACAGGTGGGTCCTTCAGGGAGCAGAACGGGCTGTGCTGCCTGCATGCACTTGGGAATGAGCTCTGTCAAGGGCTCCTTCACTGCTGGGCCCTCAGCGAATTTCAGCACTAATCAGCAGCAGCTCAGCACAGAGCAGGGCCATGGTTTGCAGTCTTGCCCATGTTGGACACTCCAGCCCATATTTAGGCACCCCAGGAGTGGCTCTGTGGGGTCTCATGGTGGGGACATCCATCTTCAGCCCCAGAGCTGGGTGGCTCTGTGGGGACAGCTGTGACACAAGGCAGCTTGAGGGCTGATCTGCTGCTCAGGAGGACAGCCCTGGGGAGCATCTGAGTGCCTTGAGGAGCAGGGTGCTCCACAAACACCCAAAATGCAAACGTGGGAGCAGCAGGGGCAAGGATGAACCTCCCTCCTGCTCTGCACCGACTGCAGCTCCTCACACACAGCACAGGCTCCCTCTGCATCATCCTCTGCTCAGGGGGAGCACATCCTGCCAGGGACTGCTCCCTGCTGCTGCAGAGCTGGAGGGACCAGATTTGGCTGCAGAGTGGCTTCATGATGGGAGCACAGCTCTGCTGGTCACTGCCCTGTGCCTGCTCTCCTTGGCACTGAGACTGGCTGGAAATGCAGACAGAATTATTTGTCACCACCTGAGCTCTCATAGCCACACTCCTTCCTGAGCAGCTCCTGTGAGGTGGTGGCTGATGCCTGGCACAGAAATGTCACCCAGCCAGGACACCTCACCCCCATTACAGTGCTGCTGGCCCAGTCCAAACCCACCAGTACCTGGGGAACAGATCAAAATCTCGTGTGACTCAGGCCCAGGACTCATCAGGATCCTGAGTGAGGCAGTCCCCATGCTGGGTGTCTGTGTCCCCTGAATGTGTGGTGACTGAACAATGTCCCCACACAGCAAGCCCATGTTCCTGGGCTGGTGGAGCCACACTCCTGGGACTGGGATCCCACCTGCCTTCTCTTGAGGAGATTTTTCACTTTGAAACTTCTCAAGAAAATTCAGACATGTGGGACCTGCCTCCCCTCTGCAGAGAGACAAAAAAGACCTCAGTCCAGAAGGGAAGGAAGGAGTGCTCAGTGCTCACATAGGGTGAACAAGCCTTGGGGTGCAGCAGGCATTCCTTGGGGGAGGAAGTGGTGTGCCTTGTTCCCAGGAAGCTCCTGATCTCTGGTTCCATCTCAGGACAGCATGTCAGAGCCACGGGACAGCTCACCCTTGCTCTGGCTCTGGCTGTGGCCCACAGCAGATGTTTGCAGTGTTCTTGTCCCAGGAATACCCCCTGAGCTCCCCCCAGACCTCCAGCCTTAAGGAAGAGGTGGTGGTTCTTTGTCTTTAATAACCCAAAGGATTTTTCTTCCATGAATTCATCCAGTTCCTGTTTAAATGCTTTGCATCTGTCACATCCTGTGGTGGGGAGCTCCATGGTTTAACTATACATTGCACCAAAAGCCACTTCCTTTTCCTCATCCCAAACTTCCCTGCAGGTAGTTTCGTTTGGAGCCTGTACTCCTGCAGGGGCAGGGCTGGTGAGTAATCACCCTCCCTGCCCTCACACGCCTCCCAAGGCAGGGCAGATCTGCATCACAGCCCTTCTCCTGCCCACGGTGCCATTCCTCATGCAGAGGCTGCTGCAGGGCTTGGGGCATCCCTGCTTCCCTTCCCTGAGCCTCTTGCACACCCCTCTGGAGACAAGGGAGCCAGGAGAGCTGCAGGCAGCATCCCCAGTGTGGGCACATCCCCAGCTCACACGGTGCCAGTGCTTCCTTTCTCATCCTCTGCTTCTTCCCTGCTCATTTCCAACAGTCAAGTTTCTGCTTTCTCTGCTCCAGGCGTTTTGGAAGCATCATTTAGCAGGACCCCCAAGATTCCCTTCCTGGGAGGAGATGCAGCACTCAGAGTCTATCACTGGGCTGGCAGTGTTGGGACTGGTTTTTATGTGTTTTCCCTGTCCTTTCCTGAGTTCCCTTGGCTGTCCCCTGCTCAGGGACATGGACCAGCAGCTCCAAAAAGCTCAGTGCTGGTGCCAAACACGCTCAGTTTGCTGGCCCTGCCCTTTTCCAGATAATTTGTGGACACACTCAATGGCTGCCCACAGGTAACATCCCTTAGCTGTGAAAACAAACCCTTCATGCCAGCCCTTCCTTTCCTGCCTGTAACTGCTGTGCCTGGCAGGTTTTTCCCCTGTCCCTGAGGGCTCTGCTGGGAGGCCTGGCCAGATCTCACAGTGCAGGTTTCCTTCCCCATCCTTGCAGGATGGCCCCTGATCCCCCTTGGCCCAGAGCAGGAGCCAGGCTAGGCAGAGGGTGTCAGGGCTGGTGCTCTCACCAGCATGGCCTGGGGAGGAGCTGGGGCGTGGGCTGGTGAGTCAGGGCAACTGCCAGAGCTGGGATCTCATTAATAATGGAGACTCATTAATAATGGACACGTCCCTCTGACACTGCACCACGCTGTGGCTGCAGGGAGGAGGTGAAGCAATGGCTGCTGACACACAGGGGAGCTCTGCTCTCAGCAGAAGCAGTGGACAGGCAGAGAAACCTTGGACAGGCCCTGCCACTTTGGCAGGAAGATCCACACAGCCAGAGCTGGGCTAACCCCACAGGCATGGGGGATCCTGAGCTATACCTGGCAGCAGGCTGAGCTGGCAGGCCTCAGTGCCACCACTACTGCGATTCCTGGCTGTCATTTCATATTCCATGGCATGAGCTGCTGCTGCTGGGGGTTCTTCCCAACAAACTCCTCCCCAGTAAAACATCCTCCCTGCTCTGATGTGATGTGGTGGGCAGAGGAGGACGTGTGGGCCACACCATGAGCTGGTCCTGCAGCCCCTCTGCTGCTGCTGCTGAGGCTCCAGGGACCTCTGGAGCTTCCCTCCCACCTCCACCACTTTTCATCCCTTCTGGCTTTGTTCAGCCACATCTCCCTGTGTTCTCAGCCTTGGCACCTGGCAGCCCCAGCAGTCCCAGCTCTCTAAAGCCTCTGGTGATCATTTCTCCCAAAAATGAAGGGGGTCCTAGGCTGCTCCCTTGAAAAAGCTCTCGGTTGTGAACTTCCCCAGGCTGTAGCACAAAGCTCAGGGCTGCTCAGCCCTGCCCTCCTTCCCAGCAGAGCCTGGAGCTGGTGACCTGCCTGCTCTTTGCTTTAGGTGTCCTCACCATGCTGTGAGCCCCAGCTGAGCCCCCTGGGCTGGGTTTCTGCCCTCAGTAGTGAAACAGCACCCAGTGGCTCTCTCAAGGGGCACCTGGTACACTTGTCTGTGGCAGAGACACGAGCCCTGTCATGGCACAGCCATTCCTGGGTGCATCAGTGGGCAAAGGGATAGGGAGGCTTCCCAGGGACTGGCTCAGCAGCTTGAGGGGGCTCTCTCCTCCCTGGCACCCCTCCTTTCTCTCTGAAGCAAGAGGAGTCAGCTCCTGCAGCTCCTCCTGCGCAGGCAGCAGCTGCTGCTGCCACTCCAGAACAGGAAACTCCTGCAGGAATCTGCCTGGAGGAGCTGGTGGGACTCCAGAGGTGTCTGACCCCAAAGCAGAAGGCGACTCCCAGGGGGATGTGCCTCCCCTTGGCTCCTCACTGCCTCACCTTGCACAGGAGAGCAGCAGCAGCCGGGGCAGGCTGTGGGCAGGGGGTGCCCGGGGTGCCCGGGTGTGTGGGGTGCCCGCAGGGGGAGCAGGAGGAGGAGGAGGAGCTCACGTGGAGTTCCAGCTCCATGGGTGGGTGGTTGTGATGACGTGGCTGGAGCAGAAATCCTACAAAGTCAGGCAGGGAGGAGATCAGTATTGGATCAGTGCAAATGAGTAATCAGCAGAAACCACCAGAATTTTCTGAGCTCTTCTTACTTTTCTCATGTCTTGTTACCTCCTTGCTGCAGGCAGAAGGGTGGGGTGCCCTGTGGGATGCTTTGGCAAGGAGTGTTGTCACTGGCACTGCCCCTGGTGGGGTGTGGGTGGCCCTGTGTGGGGCTGGACTGGCCTGGGCACATCTGTCCTTCCTTCCAGAGCTGCAGGATGCTGCAGACACCTCCATCTCTGCCTGCATTCCAGCCCAGGTGCCCACGGACTGTGCACGCCCCTGCATTCTCCATGCTGCTCCTGAGAGAGCAGGATCCTCTGTCAGGGCAGAAATATGAATATCTCAGTGCCCTCACACCAGCCTCTGGCTTTCTCCTTGAGCTGTTGCCAGCACCAGCTGACTCAGCTGGCTACAGGGATTTGTGACAAATGGGTGAAAGGCCCAGAGCCACCAGCCCTGGGAGAGAAATGGAGATCTTGGTGTAGGAAGGCAAGGCAGGGCAGCAGAGGGGAGAGGGAAGGACCACAGAGGCTGGTGGATGTGAAGCTTCAACCACACAAACATGGATCCAGGAGGGCTGAAGCCTCCTCCATGAAGGAGACGTCTGCAAGGCCCATAAATAACCCTCTTGGGAATAAAGAGCTGACTCTTCATTTATTCTGCCTAGATCAAATCCTATCTGCTTATTTTTAGGCTGGGCTCTGCCTCATGGTGCAGGCATGGGCTGGAGCCTGCAGCTCCATGCAGACCCCTGGAGCTGACACCATTTCCACCTGCCTGGGAGTACCTGATGGGATTATCCTCCCTCCCTCCTAAGCACATTAGCTGGGGAGGGAAGAAGGAAGAGGAAGCAATGACATCCCTGTGGTTTCTCAGGAGCTGCTCGTGCTGGTGGCAAGCTCAGCAGAATGAACACCTTTAATTTCACAGGCTTTTCCCTCCTTTCCAGTGGCTGGAGCTGCACAGCACACGCAGTGGGGCTGCAGGCAAAGTCCACCTCCGAGCCCTGCCTCCCTGTGTGGGAGGAAGTTTTGTGATTAGAACGCACCTGGGAGTGCATTCTTGAGCTGCTGTTTTTCTCCCTGTGTTTTCCTTTCCATCCTGTGGTCACCAGGTCCTTTCTAGACAGGAAAGAAATCCCAAGAACAGTAAGAATGGAAGAGATTAAATTGAGGAAATGTAACTTTCCTGCACAAACGTGCTGCTGGGGGAGGAACCCCCACCTGCTGTTCTTAGGCAGAGCCTGAGCTGTGGTGCTTTGCATGGCTGGAAGCCGTGTTTATTTTCTGAGCAAGCCCTGTTTAACTCCAAGCTTGTCTGGAGCGTTCCCAGAGAGCCCCCTGATGGCTTTAGCTTTCATCCCAATATCCTGAGCGTTAATGTTTGGAGTAGCTGGGAAAAGGCAAAGCAGCAAAAGGCTTTGCAGGAGCCAGCAAGTTCAGGGTGAGATGTAGGGTGGAAATAACCCCATTCCAGGTGAATGATGCCTTCTGCCTGGATGTTCCTGCCTCCCATCCAACTCCCTCCTCCCGAGGCTTTCACCATGTCCTGTTTGGAGCCAGAGCACAGAACCATCATCAGATGCTTCCCCAGCCCCTGCTGAGGCTGTGCTCATCACACAAGGAGTGTCCCAGGGGATCGAGTCCCACCAGCCTCATGGGGTTGGGTTTTTCCTTAAATACTGCCAGAGAAGGGCTGGCACACACTCCTGCAGGGGCAGTGGGTCTGGAGAGGGCTGGGCAATGCTCTCCTGCAGGGGCAGAGGGTGTGGAGAGGGCTGGCACACACTCCTGCAGGGGCAGTGGGTCTGGAGAGGGCTAGCACACACTCCTGCAGGGGCAGTGGGCATGGAGAGAGCTGGGCAATGCCCTCCTGCAGGGGCAGTGGGTCTGGAGAGGGCTGGCACACACTCCTGCAGGGGCAGTGGGTCTGGAGAGGGCTAGCACACACTCCTGCAGGGGCAGTGGGCATGGAGAGGGCTGGGCAATGCCCTCCTGCAGGGGCAGTGGGTCTGGAGAGGGCTGGCACACACTCCTGCAGGGGCAGTGGGTCTGGAGAGGGCTGGGCAATGCTCTCCTGCATTGTCAGTGGGTCTGGAGAGGGCTGGCACACACTCCTGCAGGGGCAGTGGGTCTGGAGAGGGCTGGGCAATGCTCTCCTGCAGGGGCAGTGGGTCTGGAGAGGGCTGGCACACACTCCTGCAGGGGCAGTGGGTCTGGAGAGGGCTGGCACACACTCCTGCAGGGGCAGTGGGTCTGGAGAGGGCTGGCACACACTCCTGCAGGGGCAGTGGGTCTGGAGAGGGCTGGCACACACTCCTGCAGGGGCAGTGGGTCTGGGGAGGGCTGGCACACACCCCTGCAGGGGCAGTGGGTCTGGGGAGGGCTGGGCGATGCTGTAGACGTGGCTCACCCTGCTCTGGGAGCAGCAGTTTTGCAATGGGGTTGCACTAAGCTGGCTCTGCTGCAGGAGAAGCCGGTCCTGCCTCCCTGCAGGGTCTCACAGGACACCCAAACTGCCTGGCACAGCTTGCCAGGTTTGTGTTGGCAGGGTGGGAGCACACTCAGCTGGGTGCCAGGGGACAGCCCACCCTGCTGGGACACTCCAGCTTGGCTTCACCTGCCCACAAGCCCGGGACACAAACACTTGTGCTCGACCAGCCGGCGCCTGTTTGTTTTCCTGGTGTAAGGAGAGCCGGGCCAGGGCGGGCAGCCCGTGCCACACCTCCCGGGGAGCCCTGGAGCGGTGACAGCGCTGTCACAACGCTCCCGGGGCTCCCTGGGCCGCCCAGGTGAGGCCCCAGCCCGGTGTGTGGTGCCAGCAGCAGGGCAGGAAGGAAACGGCTTGTGTTGAGGGAAGGAGCTGTCAGGAAGGAGGACAAGCCCATCCTGCAAGGAACTCGCTGGAGCCAGGCTATCCTGCCTCTGAAAAAGCAGACTGGAATGGGAAATATGCCTGAGGGAACACCCGTGGTGTGAGCTGGCCGGGGAGGAGCTGGGGATGGGGGTGTTGGTCCTGCCCGGTGGGATGAAGATGCTGGGGGAGGAGGGAGCTCTGCCCTGCTGGGATTCCCTCGTGGTTCCTGTCCTGGATCACCCACAATGTGCTGATGGGAGCAAAGCAGCTGTGATGTGTCCCCATGGCAGCAGGATGGAGCTGAGAACCCCTGGCATCAGAGCAGTGCCAGCCCAAAGGGCCTCTTGCTGCTTCAGAGAGCACCTGGGCAAGGACTGAAGCCCTACTGCCACCTGCAAGGAAGGAAGGACCTCTGTGTGCCCTTCCTGGCCACAGCCAGGTAATGCCCTCGCTGCCCAGCCGTGTGTGGGTCCCTCCTGTGGCCGTGTCACTGTCTGAGCCCATATGGCACAGACCAGCCTGGGAATGATCCTCCTGGGGTGCTTTACCACCCAGCCAGCCAGCTCCATGAGTTTTGTCTCTCTGTGGGCAGGATGGGAGGCAGGCAGGAGAAGCAGTGGGACAGGGTGGCCTTTGTGGCAGGACAAGCAGTGGGACAGGGTGGCCTTTGTGGCACCAGCACTGGCTGGGAGCAAGTGGAGCAGGTGCGTGTGGGTCCCTGTGCTGCCCTGTCCAGCCCACATCAGAAAGGGTCCACAAAGGGACCCAGAGGGAAGGGCTGGTGCCAGAGAGCTTGTTCTGGCCCATGGGGAGTTTTTGGTCTGGTCACAGACGCTGCCTTGTCCTGCACGTGTCACTGAAAAACTTAGAGTCCTTTTCACAGTGACACTTTCTGCACACTGTGGGTCAGCCTGGAAAAACCCCGGTGCTGCCACCTGCTCCCTGTGGTCAGGACAAGGGAACAGCCTGTCTCTTCTCAATAGCTTGTTTATAAGGGTGCAAACACCTCATGAGAAAAAAAAACAGCTTCATGCCAAGTAGGCACTGGTTCCCCATGTCTGAGCTTCCTCGGTTATATTTTCATTTCTGTTTTCTCTGCCCCCATTCCCGAGGCTGAGCAGCTGGTAAGGGACAGCAGAGCGCAGGGGCAGTGCCGGGACACGCCTGACCTTGGGGTAACACGGCAGGAACCCTGCGCGTTTGGGAAGGGCTGTGGGAACAGCAGGGAGGGCATCGCTGGGGCTGTCCATGGGAACCACAGCGATGCCGGGGAGACACGGGGGACCGGTCCCTGCTATTGGTGGCAGGGGCGAGTTTGTATCCCCTATCTCCCGGTGTGTCCCCTGTCCTCCCGATGTGTCCCTGCTCTCCCGGTGTGTCCCCTATCATCTCCCGGTGTGTCCCTGCCCTCCCGGTGTGTCCCTGCTCTCCCGGTGTGTCCCTGCCCTCCCGGTGTGTCCCCTATCATCTCCCAGTGTGTCCCTGCTCTCCCAGTGTGTCCCTGCCCTCCACCCGCAGCTGCTGCCGGCACAGCGCACCGGGGGCTGCACGGACGGACGGGGGGCACACGGAGGGCGGCCGCGGGGGCTCGGCCGGGCCGTTGTCACGGACGGGAGCCCGTGCCGGTGCCGGTGCTGCGGGGGCGGTGCTCTCGGGCCAGCCGGTGCCAGCCCCCCCCGCCCGCCGGGCGTGCGCAGGGCCCGCCCCGCTCCGCTCAGCCCGACACCGAGCGGCGGCGGCTGCCGCGGCCCCGAGCGGCGGGGCCGGGCCCCGGGGCGGGATCAGCCCTGTTGGGGGCATCCCCCGCTCGGGATCATCCCCTGCTCGGGATCAGTCCCCGCTCGGGATCCCCCGTGCCCGCAGCAGCGGCAGCGCGGCCGGGCACGGCGACCTGCGCAACCCCGCCCGCTCCGCAGGTGAGAGCCGGGGCCGGGGTTTCGGGGAGCAGAGGCGAGGCTGGGCTGGCTGAGGAGCGGGGCTGACGTTCCTGGGGCGCGGTGGGAGCTGCGGGCCCGGAGCCGGCGACCCCGGGGCGCGGGAGGGCCGGGCCGGTGTCCGCGTCACGGACAGGGATGCCCGGAGCCCCCCTTAGGGACAGGGATGCCCGGAGCCCCCTTAGGGACAGGGGTGCTGGCAGCCCCCTTAGGGACAAGGATACCCAGACCCCCCTTAGGGACAGGGATGCCCGGAGCCCCCCTTAGGGACAGGGATGCCTGGAGCCCCCTTTAGGGACAGGGATGCTGGCAGCCCCTTAGGGACAGGGGTGCTGGCAGCCCCTTAGGGACAAGGATACCCAGACCCCCCTTAGGGACAGGGGTGCTGGCAGCAGCCGAGGCAGCAGTGACAGCTCAAATGCGGGAAGCTGCCCGGGAGGGGGGGCTGGGAAAACGAAACCTCCTCCTGCACTGTCTGCCTGCTCCAACGCTGCCCAGAAATGCTGCCGCTTCCTTTTGCACTGTCCCCTTGTCCCTCTGAGGTCTCAGGCCAGGGGGGTAGGGGAGGCAATGGGGTTTCTGCAGCCTGGGGTACCCCCCCAGAGCAGCTCTGTGCCCTGGGGATGCTGCTGCAGGGACTAGGCTCACCCCAATACTGGCATGGCCTGAGCTGCAGGGCACCCTTCCAGGGCTCAGGGGGTGTCTCTGATCGGGCCTTTCCACCTGCCTCCACTGAACTGGGGTTTTGCTGCCACCCCAGGCAGAGGGCACTGGATTGATGGGAGTCCCTCTGCCTGGACACGTGGGAAGCACCCAGAGGGGTGCAGGAAAGTCTCCTCCACCCCATGTCCCATCTCAGGCACAGGCAGGGGAGGCAGCCAAGTCCCAGAGGGCAGGGGTGACAGCTGGCAGGGTGACACACTCCTGTCGGGCAAGTGGAGATCCAATGCCACTTTGCTGGCTGTGCCAAGCCCAGCAGTGGGCATGTGCCAGGAGGGGACAGCGGCCCTGCCCACAGCTCGCAGCTGCATCAGCCACTTGGACCTGGTGGGGACAGGGAGAGGTGCTGCAGCCTCCAAAGGGGGCACCTGGCACGGTGCAGTCTGGCTGTGGAGGTTGGCACTGGCTGGGCAGGCAGGGCAGGACAAAGTCTGTGCTGCTGCTTGTGCCATCTGGCCTTTATCTGCCACCTCTGTCCTGCCTTTGCTCCTCTCCTCCTCCGCAGGGAGCCTGGCAGGAATCCTGCCCGGCCGGGGGCTGGTCACAGCCCAGCTGTGCCTGTGCCACACCTCCCTCTCTCAAGGCCTTCCTGCCAGCAGCCAAGCACTGTTTGTGATGCTCTGGGAGCTGCTCATCCTCCCTGGTATCAGTTAGAGCAGAGTGTGTTTCATGAGAAGAAAATACCGGGAATCAGCTCAGAATTTCCACGGCAGAGAGGAGAGTGTGCTGTGCCACGCAGGGCCCTGGCATTGCGTACCAGGGGCTGCCAGTGCATCTGGCAGAGGCATCAGCAGCTCTGCCCACTTCTCCCCCATCCCAGTGGCTTTTAAAGCAGCTCTTGCTGTCACAGAAACATCTCTTGTTCCAGCGCTGCAGAACCACTCTTTGTACTTTGAACAGGACCCTTGAATGCCAGGCAAGGTGCCAGGCGCCGGCAGCCAAGGCAGGGAGGGAACAATTGGCCCTGGCAGCACGGAGCTGGAGCGGAGGTGGCAAAGCCTGCTCTGCCACGGGGACGGGTCCCTGCACAGTCCCAGTGCTGGGTGGCAGCTGCCAGGCCCCTGCTGGCACCCAGGGACCCCCTTGCCTGCACCCCAGCCCCACACACGGTCACCAGAGTATGGGCACGTGTGTGTGGCAAGTCCCTGCCTGCCACACGTGGGTGTCTGCAGCCAGCCTGCTCCTGCCTCGCAGCACCTGATGGTTTTATGGGTTTGGAGTGTGCAGATGGGTTGAGTGTCCCTGGGGGTGTGCTGTGGGGTCCAGGGGAGGGAGCACGGGCACTGAGCTGGTTGGGCACAGAGCACCAGTCCCAGGGCTGCCTTTGCCACCCCTGCAGTGCCCTGCAGAGATGGCGAGTGCAGAGCCCGGCGCTGAGGACGCGGCTGAGGCTGAAGAGGCCGTGTACGAGGAGATGCCCTGTGACAGGATGGAGCTGAGCCAGCGGCTGGCCGTGGAGGAGCTCCTCAGCACCGAGGCCAGCTACGTGCACAACATGCAGCTGTGTGTGTCTGACATCCGGGCACACCTCCAGGACAAGCAGGTGACACGGGCACCCCTGCCAGGGGACTGCAGGGGGAATCTGTCCACAGCTGGGAGATGCCCAAATCACTGCAGGTGCTCCTTCCCCCTCACCAGCCAGGCTCTGGGGTTGGATGGACATTGGGTCTGACCCAGTACAGCCACCCTATGACCTTAACCTGGGAGCCCAGACAGGTCTCAGCATCCCCAAAGCCTCCTGAAACACAGCATCACTCACTGGGGTGTCCCATGGGGCAGGTAGAAGGTGACCAGCAGTGTCTCTAAAGCACCTGGTCCATCTCTGACATATCTGGCTTAGCCTGGGCCATCTTTGTTCCCTTCAGCTGCCCGAGCTGGACCTGGAAGGACTCTTCTCTAACACTGATGACATCCTCCATGTCTCCAGGCGCTTTCTGAAGGGGCTGGAGGCCACGGCCGGCCCGGGGCAGGAGCAGCTGCTCTGCATCAGTAAGTGGTGCAGTGCCAGTGGCTGCCCTGTGCCCCCATGTGGGGGTGTGCCAGCCCAGCCCCCTGCCCTGGCACCTCCTGCTCCTGCCTTGGCTCTGGGAAGCGCTGGTGCCACCGTGTCCACCCTAGGCTGAGCTGCCCAGCCTGCAGGGTGATGGGGACAGCAGCAGGCCCAGCTTAGCAGCGTGCCCGGGGGCAGAGCCCTGCTCTGGCACGCTTGGCATTGCTCCACTGGCTTTGTCCTTCCAGCAGGCTGGGGATAAACCCCTGCCTTCTCATGGGAAAGGACCCTCCTGCCCAGCCCCACTATCCTTCCCCAGGCACGCTGTTCCAGGAGTTCAAGGAAGAGATGGAGGCTGTCTACAAGATCTACTGTGCCAGCTACGACCATGCCCTGCAGCTGGTGGAGAGCTACCGCAGGGACCCCCGGCTGCAGGAGGAGATCCTGGACACCCTCAAAGCCACCGTGTAGGTCCCTCTGCAGAGCCACCACCTCCCTGTCCCTGTTTCACATCCTGGCTTTGCCCTTCTCCTCCCTGGACAAGCTTCCTGCATGGATCTGTGTCACCAGGCTGGGTGTCATATCATGGCCACCACCTTTGTGGCATTTCCTGGCAGCCTGTCCTGGACTCTTGGTTCAGAATCTTTTATGATGGATCCCAAAAGAAGGGATGGGTGATATCCAAGCTGCTGCCTTCCCCAGGGAGGGCACATCCTCCCCACATTGACCAGAGAGACACAGGCTGGCCCTAGGGGACCTGAACTGTCTGGGGGGCTCTCAAACAGTGGAGGAGCTCCTGGGATTCACTGTTTGGGCACAGACAATGTGATTCCCAACAGAGAGATGGGTGCCTTCCTGTGGGTGGGAAGGACACACTGCCAACATCTTCCCTCCCTGCTGCCCACTGATCCCGTGTCCAGGGCTGGACAAGCACAGAGCTGCTCAGGGAGGCAGGACACCCACCCAGGGCTGCCACTGCCTCAGGGCTGGAGGGAGCAGCCAGAGATGCCCTGGGCTGCTCTGTCCCTCAAACACTCCCAGAGAAGCCGTGGAGAGCAGCAGGGCAGGAAGGGAGCCCCACACACCAACCCTGAGCAATTCCCCTCTCCACCAGGCCTCACACGGGCGCCTCAGACCTCAGCTTCTTCCTGGTGATGCCTGTGCAGAGGGTCACCAAGTACCCCCTGCTGCTGGGGAAGATCCTGGAGAACACCCCGAGCAGTGCCAGTGCCCACTCAGCCCTGGAGGCAGCGGCTCGTGCCATGGCCCAGGTCAATGCCAACATCAACGAGTACAAACGGCGCCGGGAAGTGGGTGAGCGGCCAGGGCCTTGGGGCAGGAGGGGGCACAGCACCCAGCCCAGCCCCAGTGCTGTCCTGGGCACTAATTCCCACTTAAATCAGTTCAAAGCTCTCCTGCCGTCCACACAATCCTGCCTGGTGCAGCTGCAGACTCTGTGCAGGCAGCTCCTGGAACTGCTCTGGTCCTGTCAGTGCCACTCTGGGCAAGACCCAAAGGCTGTAGGAGCAGGGTGGCATGGGGGGGCTGAGGACGAAACCAGTCTGTCCACATTCCTGGGGCTGGGGAACGGGGAATAACAGTTCTGCCCTTGGGATAGGAGAAATCAGGCTCCCCATAGATGGGAGCTCACCTTTCTCTTTGGTTTTCCTGGTCCTTCCCTTCTTTGATGTGGCTCGTGCTTATCCTGCTGATCAGCCCCTGTGCTGCTCACCTTCCTTGCCTGCTCAGCCATGGAGTCTCCTCTTCTGATCTTTTCTTTCCCCCCTTATTTTGTGTCCTCCCACCCGAGGCAGCAACCAAATACACCAAGGCCGAGCACCTGACGCTGCGGGCGCGCCTGGCGCGCCTCAACACGCACTCCATCGCCAAGAAAACCACGCGCCTCAGCCGGCTCCTCCTGCACGAGGCTGGCATCGTGGCCAAGGTGAGCAGCCCTCACCTGCACCCGGGCACCTGCTGCCCCTCCCTGCACCGCTTCTGGGGCGTTTTGCTGCTCCTCAAGTGCCTCAATGGCAGAATGAGGAGGGCAAGGCCACTGTGGCGTGGGGTGGGGTGGGGTGGCTGGTGCTGCCTCCTGGTTCTCCATCATGCCAAGGAGCAGTGGGATAGAGGAATGCAGGGACACACCTCCCTCCCCACCCCAGAGCATTGCAGGGCAGCACTTTGGCCTCCAAAGGACCTGCAGGACCCTTGGGCCCCCCAGAAAAGGAAAGACGTCCCAGTGTTCCCCAGCACCACGAGCACACCAAGAGCTTTGTTGCTGCCTGCCCCAATGTTTTGACTCCTTCCCAGATTCATGGAGCCCCCCAGGGTCTGCCCTGCCCTGTGAGCTCCAGGCAGGTGCCTGGCTGCTGTTTCAGCCCCCAGTGATGGGCCTCAGCCCTGCCCATGCTGGTGACAAGCTGCCTCTCTCCTTACAGACTGAGGACAAGGAATACGATGACCTGGAAGAGAAGTTCCAGTGTGTGGCATCCAGTGTGGCCACGCTGAAGGAGAACATGGCATCCTACCTGGGCCACCTGGAGGTAACACCTTGGCCCCATCCCCTCAGGAGCTGTTCCTTGGGATCGGGGAACACTTCCAAGCCCTGTGGAAAGCAGGAGCTGTTGGGGATGTTCAGGGATTTGCTGCTGAGCTGTTGTGTCAGGGGGTTGCACAACACCCAAGGATTGCTCAGGTCCAGTTTAAACCAAAGCTGAGGCTTTGACAACACTGTCTGAGCTGGTGTCAGTTGAGAATAATCCGTCCTTAAACTTATCATTATTTCAAGGTCTTAAATGATTGAAAAGGCCGGGTGTTGTTCAGCCTGGGAATTCTCACTTTAATAATGTATGTAAGGCAGAAATGTCCCCAGATCAGTCCTGACAACAAACTGAAATCACCTGGGTCAGCAGCTGCTACGATTTTCTCATGGAAATCCCTTGGGGCATCTGAGGAAAATGAAAATCTGAGTGCTGGCAAAACATGCAATCTCCAGACACAGCATTATCAGGAAAGCCTTGGGGAGTGGCCGAGGGTTCAGCAGCAATTCCTGGGCTGGAAAGACCTTGCAGGAAAGACTGACAGGGGCTGCCCACGCAGGATTATTGGGAAGGAGCTAAAGGAGCGTGGTGCTGCCTCCCTTGCAGGCGTTCCTGCAGCCCAGCCCGCACCAGCGTGACCTGCAGATGGAGCAGGGGCCAGCCCAGCAGCACCGCCGCCTCTCGCAGCTCCTGCAGAGCACCGTGTTCCCCGAGTTTGTGAGTGCTCCTGCCCTGCACATCTCCTGCAGCTCCCCACCTTCTGCCAGGCACACTGGGGGCTGGCAGCCAGCAGCTGAGGGCACCCCAGTGTCCTCAGAGTCCCCCAGAGCCCAGCTTAGCAGGCAGAGCCAGGAGTGAGTAACAGGATCCATCTGCAGTCGCTGGCACGGGGAGGGAGGGAGCAGCTCCAGGGGACAGGGGAGGGCAGGGACAGGGACACAGCGAGAGCACAGCCCCAGAGCCCAGCCAGGGCTGGGATGGGCTGCAGTGTGTGCCCCATGTGCCTCCAGGGAGATGGGGAGGACACCAGAACACCCCGAGGCAGGGGCAGAGGGCCCTTAAATGGGCTCTGGGCAGGGGTGTGGGGGGAGGCTCAGCTGAGGCTGCTCTGAGCCATTCCAGGGTCCTGCCCAGCTCTTTCCATGGATCACAGGTTTGGAATTGTGTCAGGCTCCCTTCCAAGGGTTTGTGGTGGTTGGCATCCTGTGAGCTCTCAGGGAAAGATGTCCCAGTGCTCCCCATTCCACAGAGACCCCCAGGCCTCTGCCCCCTGCCCCTGGGCTGGCAGCTGCTCCTGCCTGGGGGCTCACCTGGAAACTGGGGTTCTCCCCTGGCAGAAGCAGCGTGTGGGCAGGCTGGTGTGGCAGCCCCTCTGCAGCCTCTCAGACATGCTGGAGGGGCCCCAGCAGCTGGTCAAGAAGCGCCTGGACAAGCTGCTGGACTACGAGGAGATCCAGGAGAGGAAGAGTGAGATGGGCACCGTGAGCTATGATGAGGAGGCTGCCATGAACACCTACCTGGCCATCAATGACCTGCTGGTGGCCGAGCTGCCCCAGTTCAACCAGGTGGCTGTGCAGCTCCTGGGGCAGATCCTGCGCTCCTTCAGCGCCCTGCAGCTGGACCTGGCTGCCCAGGTCCTGCACCACGCAGAAAAGGAGCTGGAGCAGGTGAGTGGCACAGGGGCTGAGCTGGAACTGCCTTCCCCAGGTCTGGGAGATCTCTCAGACACCAGGGTTTGCTGATCTCTCAGACACTGAAGGTTTGCTGTGCCCACCTGCCCTTGCAGACTGTGGAGCATTTGTAAGGATCTCCCTTCCTTCCTTCCTTCCTGGAAAAAGGCAATTTTTCTCTTCTGCACTGTCAGAAACTCTCCTGCTTTCTGTTTGTGGATGCTGCTGGTAATTTATTGATGTGCTGCTGTCTGAGAGATCAGTGTGAGCTCAGAGCTCCTGAGAGCCCCGTGCCAGCAAGGCAGGGAGGAGAAAGGCAGCTCCTGGGCTGGGGAACAGCTCCCCCAGCCCCATCCCCTGGGAGATGTCTCCCAGAACTCCTCACTGCTCAAAACTCCTCCCTGATGTTTGTACACATGGGGAGGGAGGGGGGGCTGTCAGAAGCCCTGGGGGGGAGCACAGCCCTGGCCTGAGCCAGGACCAGGAGCAGAACAAGGTGCAGCTCAAAGCCAGAGAGGAGCACCTTTGATCCCCTGTGCCAGGTGAATTTAGTGGTCAGCTCTGCTCTCTTGCTTTCTCACCCCTTTCCATGCTCCTGCTTCCCTTCTGCCCCTGCCCAGAGCTCCCTCAGGGCCCTCCCTGATCCCAGTCTGTCTCCACAGCTGCCCCATGGGCACATGGCCCTGCCCAGCTTCTGGAAGGTGGTGGAGGACAGCCTGCAGCAGTCGGGTGCCCAGCTCCGTGCCTTCTGCCAGGCCTTTGAGACGGTCACACCCAGCCCTGGCACACAGGTAGGGGCAGGGCAGGGCATGGCTCAGGCCAGCTGGATAGAGAGACACTGGGCTGTGGCTTCCCAGTGCAGAAAATGCCCTTGGTGGGGAGGCTGGCCCAGGATGGGGCCCAGGGGGTGCCACAGGATTTCCCCCAAGCCCCTGAGAGCTGGGGATAAGCAGGGATGGAAGAGCTCAGCTCTGCTGGTTCTGGACTCTCATCACCAGACCTGGGGGTGGAGTGGGGAGTGTGAAGGAGTTTCTGCTCCTAAGCTGTCCCTGGGATGTGGTCCTGCAGAAAGGAGAGCAGGAGTGGGGTCTCATGGGATGCTCCTGTGTCTCGTGCTCCCCACCAGCCCCTGACCCCTGCTGAGGAGAGGAAGGTCCTTTCCCTTGTGAGCAAGCACGGCCCAGACAAGCTCTACCAAGTGACCAGCAACATCAGTGGCAGCAGAGAGCTGGACCTGACCCTGCTGAGGGGACAGATCGTGGCTCTGCTGCAGAGCGCCGACACCAAGGGCAACACCAGCAGGTGGCTGGTGGATGCTGGAGGTACTGTGGGCACTGTGGGCAGCCTCTCCTCACCCTGGCACCAGGGCCCCGTTCACCTCACTCATTTCCTCTCCTGGATGAAGCAGCAGGCCGTGGTCTCCTGTGCTCCCTTCCAGGCTGTGCTCAGCCCAAGGCCACCTGAGCTTTGCCACCAGCTGTAAGGTTCAGGTGCCCTGGCTGATTCCCCAGGGGAAGTGTCATGGCTGGGGAGGGTGATCCACACACACATAAACACATGGAATTCCCTTTTTGGTGGGCATTTCTCCTGCGTGTCCCCTCGTGCTGGACAGGGCTGCTGTGCCATGCCAGGCACAGCCAAACTGCCATTCCTGTCTCCTGCAGCCAGTGCTGGCTGTGCCAGGCAGCAGGGCCCCGTGACCTGGGTGTGTCTGTGTCCTGCAGGTCCCCGAGGGTTTGTTCCTGCTGCAAAGCTCCGGCCCTACAGCCCAGTGCAGGTGCAGCAGCCTCTGATGCAGCTGCTGGGCCTGGACGGTGACACAGAGAGAAGGAGACATTCCTATGCATCCCCCGAAGCTCCCAGGCCACAGGTGGCCACCTTCACCCCAACATTCCAGGTGAGAGTGGGGGACATCCCTGGGGCCATTTCTAGTGACCCCACCAGCTCCCTGCTCGTCCTGGTGTGGCTGGGAAGGTGGACCTGCTTTTCCAGGTGTCCCCCTTGCTGGCACCAGGGTGGACAGGGTGAGAGAACTGTCCTTGGTGGGTCCCCTGTCCCTCCATCCATGGCACTGCTGTGCTGCCCTCTGGGAACTGCCACATCCTTCCCACCTTGACTCCCAGCTCCAGCCAGGGCTCCCTCCCTCCCTCTTTCTCTCCCTCCCTCCCTCCCTCCCTCTTTCCTTGCCTGCTCCCACAGGTGGTGGCCAGGAAAACGAGATCATAGTTTTAAGGTCTCGGATAAGAAGGTGTAGCTTTTTTTCTCTGATCTGAAGAAGAGTGACAGCATTGCTCTAAAACTAAAACTGATGCGTTTTCTTCTTGTGAGCTCAGTAATGAGGAAACAGACCACAATCAATATGTTATGCTGAATTACAGTGGTAGTCACAGAAGGTGTTATCAAAAAAAATCACAAACCTACTAATTTATTTCTAGGAACAGGACAGATTGCCATGGAACATGAACCTGTGAAAGCTTTCAGGGAGCATCACCCCTCCCTCCCTCCCTCTTTCCTTGCCTGCTCCCACAGGTGGTGGCCGGCTTCTCCTTCGCAGCGCGGAGCCCGCAGGAGCTGAGCCTGCAGGCGGGGCAGCCCGTGCTGCTGCTGGAGCCCCACGACAAGAAGGGCAGCACGGAGTGGAGCCTGGTGGAGGTGAACGGCCAGAGGGGCTACGTGCCCTCCAGCTACCTGGTGACCATGCCCGTGCAGGAGCCGGCAGGCTGGAGCCTGCCCGTGTGAGCGTGCCAGCCCCAGCAGGGCAAGGATGGAGCAGCCAGCCTGGCACCCGAGGAAACCTCACAGGAGATGCTGGAGGGAGGCAGCCCCCGGCTGGGAAGGTGGTGGGAGGCACCCGAGGGAAACGGGCATGAGGATGGCACTTGGGAGGCACCTTTTGATAGGAGGTGTGAGGGTGCCAGGCGCTGTGTGTGTGTGTTGGCACAAAGCAAAGCAGCACCAGGGAGTGAGGGCAGGTGGCTGCAGTTATGCAGGGATTTGCTGCAATCCCTGCAAGTGACAAATGTGTCCTGGGGAGATGGGGCAGCGTCGTCCCTGCTTGGAGCAGGATTGAGCAGCAGAGGAGCAGCACTGCAGAGGGGTCCTCAGCCAGGCAGGGGGAACTCGGACACCTGGGCACTGAGCACCTGGGCACTGGGGAACCTGAGTACCTGAGCACTTGGGCACTGGGCACCTGAGTACCTGAGAATTTGGCTACTTGGGCACCTGGGTATCTAAGAAACTGGGCACCTGGGCACCTGAGGATGCCTCCCTGGGCACCTGAGTGCCCGAGCCCTGTGGCAGCGCGGGGCTGGGGCCACCAGAGGGCGCCCCGCACCCGCTCCCGGTGCCTGCTGGGCTCGCACTGCGAGCGCTGGTGCGGGGGCACCGCCCGGGGCACGGAGATCGGGACCCCCGCGACCCCCGGGACCCCCGGGACCCCGTTCCCCCACGACCCGCACGGATCCCCGGCGGGCTGGCACAGGTCCCATGGAAGAGGTTTTTGGGAGGATCGATCCGTGTCGGTCCTGACCTAAGGCTCGGTTGGAGACCCGAGAGCCCCCTCCCACCATTCCCGAGGTATCCGTGCCTCAGTTTCCCCGCGGTTGCACTGTTAGGGGATGCTGATGGGGCTGGGGTGGGCAGCCCTGCCGTGGTGCCAGAGGGGACTTCAGGAGCGCCCCGGGTCTGGCACCGCACGGTGCCCATCCCTCACCCAGGCCAGAGGAGCACCCGGCTGGCGTCGCCTGGACTGCCCACATCAAAGGTGCCCTGCCCTGCCCTGCCCTGCCCTGCCCTGCCCTGCCCGGGGCAGCAGCAGCACTCCCGGCCACCCACGGGCTCCCCATTGTGGCTGTGCCTGCGGGCTGGGCAGCGGGGCAGGGCTGGCACAGCCTCACCAACCCTGAGCAGGTGCCAGGCGGGTGGGGACAGCCCCAGGCAGTGCCCTGTGTGGGGCTGGGGTCGGGTGTGAGGCAGAGTGGGGCTCACCCTCCTTTCAGCTGGACCTGTGGGGTGGCTGGGGGGCAGCCACCTCTGCCCAGGTGCCATTGAAAGGCCCGAGGAAATGCTCAGCTACACCAGTCCTGGGAGGGGACAGCAGTGCCAGCGCTGGGGACGTGTCCTGGGGACGCTCCCGGCCTGGGGAGAGGCTGGTGGGCTCCTCAGCAAGGGAAAATGAGCAGGCTGGGGACGAGGGTCATTGAGCAGGGGCTGTGTGTCTGTTCTTGCCCACCCAGGCCAGGCCCTGCAGCCACAGGGCTCACCCCTCCAGCTCCCTGCAGGTGGCTCCTCTGGATTTTTCCATCCCTAATCAAATCCCACCAGGTCGGGTTTCCCTCCCGAGTCGCCTTCCTGCCAGCTCGGTGGGGTGCACAAGCAATCAGCCCCGTGCCAGCCATGGCAGCAGTGGGGCAGGTCCTGCTCCACAGCCCTCGGGTGCCTGAGACTCTCTGGGGGCTCAAAGGTGATGGTGGCACAGGGAGGGCTGAGCCTGCTGCTGCCTGGGCCCTGATCTGCCCCTGGAAGGAGATCTGGGGTGGTCAGGGCTGGGCTGCACACCCAGCAGGGAGAGGGCAATGAGTTCCTGTGGCTCCTCCAGCCTTTGGGTGGGCTGGGCCCTGCAGTTCCCCCCAGCCCTGCTGCCAGCCTCGATGGCCAGGGGACCTTTCCCAGGGGTCTGTCCCCAGGATGGGGCCTGGTGCTTGGCTGCAGGAGGTGAGTGCCTGCATCCCTCCCTTCTCCCTGAATTCACCCAAATTCATGGCACTGCTGCTGCCCTGAGCCTGGAAATGCCCTCTTGGAGTCACGGGAGGGCACGGGGCTCTTCCAGCCCAGCCATGAAGGAAGATAAAGGGCACAAGTGTTCCTTTAAATAGCCTCTCAAGGACAGGCTCTCCCGGGAGGAATGCTCTGGCTGGCCCGGTGGAACGTGCCTGCGCCCGGGGGCACGGGGGGACAGCTGGGCAGGGCCGGCTGCTCAACAGGAGCCAGGTCAAGGTTAGGCACGGCCCTGGCCCGGTGCCACCGTGCCATGCTTGGCACCGGGGGAACAGAGCCGTGCAAACAGGGAAGTGCATGCCAGGCCAGGGGTTTGCCGTGCCCGGGGCTGATCCGGAGGAGCCGCTGCCGCCCCTGAGCCGCCCTCCAGCCCGCCCGGAATTTGGCAGCGGCGCTGCCTGGCTGCCCGAGCAGCCTCCGGGGCAGCTCCGGGTGTCCCAGAGCGGCTGCTGCGCTCCTGTCCGGGCTGATTCATATCCTGGACGTGCAGGCATTTGGATGTTGTCCACCCGCGGGGTGTGACGGTGTCCCCAGGGCGCGGGTGCCAGCCCAGCCACGTGCCGGGAGCAGCTCCGTGTGCCTGCTGCTCCCTGGGGACACGGCAGGGACAAAAACACATCCCAGGTGAGATCCCGGGATGCCAGGAGCATGGCTGAGTGCCCAGGTGTCCATGTGCCCATCGGCTCTGCTGGGGCACCCCGGGGGCAGGGAGGTGTGAGAAAAAGCAGCTGCCACAAACCCCAATCCCAGAGCCATCCCCTCAGCACGGGGTGCAGAAAGGAGAGGGCAAAGGGAGCCAGGAGGAGCAGAGTGGCCACTTGGGCTGAAGGGCACAGCCAGCCCGAGTGGCTTTAGGCACAGAGCTCGGGTTGCCCACGCTGCCAGGCTGAGCTGGCTCCCAGCAGAGCCAGCCTGTGCTGCAATTTCCCTGCCACCTGCCCATGGTGGCCCACGAGGAGCAGCCCGAGCCCCAGGCCACCCTCCCTGGCCCCTCATGTGCCTGCTGGGGCCAGCGTGGCCCCAGGAGGGGCTGAGCCCCACGGAGAGCGAGCCCGGGGGTGCAGAGCAGGAGAGGAGCCGTGAAGAGCAGCGCTCGCTCCAGGCTGGTGCAGCTGGCACCTGAATTGTCTAATAAAGTGTGAAATTGCTTTCATGCTCTGCTACCTTTGCTGAGCTGGACCGTCATTACAGCCCCCCCTCACTGCCCGCACCGGCTGTGCCTGTCCTGCTGTGCTGGTGCTGCCAGCTGAGCCCAGGCTGGCACTGCTGGGGTGGCACTGCCCCATCACCCCTGTGCCACTGTGGCTGTGTTGGTGCTGCCAGCTGAGCCCGGGCTGGCACTGCTGGGACTGGCACTGCCCCATCACCCCTGTGCCTGTGCCACTGTGGCTGTGTTGGTGCTGCCAGCTGAGCCTGGGCTGGCACTGCTGGGACTGGCACTGCCCCATCACCCCTATGCCTGTGCCACTGTGGCTGTGTTGGTGCTGCCAGCTGAGCCCAGGCTGGCACTGCTGGGGCTGGCACTGCCCCCATCACCCCCGTGCCTGTCCTGCTGTGTTGGTGCTGCCAGCTGAGCCCTGGGCATGGGGGCTGGGGGCTGCCATCCCGGCTCCTTATCGCACAGGATGCCCCAGGGCACCGGGATCAGCTCAGGTCGGAGCCCTGCCCTGCGGCTGTGCCGCTGCCAAAGCCCTGCCCGTGCCCATCAGATTGGGCTCCATCCGGCCGCACCCAGACCCTGCCGAGGCTGCAGAGAGCTCCCACCGCGGCAGGGACAGAGGGACAGAGGGACAGAGGGACAGCCCGGAGCCTGCCGAGGCTGCAGAGAGCTCCCACCGCGGCAGGGACAGAGGGACAGAGGGACAGAGGGACAGCCCGGCCCCCCTCGCCAGTGGGTGACGAATTGCTCCTGAGCCACCTGGCTGTGCACAGGAACTGTTCTGCACCTCTAATAACGATAATCAATCATCCTGCTCTGGGCAGGGGATGTGCAAGGTTCTCCAGGGCTGGGGAGCTGGTGGGGCTGGCAGGGGGATTTTGGGGGGCTCCCCTGAGGGGACACAGAGGCCTCTGCTCCGGGGGTGGCTTCCCTCCTGCACTGCCCACCAGAAGGGCCATCCATGACCAGGTACACACCCTGCCAGGGGAAGTGCCAGCTCCTCCTTGGGGCTGTGGAAATCGTGATTTTGGAGGGAAAAGCAGCTGGGAGCCCAGATCTGGCATGGGGGCCTGGGTGCTCCCTGCTCCAGAGGGTCCCATGGGTCCCCATGGCAAAGGAGCTGCTGAGTGAGGCCCAGGGAAAGGCATTTCTGCAGGGATCAGGATACTTTGCCCCAGGGAAGTGGTGCCACGTTTTTCCAGCTACTGATAAAGTTAAACCCTTGATCTGGTTAAAGATTTAGCCCACAAGGCAAGCCAGGGTAGGACAGCAATGCTGTTAGTGCCACTGCCTTGGTGACTCTTCAACTTTTTCCTAATATCTGACCCAACCCTTCTCTCTGTCCGTTGCAAACCATTCCCCTTGTCCTGCCACAGCTGGAGAAAAGCAGTCCCAGGGAGAGCCCCCTGCCCCAGCAGCATTCCCGAGCCCTCCTCCATTGGCATTGCTCCTCTCCCAGCCTGCACAGCCTGTTCCCAAAGCCCCAAGTGAAAATTGAATTGCTTCCCCCAGAGCTGCCAATGCTTTAGGGACTGGAGCATCTGCACACACCACGGGCAGCCTGCTCTGAGCCTACTCCGTGTCTACTCCGTGCCTGCTCTGAGCTTACTCTGTGTCTGCTCTGAGCTTACTCTGTGCCTGCTCAGAGTCTACTCTGAGCCTGCTCAGCCCTTCCTGTGGGATGCTGCAGCTGCAGGGAAGGAAAAAGGAGCGAGCAAGGACAAGGCCAGGTTGGTGTGGAGGTGCAAAGACTCACAGAATGAAGGGGATGGAGTCCAGGCAGGAGCCCCACGAGCTCTGGGAGCCCCTTGGTGAGGTCTGCAAGCACCCAGAGGGGCTGGGAATCATCCAGAGGGGCTGGGAATCATCCAGAGGGGCTGGGAAGCACCCAGAGGGGATGGGAAGAACCTAGAGGGGATGGAAAGCATCCAGAGGGGCTGGGAAGCACCCACAGGGGCTGGGAAGCACCCAGAGGGGTTGGGAAGCATCCAGAGGGGCTGAAAGCATCCAGGGGGGCTGAAAGCATCCTGCTTCCCTCCCTGCTCCCCTCCCTGCTGTGCCGGGCACTCCATGCAGCCCATCGGGGCTGCTCCTCCATCTCTGCCCGAAGGAGATTTTGTGGGTCTAAAATCTGCCTCTTTCCCCTCATTTGTGGGTCTAAAATCTGCCTGTTTCAGGCTGCTCCCGACAGGAGCTTCAAGCTGCAGACACGAAGTCTTTTGTGAGTCCGACCGCATCCCGGCTGGGATTTACCTAAAACAGCCCCAGGGAGGAACGGCTGGGCGGGGATGTGGGGGGAGAGGGAGGGGGGGAGGCTGCCTGGTGTTTGTTTTTACTAATGAAGCCCCATAATCAAATCATTTCAATTTTAATTGTGAAGCCAGCAGGCAGATTTCTGTCTCCAGATGGGACGTGATAGGAATGGTTGAAGGCTGGGCACGTTCTGCCACTCACCTTAATGCCTGGAACAAGGCAGATGGGAGCAGCACTGGGGAGGGCTTGGGAAGAGCCTGATCTCCCAGGGATGAGGTTTGAACTGGGATCAGACCCAAAACCTCTCCTGCTTGGTTGATCCAGGGAAACCAACCCCTGGCAAGATGTGCTGCACCATTCCCAGGTCTGAGCAGGGGAGGCAGGAGCTGATTTCCCTGCTTTCATCTCCCAGCTCTGCCAGGATACATGAAATCTATTTGTGGCTTCCACTTACCATCTCATTTTTTGGGTGTTTGGACTTTGGGAAAAGAGGAAAATAAAGAAACTGGGTCATTTTCTATTTATTTGGAAGAGCTGAGATGTTAACCCTCCAGCTGCACAGAGCTCTGCTCGTGTCTCTGTGGGACTGGCAAACTGGGAACAAGTGATGGGGGAGACGAGAAACCTCCTTCCTCCTCAGCAAAGAAAATCTGCCCAGCTTCTCGTTCAGGCTGGGGGGAACTGGGTGCAGTGGGGTTGGGGTTGCCCTCCCAGTCTAAAGCAGTTACCTCAGGCAAAACACATCAGTTTGCTTCTTGTGATGCAGAAATGGAGCTGGATTGCTCTGGGTGATTAAATCTTCCAAGGAGGGACATTCCTGCTGCCTGCCAGGCCTCAGCAGTCACCCAGGGGCATGGGGTGGGCACAGAGGAATGCCAGGGAGGGTTTGTTCCTCCCAAAGAGGACGAGGCCAGAGGCACAGTGTGATCCAGGCAGGTCACACCAAGTATGGAATACCTTGTGCTGCTCTTGTGCCTTCCCCACAGCCATAACGGGGCAGAGCCCAGCTCTTATCAGGGCTGGCTTTCACCTCCTCGAGCTGCTGCCCTCCCCATGCCCACAGTCCAGCTCCCAGAGCTGACAGCATTTCTGGAATCCCCTGGAAAGGATCCAGGTGGGGATTGCCAGGCACAGAGCAGCCACAGCATCCCTCTGGCGGGGCCTCTTCACTCTTATCAGCTCTCCCTTTCCGTGACTGAGCCATCAGGGACCAGAGCATCAAATCAGAAATAAAGTCATTACCCTGCTAAGCAAATACAGATGAAAACCTCACTTTATTTTTTGAAATCGGAGCCCTGGCTCCTGAGGGCTTAGAAGTGGCATCTTCCCCTTCCCTTGGCTGGGTGTGCCCCGGCCCCAGGGTGGGGAGAGCAGGGGGAGAGGGGCAGCCCATGGATATCCTGGGATGGAGGAGCCCCGGGCTTGGTGCACCCTCACTCTGGTGGCTCCAGCTACGGGAACTGGGCACATCCAGAGGGAGTGACACCCCCTCTGCTGTGCCTGTGACCCCGTCCCTGCTGCCAGCACAGCCCCAGGGCTCAGCCCTGGCCCCTCGTGTCTGCAGCTCACCATCCCATCCCAGCACTGATCCATCCAGGGTTCTGTTCTCCTTCTCCCTCCTTTAATATCTTTTTCCCACCATGTCCAAAAGGGAATTAAATTGAGGCCGCTAAACTCGTTTGTGCTCGGTGCTGGGGCTGCAGGCAGCGCTCAGCCCCGGCTCCCTGAGCGAGCCATTCTCCAGCAGTGTGCTGGCTCCTGCTGCCTGCCCCACGGCCAGGCACGGCTGGGGTTAACCCCAACCTGACCAAAACATGTGCCCGAGCAATTTCTGCCTCATGTGAGCCGCGCTTGGGGCGGCGCTCGGGCCGCTCTGACCGTGCCCCAGCCATCAGCCCCAGCCATCCCCGGGGGCTCTCCCGGAGTCCCGGGCGTTCTCCCGCTGTGGGGAGGAGATGGAGACAGCCTGGGCTGCCAACCCCACAGCCTGGCTCGGCCTCGGGGGCTCAGGCAGCCCCACGAGGAGATGGGGATGAGCTGGAGCTGGGGAGGGACACGCGGGGCAGGGGCTGGGGGTGCCGGTGACTGGGGGTGGCTCTGAGTGACCCCTGAACCAGGCAGGGCCACCCCAGCAGGGCTGGTTTTCATCAGGCAGGAGCAGGAGGACGAGGAATGCTGGTCATGGGTGAACCTGTTCCCCTGCCACCCAGGAAAGCGTCCCTGGAAGTGCCTGAGGACAGCAAAGGAGGGCAGACCTGAGTGTGCTGGGAGGGAACAGCTGCTGGGAATTTCAATGACCGCCCGTGAATGCTGGTTTTGTTTTGTCCCAGCCACGGCTGTGCTCTGCCTTGGCCAGACAGCATTGAAACCCTGCTGCTCACGGGGCTCTGCAAATGGAGCTCCTCGGGAAGAGCCAGGGAGAAACCTGAGCTTGAGAGGAGCCCTGGTGCAGCTCCCTGACCCTGCTCTGCAGAGAAACCTGCCAGGCTGGCCAGAGCTGAGAGAGCCTCAGCAGCAGGGATGGCAGAGCTGGGGTGGGCTCTGCCCAGGGCCTCCAGTCCAGCTCTGTTCCCTTCTGCCAGAAGGAAAAGTGATGGAAAGAGAAGAGATGGTCAGGAAGTGAGTGAGGTGTGCTTCCTGCACAATTCCTGCTCAATCCCTGCACAATTCCTGCTCAATCCCTGCACAATCCCTGCACAATTCCTGCTCAATTCCTGCTCAATCCCTGCTCAATTCCTGCACAATTCCTGCTCAATCCCTGCACAATTCCTGCTCAATTCCTGCTCAATTCCTGCTCAATCCCTGCACAATCCCTGCACAATTCCTGCTCAATTCCTGCTCAATCCCTGCACAATCCCTGCACAATTCCTGCTCAATTCCTGCTCAATCCCTGCACGCTTCCCTCTCCCCCTGCCTGATGCACACTGCCTTGGGGCTGGGCAGTGCAGGCAGAGTTTTCCAGGGACAGCAGCTTTGGGATGCAGCTCTCAGCTTGCCCTGGAGCCTGGGACATGGAATGCTGCCCCGTGACTCTGCAGGGCTCCCTGGGGAAATGGAGATGCTGCCAGGCACTGTGGTTTACAGCCTCAGCCCCGGTGCACGCTGCCAGATCCATGCCCTGGAAATCTAGTTTCCTAGGGATAAACAGGATTTCTTATTCCTGTTGCTAATGTGATATCAGCACATTGCAACACAGATGTTTTAATAACACATAGTTCTTTTAATGAAGAGACTTAAGCTAATTTACTTCCCAACATTTGTATATGTCCTATTTGCTCATTTATTCATGCAGTAAATGAAATTAAAGTTGCTAAACATTCAGAAAATTACAAATACACTGGAGAAGTGCACCTGTGTATTAAAATAAGGGGCAGGAGCTGCTTTCCTGGCACAGAGGCTGCCCAAGGCACGTGCTGCTGGCTTTTTCTGCCTTCCTGTGCAGCCACTCAGGCTGGGGGGGGAAGGCAGCCGGGCACTGCCAGACCCCATTCCCAGGGATGCTGACAGTTGTGACAACCACTGCATTTTTATTTTTATCATCCCGCCAACGCCGCTCTTTAGATCAGCTTTTATTAAAAATAAATAATGCTTTTAAAGCCGCTGCTGGGGCACCAAACTGTGACAAAGGCCAGGGAGGCGGTGCTGAGGATGATTAATGTGGTTTTTCCAGTGAAATACTGTAGCAGCTCTCCCGTGCTGAGGGCTGTGGGAAGGACAAATGCTGGGTGCCATTCTCAGCCTGGCACCTGGAACAGGGGTACAGCTCTGGCTGAGGCCTCACCCCCTCCCAGGCTGGGCTTTGGTGGGCACAGGTCAGGCAAAGGCCAAAGGGATGCTGAGGCACAGAGCCCTGCCAGCCCCTTGCATGTATCCATCCCTTCTTTTTCCATTATCCCCAGCAGGCCCAGCCGAGGAGTGACCACAGCTCATGCTCAGGGCAGGGAAAATGGATTCAGAATGTTCCCTGCCACACAGGCTGCACCCCGGGGCTCAGTGGTGTGACACATCCATCGTGCCACCGCCCTGGGCAGACCCATGCCAGGCACATCTCTGTCACATGTGGAGGCTCCTCCCATATCACACCCTCCAGGGGAAGGTGGGCAAACCTCCAGCACCTCGGGAAAACCCCCAAAGGCTGTGCAAGGCTGGCCTTGCTCCCCCTGGGCAGGCAGACTCATCCCACCCAGGCAGGGACTCCAGTCCTTCCCAGTCTGAGCGCTGCTGTGATGGCACAGCTGCCCCTGCTCATGGCCACGGGGACAGGGCTGCAGCTGCTGCCCTGCTGGGACAGCCCCAGCTGGAAAACCCCTGCCACGATCGAGGCTTGAGCCTGGAGGCTCCATCCTTGTCCAAGACGTGCCCAGCTCCTGAGGCTTTCCCCAATTCCAGCTCACAGCAACCAGCGGGAAAAGCGGCGAGCAAAATCTTAGGTAAACATTCTGGGAATCCAAAAATCTCACTCCCTGAGTGCAGTTCGGCTCGGCAGCTTGCTGGGGAACGGCAGGCGCTCGATGTCAGGCGGGGAGGCAGAGCCGCGGGGCTCCCGTTATCTGCTGGGTCAGGGAAAGGCGCTGTCTGCCACCGCTGCGCCCCCGTTATCCCGCTCCCTCCCCTGCCTTTCCAGGCCGGAGCATTTCTCAGTCTGTGCTTTACCCCATCCCTGCTGCTCCTTTTCCAGCGCTGCTAATGACGGCCCCAAACGCCGCCTGCCCGGTGCCAGCGCTGCGAGCCCCCGGCCGCTGCCAGTCGGAGCTGCGCCCTCAGCAGCACGGAACGCGTGGGCAGTGAGCGGCACGGATCTCTCCTCCCCCAGTTGTGCAACCGGGGCTCTTGGGATGCCATCCTCAGCCCCCTGGCTCGCCGCTCCCGGGAAACTCGTGCCCGTGCCTGTGGCGGGCGGAGGAGCGAGGCGGCTGCGTTCTTACCTCTCGCCGGAGCCGGGAGTGCGGGGAGAGCTGGAAATAGCCCTGGCTGACACAGATACCTGTGCGGAACAGCAGGGGCCCGCACTTGCCGTGGTAATTGCATACTGCATGGCGATGAGTCAGCCGGAGCCCCGCTCGGGCAGCACGAGGCTGCCCTGCCTCCCGCACCGTGCCCGAGCGGGGCCCCGTTGCCGGGGAAATTGATGCTCCCCCCGTCCTCTAAGCACAGGAGCACGGAGAGGATGGGAATGAGAGCATCTTGCAGCTTTTTAAGCTCTCGAGATGCTTTCAAGTGCCAGGGAGGCTGTGCGAGCTGTGATTTGCTGCATTATTTCTGTTGCTATCCCTGCACGGGGAGCTCCTGTGTGCAGAAGAGCTGCTTGCAGCAAGTCAGCATCCAAACGCTGCCTGTTCTGGGGGGGGCTGAGCCCCACAGCTGCCATCACCCACAAGGGACCAGGGCCACTCTGGGACCAGCCCTCAGCACGTCCCAGGGTCTCTGGGATGGTCCCCTTTGGGATGGGCCCCCTTTACCTCACGGGGAACCGGAGCAGCTGGACACCGCAGCGATGTCACCTCCTCGGCAAGAAAGCTCCACCAGCAGAGCTCTCCATCCTCCTCCTCCTCCTTCTCCTGGGGCTCAGGGGCTGCCTGGCTGCCGGTGATTGCGCTGCCAGGACATTAATAAATAATTAGCCGGCAAACTTCCACCAGGGAGCTTCGTTTGCTCTCCTCCAGCGGTGCCGCCTGCCCAGAGAGAGAGCAGCTATTCCCAGGAAGAGGGGCTGGAGGGGGTGGCATTTCCCCAGCCGGCCTGGCGGCTCCCCAAGCTCCTCCACAGCTGACTTCACATTCCAAAGGGATTGGGGGGAGGAGAAGGAATAGGTAAAATCAATGAGAACCTATTTGGCGGGATAAAAGAACATGGTTTTATTTATAGCACTGGCTGGAGCTGAAGTGTCTCCTGCTCAGGGAGACGGTGCTGAGGCGCTGAGGAGCAGCACAGCAGTGTCTGCACCAGTGCCTGCTGCCCACCCCTCACAGCCAGCCCCACTGAGCCCCCGGCCCCCAACTCCCCAAAGTGCTGAGGGTGGCTTTGCTCATCAGCCTGGCAAGGGGGGAACACCTGCAGAGGGGTTTCTGCTCTGACAGCGGCGTCTGTGCTCAGGGGGTGCCAGGAGCTGAGCACCAGCCCCTTCCCACCAGTCGTGCCCAGGAGCTGGGGACAGTGGCCAGTCACTGTGGGGGATGCTCAGAGGACAGCTGGTGACAAAGGAGGAGGGGGTGCTGCGAGATGGAGGCCCAGGGACAGACGGAGCCAGCCTGGCAGGCTGGGAGTCACGAGCCAGGAGATGCCCATGGACATCCCTGCCAGCAACAGCTGCCTGGGGAACAGCAAGTCCTTGCTCAGCAGTGCTGCAGATCCACAGTGTCTCCCTCCACCGCTCACTGCCTTGGCCAGCTCTGCTGGTGCAGGAGGATCAGGACCTGCTCTGGTGATCATGGCACATCTCTGGGATGAGGCAGTTAAAACAAAGAGAGGAAGAGAAGCACCCAGACTCTGAGCAGCCTCCAGGGAGAGGCAGGAGGAGCTGCCCTGCTTGGAGCCATCAGCAGAGGAGGATGAGGCCAGCCTGGGTCTCAGCCAGCCACCCCAATGCCCTCACTGCTCCTGGGAGCAGCTGGCAGCAGCATGGTGGGGATACAGGAGACAGCCCAGCTCCTGGTGCAGGCCTGCCAGGCAGGCATGGGCACTGAAGGGAGCCCAGGCAGCAGCACCAGGAGCAGAGGCAGATCAGCAGGCAGGGATGAGGCGGGGGGGCAGCGAGAGGCCAGTGGGGTGACATGGATGGGCTGTGACAGACACTGGCAGCACAGTGTGAGAGCTGCCAGGGCTGTGGGAGAGCCGAGCTCAGCTGCAGTGAGAGGGACACGAGGGACACGAAGCAGATGGTGCCATCCTGCCGGTCCCACAGCTGGCTGGTGCCCTGTGCCAGGCTGCTCGGGGCAGCACGGGGGGCACCGGCCCTGGAACAGCGAGGGGCAGGCTGGGGCTGCAGGCTGGGATGCCAGGCAGTGTAGAAGGAGCAGGGCAAGGTCTCTGACAGCATGTTCCTTCCCCCAGATGAAGTGAGGTACAGCGTGAGCCGAGTGCCCTGGGCTGCTGCCAGCCTCTCATCCCCAGGCAGAAGGGGCCGGCTGGCCCTGCTGTGCCAGAGCAGCCTGGGGAGGAGGACAGGCTGCTTCAGCTGCTGTGGGTGTGCTGCTTCCATGGACAAATGAGTCACTGAAAGTGCCATAAGGAGTCAATGGGCATCCTGGTCCCCTGCTCGGCCCACACAGCTGGTGGGCAGCGTGAGCCATCGTGCAGGAGCCATCCCTACCCTCCGCTGCCTCTTGCTCCAGGAAATTCCCATCTGTTTCAACAATGCAGCCACAAAAGCCCTTTCTTGCTCCTTTGCCATCACATTTGTCTCCTGACAGGTTTTCTCTGCAATAACTGTGTGGATTTGCCTCCCCAGCACGCTCCAGGCTGCAGTTTGGGAGAGGAGCATGCTCAGGGTGGGGCAGGCTGCAGCACTGCACAGCATCACCCTGCACGGGTGCATCCCTCAGCCCTCAGTGCTGGCCACAGGCTCCTCTGACAGAGCTGCAGCAGCCCCTGCTCCGGGGAAGGAGCTGCAGAGAGCCTGGCAGGTGGCACAGGGGGAGGGACCCTCTGCCTCTGGCACAGAGAGGGCCCTGGGGGGCTGTGGCCCAGCACAGGCAGAGCATCCATGGTGTCCTGGTGTGCCTGCCTGAGGGCTGTGCCTGTGGCACAGTGGGACATCACTCCCCAGTGGTGCTGAGGGAGTCTGGAGCAGCAATGGCAATCTCTGAACTACCAGAGGCTCAGCCCTGCCCCCTGGACAAGCTGGATCTCAGAGCCCACCTTGCCCTCAAAATCCACTTTTGTTTCTTAGGTCCCCTCCAGCCCAGGGGCCAGTCCCTCAGCCCTGTGGCAGAGAGGACATCAGACTTTCATTCCTTGCTGGCCACGAAGCATAACAGAGCCCTCCTGTCACCGAGGAGGAGGAGGAGGAGACAGGAGCTCCCAGGTGCACACAGCTAATGAGGCACAGAAAGCATGGAGGGAAAGCAACACTCTGTCCCTGTGCTCGTGATCTCAGGTGAAGGATAAGGCTGAGCCGAGTGCTGAGCAGGGCTGTGGGGAAGGGAAAGCAGAGCTCGTGGAAAGGAGCCAGGCAGAGAAAGTCAGCGAAACCCTGGGCATGGCACTGCCAACCACTGTGCGTGCCTGAGCAGCCTGCGTGGATGGAGAGCGCTGCAGGGCAGGGCTCTGGGCAGCCTGGGGACACCTTCCCCTTCAGCTGCCCCCAGCTCACCCAGCAGCGGCTCACAGAGCTCCTGCCAGCCCACAAAGCCTTTCCCGTCCCCAGCCAGAGCGGCCACCGCGCCAGTGCCCCCATGCCACGGCAGTGCCGAGCAGAGAGCGTCACCAGCGGGGGCTGCGGGTGTTGTAACTCCTCGGAGCAGCCCCATTTGCCGCTGCCTCTCACTGCTCGCTCCTTACAACACTTTGCCATCCACAAACAGAGGCAGCTGCAACGTGAGAGCGAGGGCGGGCGGTCGCCGGGCCGGGGTGGCTCCTGCCCAGCCGGCGCTCATTGGCTCCGGCCCCTGTCCCACGCCTGGCCCTTGGCAGGCTCAGGGTACCTTCAAACCCTGTCCCCTCCTGACCGCTGGCCCAATGACATTACTCGCTCGCTGTTGTTTTGAAAGGACATTTGCAAGATTTCCTGTTATATTTTACCTCGGTAATGTTATCCCCAGCCCCTCCGGGCCGAGCATCGAGTGTCTGCTGCAGCGGCAGCGCGGTGCCACGGGGCACTCCAGCACAGCCAGGGCTGCCAGGCCAGGGTGGGCACAGGGGGTTTAACTCTGCTCGAGAGGGGCTGACACCTCCTGGAGTCCATAGATGCAGAGAGCAGCAGGAGCTGGAGCTCTGGCAGCTGCCCTGCTCTCGAAGCTCGGGGTCTGGTTGAGGAGGGAAGCTGTGAGCACACGGCAGAGCTGGCTGGCTCTGTGCACAGGGCAGGGTGTGTGACACGGGCAATGTGATGTCCCATTCACACCACCACCATCCCTACCCACCGCAGGTGCTTCTGAGGCTGCCACATGACTGACTTCTAAGAAGGTGGAGACAGCACCACTTATAACGTCCTGTCCTCCTTCTCTTCTCTCCTGGTGCTTCCAAAGCCCTTTTTATGAGTGTTATTCAACCAATTCCTCCAGAAACTGCAGGGCACAGGGAAGTGGTGTGATCTCCATTTCATAGGTGAAAAGAACCAAAAGGCACAGAAAAATGCTTGGACTGTGCAAAAGTCCAGAGCAGTCAGGAGCTGAAGTTGGGCAGGTCAACAACAACTTGCAGCCACGTCAGCAGCTGTATTTCATCCTGCAGGATCCCACAGAAACCCAGAAGCAGCAGAAAGTCCACTTGGCCAAGATGCCCCATTGTGCTCTGCTGTCCTGTGTCCCCCTCCCAGCACAAGGGACTCTGACCCCAATGTCACATCCAGTTTTGCTGCAGGGCTGGAAGAAGCCCTCAGCTGTCTGTTCAGAGGGGGAATGGGGCAGTGCAGGCTGGGCTTTGCTTTCCTCATGCTCCTCCATGCCTGGGGGTGGCTGCTGCTGGGGGGGTGTCCTGCAGGCTGGAGGCTGGGAAGGGCTCATGTCCTCCGTTAGAAAGAAAGGGAGGAGGAAATGTGCTTGCACATGGACCAGAAGGGAAAAGGTATTTCTGAAAAACCCAGCTATGCACAACTTGATTTTTGAATGACAATTGACGAGTAATTCCCACAAATGTTACTTCCCATTTGAGTACAGATGATGCAAAGGAAATCACGAGATACACAAGTGCAAACCTCGCCTTTTGTGCAACAAATTCCTCCCAAAGGACTGGTGTGGTGAGGCCTTCCAGCCCTGATGGAGCAAACCTCCCTTCTGTTCTCAGCTCATCTTCATCACAACCGTAGCCTTCATCACTTGCATCTTGTGCAAGGAAAGGAATGCACGTGAGATCACTGCTCAGTGGGGTCAGCTGGGAATTTGAGTCCCAGTCTTCAAGGAATTGCACATGCCCCAGAGCAAGGCAATTTCCTTCCTTGGCCCTGCTGAGTGTGCTGTGCCCGCTGTGACTGGAAATCCTGGCAGGGCATGGCAGGGCCCAGTTCTCCCACCCATGGGAAGAGAAGTTTCACTGCTGGCAGGGCAGCCGGAAAAGCACCTTGGGTAAATGTTTTGGCATCAGTAATTAGTATTAGAGTGCACAGCAACGAGGAAGAGTTGCTTTGTCCCATCCCAGCAGCCAGGCCACTCTGGCCTGCAGCTCTCATCAGTGTGACACAACAGATGCTGTTCCTGACATCTCCCTTTGGTGCAAGGCTTGGGATCATCAGGGAAAACCCAGTGTTGCTCCACTGAGTGGTGTTCACAACATGTCCTGAGCCAAAGGGAGGCCAGAGGGAATTAAGAGTGGCTGGAAACAGCTCTGCCTTTGAAACAACAGCAAAGAGAACACGGGCAGGCCTTTCCTGCCAGAGGAAGAAGCACTTTCTGTTCACCCCTCAGAGCCTGGCACAGAGCTCCCCACCCCGATAGCTCCACATGACTTTGCTCCATCAGCTCTTTACGGTGACCCTGCAGGCCTGTCTAGGCAGTCTGAGGGGAATCAAGGATTTGGAGCCATTAGGCTGCAGGTGTTGCCACTTGGTTGGTTGTGTATCAGCTAATTCAGGCTGCAGTGCCAAGCCCTGCTCTTTCCCATGTAATTGCTATGGGTAAGTAAATAGAACATTCATGAGATTTTTGGTCCCATCATTAATTATTTCTGAAAGGGCTTTTAGGATACGCCTCAAAACCCCAGACAGAAAGATGACGTGCGTGACATCAAGATGCTCACAGCCGCAGCTGAAATGAAAACAAGGAAAATCAGAAGATCTTTTGCTCCTTTTTACTCTTTACTGCAGTCCTCTGGTCCCACTTCATGCAGACCCACCGAGCCTGGAAGTGACCCCTGGCCCAGCCACGGCTCTCAGGGTTTTTGTATCTCCAAATATCACTGCAAATGGGGTGATCTGGGGACTGTTGAGAGGTGCCTGGTGCTGTTGGGTGCTCCCACTTTGAAACGCTGGCAATTTTAAGGTGTGCACGGTGGCACTGCTCAAAGCGGGTTCCCTCTGCGTGTGCATGTCCCTGGGGAAGGCACTCCTGCAGGAACTACTTTAAAAGCGCCAGAGAGAGCCTGGATGTGCCCCCTGGTCTGACGCGCTGCACCCAGCGCTTACACATCCAAACTCGGAGCAACCCAGGGGCCGGTGGCACCCCCTGTTTGACGGGGTGGCACTTCCAAGGGACACACAAAAAGTGGTGTCCCACGCGTGTCTGCAAAGCCCCCGGGGCGCTTCCTCGCACAATCCCCCCGTGTCCGGCTCCGCAGCCGCTGCGGGCGGGGGCTGCGGGCGGGGGCTGCGGGCGGGGGCTGCGGGCGGGGGCTGCGGGCGGGGGCTGCGGGCGGCTCCGCCCCGGCGCTCCGCGCTCCCCGCCCCGCCGGCCGCCCGGCTCCCGCCGCCGCGCCTGCTGCATGCTCGGTGCTCAGCCCCAGCCGGAGGTGGAAGATGGCGGAGCCGGGGCCGGATTGCAGCTCTCTGCTCGACGAGGATCTCTCCTCCTTCGTCTTCAGTTACCTAGCGGACAGCCAGGTAGGCAGCGCGGGGGGGGCTCTGCTGCGCGGCTCCCCGGCGCGCTGCACCGGAGGGGGGAACGGGCGGCCCCCCCCGCTGCTTGCCGGGGCACCCGGGGAAGAGCCGGTGCTGCCGGAGCGGGGCTGCGGGGCCCGGCTCGTCCGCCGGGTGCCCCGGGGTGTGCGGCGGTCCCGTTCTCTCCGCGGCTGCGGAGCCGGCCGCCCGCGGGGCTGTGCGCGCCCCTCCCGGGGCTCCCGGGCGGCCGCAGCCCCGCAGCCCCGCCGGCGCTTTCAGCACCACTCGCACGTGGACTCCCGCGCCCCCCCAGCCCGTTCCCCCATCGGCCGGCAGTTTGTGGGGGACGGGGGACAAGTTGAAGGGGCGATGGGTTTCGGTGCAGAAGCACCCCCCCGGTTGTTAGGGCTCCTCCGAAGGTGGGGAGGGGGCGGCGAGGTGGTGGGGGGGGCTCTGCAGGGGGCTGCGCGGTGGGGGCTGATAGAGCCGGGCTGTGGGATGAGTCATGCCGAGCGTCAATTCCACGCATACGGGCTGGGATCTTGGGGGATGGAGGTTTGGGGAGGGGGGGTGCGACAGCGACAGGGGTCTCGGTGCTGCGTGTCGCCGGCTCCAAAATGTGGATGGGCTGTGTTTTGGACGGAGCCGGGTATTAAAATCAGATTAAGGCTCCTTGGCAGCTCCGGCGGGATCACGAGAGCGAGCCGTGCTGGCTATAGGGTTCGCATGCTTTTCCATTTTGGGGGCTGCAAGAGAGGCGCTATACAATAAACCGGGCAGGAGCCGGAGCCGGGGCTGAGCCCGAGCACGGCCGCGCATTTCGCAGTCGTCTCGATGAGGCTGCTGCAAGTGGGAAGAGTTTTCTGTAGTTATTTATCATCCCCCCCCGACCCTTCACTTTCATAACCACGGATTACAAAATAGCTCTGATTGTGAAGCGAGCGCATTCATCCCAACCCTTGCTCTCTCACCAGTTCAGCCCCGGCGATTGCAAACAGCCAGGAGCGTGTGCGTTTGTGGGGGACAGGAACCAGGGCTAATCCTGCCGCCGTTTGGGTTCAAAACAAACACGGGCTCGAGACCTGGTAAATCAGATTTGCCCGCGGTGCGTGTGCCAGACAGAACCAGGCAGGGCTTGCCACCAGCCAGATTGATGTAGTCCCGGCACCTTTGCCCGCCCGCACCAGCGCCAGAGCGCTCCGGCTTGGCACGGGACCGGGCGGCTTCTGGGGGCAGAGCAGGGGGGCAGGCAGCCTGGCTTCTTAACCGAGAGCTGCTGACAGGTTGATTACAGCAGGAGGGTCAGGAAAGGTGAGAAGTGGGCCGAGATTTTGTAAGCACTTTGTGGGTTTTTTCCATTTTGTTATTGCTGAGGGAGCCCATCGGCTTGCAGGAGAGGAGGCTGGCTGTGTGGGACACTGTCCCCCGAGCTGGCTGCGTGTGTGGGATGTCATCCCCTGGAAGTATGGCACAAAGGCTGCAGCTCCCACCAGCCCCACTGCTCCCTGAGCAGGTGAAAGTTCCTGGCTCCACTTCCCTGTAATAACCCTCCTGTTCTCAGTGTGTTAATCATGACATGAAAAGCCCTTATGGTTGCAGCATGTGCCTGGAGCCTTGTTTCTCTTTTTCTTTGTTTTTTGGTCAGCATTTGATGTGCCAATTTAAGAATCTTGTTCCGAAAAGCGACTGCTAAGGGAGAGGGAAAAAACATCCTATGAATTGTCATCCCTCTCTGGTGCAAGCCCACCATGTTGTGAATATTCCCTGGAAAATTTGGAACTGTGTAATGGCCTGTGCTGAAATGAGACGATGTTGATGAAACATAGTTGGCTGTGTCCCCTGTTTTCTCTCCCTGTCCCCGGCGTGCTCCCTGCTGGAGGGAGCAGCACAGGTAGCGCTGCTCTGAAATCTGCAGGTGTGGGAGGAGAGGAGCAGCGGGGGCAGCCTTGCAGCTCGCTGCAGCTCCCGTGCAGCCCCTCTGCGCTCTCCCGTCCGTCCGGCGCCTGCTTTCGATAATTCCGTTTCCTCTTCTGTCCCCACGTGCGCTGAGGGGCTCAGGGCTGCGATGGGAAGAAAAGAGAAGATGGAAAAAAGGAAGAAAAAACAGCCGCCCCCCGAGCTATGATTTGCATGTCTTTGCTTAAGAACCGCCTGAAGTTGTAAGCATGTGTTGTGCTTGTACCTTAACCTCTGATGAAACTGGGGGAAGGCTCCAGCCCTGACTCTGTCACATGCTGCCTTCTAACTGGGAGCGGGAGGCGGGCCGGGCTGGCGCTGACGTCTCTCCCCATTACTACTGTACGAGCCTCTGCTTACAACTGGGTTACTGACTCCTCCGGGGAGCCCCAAAGCTGCTGCCCCAGGGACCCCAGTGCCCCAGCATGGAGCAGGGTATCCGGAGAGGCTGCGCTGTCAGGAGGCCACGGGATGATGAATTGTGGCCGTTTCCTTCGTGGAAATTTTGAGGAACTGGGACTCTCCTGCTCTCTCGCCCCTGCTTCTCCCCGTCCTGCTTTTGCAGTAGGTTGTGAGAAAGGCGCAGTTGGTGCAGGTGCCAGGTGATCCCTTCCCTTCCAGGGGAAGAATCCTGAGCAAGGTTCTTGGGGAGATGCACAGGGGAGGTTTGACAGGGTATCTGCATCAGTCCCTTATTCACAAGGGTTTGTGCTGAGGGTGCCAGCTAACCTCTATTTACATATCGAGGACAGCGATGATTCACGTGGTACCTGCATTGCTACAGAAAGAAAATCAGGGTTTTTCACTTGATATCTGCCTTTCTCCTGCCAACTCCTTTTTCCTTTTTTTTTTTCCTTTTTTTTCCTTTTTTTTCCCCAACAAAAAAAAAGTGATTTTGTGCTGCTGCGCCTCAAAATGTGTCATTTCTGGGCCTGCTTAATCCATTTTGTGCAACTCTGCTGCTCAGAGGTATGAAGCTGGTTGTAGCTGGTTCATCTGCTGGCACCAGGCACTGGGAAGTGCCAGCCAGGCAGCTCTGCCGAGAGCACCACGGAGCAGCTCTCAGCATCCCTGTGAGAGGCTGGAGCACTGTGGCTCTAACGGCTTCAATTCGTTTAAAAATCCCAAACAAAGTGCAGCAGGAGGGGGGAAAAAATAATAATAAAAAGAACCCAGGCTGCTTCTCAGAGGGATGTTTAAAAGATCACATGAACTGAAATACAATATTCCCTCTTTAACTTCCCAGCCTCCTGCTAACAGCTTAATCCATCGATGAGTGCAGGAGGCACAGCGAGCCCGCGCTGGGTTGGCATTTCTAGTGCTGAAATGGGGATGCATCTCTGATTTCTGACAGTCCTCACTGAGCTGATCGATATCATGCTCTTTCTGTGGCTTTTCTCTCGAAGATTTGGGGTGGGTTTGGACGATGGACAGCCCGAGGGCCTGTGCAAAATGCATCCTCAGCTGCATTGCTGCAGCATGGGTCGAAGGGCTGCTGCAGTGGCAGGGCTGGAGGAGGCTGAAGTTTTCTGGGAAGCAGGGTGGCTGTGTCCTGGTGGCCGTCACCGTGCTGGAGCTGGGGGTGCTGGTGGCTGTCCCCACCACAGCAGAGTCTGAGCTGAGCCAGGAGAGAGAGAGAACAGCCGGAGGGAGGGGAGGGCTGGGCTGGAACCTGCCCCTCAGAGCCTGCCCCCACACCTGCCTGCCTTCCCCCTGGGATTCTGACCCGTGTTCCCCACCCCAGGGGTGCCCCACGCTGGGGGTTTTCCCCCACCTGCCTGCCTGCACATCCCTGCCCTGTCTCATGCTGTAATGGAAAGGCACCTCTCCAACAGGTGAATAATTAAGGGCTCAACGAGGGCCTCCAGCAAAGGGAGCTTTGTGAGGGAGAGGGATCTCTCTCACATTAACCTTTCCAATGTCAAAAGCCTTTTTGTAGGGAGGAACTCCGCTTACATGAGCTCTTTGGCACGGTTGGTTAATTAAAAATGCTCTGGGAATGCCCCTTCCAACCCCAAACTCCTGTTTTTGGGGAATGGGTCCCATGTTTCTGGTGCAGGGCTGGGGACAGGGATGCCACAGGCTGGCTCCTGGCAGATGGTTTGATGTGGTGCCAAGGGCAGGAGCCCACCAGGCTCTGAGATCCCCTTTGGTGGGGCTGGGGGCTGTGGCAGGATGTGGGAGTTGCAGTGCTGTAGAGACAGGACAAGGAGAATGGATCCAAACTGACAGAGAGTAGGGTTACAGGAGACACTAGGAAAAAATTCTTCCCTGTGAAGGTGGGGAGGCCTTGGCACAGGGCACCCAGAGAAGCTGTGGCTGCCCCTGGATCCCTGGAAGTGTCCAAGGCCAGGCTGGAAAGCGTCCCTGCCCATGGCAGGGGGTGGAATACACGAGCTTTAGAGTCTCTTCCAACCCAAACAATTTTATGATCCCATGGAGGACACGATTCCCCCTGGCCAGCATGTGCCAGCACCATGGAGGCTTGGGGACATCCCTGGGCTGGGGCAGAGACATTGTGCAGGGCCAGTCTGTGCTGCTGCTGCCAAATGCCACCACCAGAGCCCCCACTTCTGCATGCCCATGGCCCTGGGGAGATGCTGTCACCAGGGCAAGGGGCACTGTCCCTGTGTGGCTCTGTAGCAGTGTCAGAGACGTGGCTCCGCCGGGACCACGCGTGTGGCACCGCTTGGCTGCCACCGCGGAGCCAGGGACGCGAGGTGCTGGCAGGGCCTCGGCTGCAGACACATTTGCCGGAGGAATCGGCTTCAGGCTCCCGCAGCTGAGCCCTGCTCCATGGCAACCCGGCGCGGGCTTATATTTCTCGTGACTGCTTGGCAGCCTGGAGTGATTAACAGGGGGGAACTCTGTGCGCGCCGGAGCCACCGCCAGCGCGGCCGTGCTGTGGTGACCGCCACGCTCCAGAGCCGTGTGGAGCTCCAGGCCGTGTGGGGCTCCAGAGCCGTGTGGAGCTCCAGGCCGTGTGGGGCTCCAGAGCCATGTGGGGCTCCCGGCCGTGTGGGGCTCCAGGCCGTGTGGGGCTCCAGAGCCGTGTGGGGCTCCCGGCCGTGTGGGGCTCCAGAGCCGTGTGGGGCTCCAGGCCGTGTGGGGCTCCAGAGCCGTGTGGGGCTCCAGGCCGTGTGGGGCTCCAGAGCCGTGTGGAGCTCCAGGCCGTGTGGGGCTCCAGAGCCGTGTGGGGCTCCAGGCCCTGTGGGGCTCCAGGCCGTATGGGGCTCCAGGGCCCTGTGGGGCTCCAGGGCCCTGTGGGGCTCCAGAGCCGTGTGGGGCTCCAGAGCCGTGTGGGGCTCCGGCACCCTGCCCACAGCCCAGGAGTGGGCAGGATCCCATCTCCTGCTGCCTGCAGAGCCACCTTCTCACCTGGACAAGGGTATTTTAAGATGCCTGTGCTTGTAGTGAGGAACCAGGGACTAAAGGTTGAAGTTAATGGGGCGAGTGGTCAGGTGAGGTAGTGACCTACTTCCAGGGGCATGGGCACCGGAGGCACTGGGTGATGGTCCAGCCAATGTGTTTCCCTTCCCTTATCACTCAGCCAATCTGCTTTTCAGCACTTTTCCTGAACTCTGGCTTACAAATTATTATTTATTTATTTATGGCGGTTGGGTTGTTTTTTTTTTCTTCCCTTTTCTTTCAATAACGGGAGCTTCCAAGAAACGCCGAAGGACTTTGCACAGATCTGGCTGTGCTCAGGGCCTTGTCAGCCCTGTCCTCATCCAGCCCCGTCCCACTGCACTTCCCCACGTGGAGGCAACAGCCAAGGCCGAGCTGCTGCATTAAACCAGTTCACTTCTGAATTAACACAGGGAAAAGTAAAAGCTGGAAATCTCCTTTGGCCCTGGGAGATCTGGAAACCCGCCGCGGGAGGGGTTCTCCATGTGGCAAGCGTGGTATCTGCTGGTGGGGGATGTGGAGGGGCTGTGGCCCCATGCAGTAGCCAGAGTCACCTTTGATCTCTGCCGGCTCCGGGCAGCAATGTGGCGCTTAGGGAAAATACTTTCCTTATCTCACATCCCAGTGTCCCGAGGCAAAGCCCGCAGGCACTGGGAGCTGGGTGGGCACCCCAGCACCAGGAGCTTCCCTGGAGGGAGCATGATGATGCTGAAGGGTGCCAGGAGCTTTTTACATCTGTGTCTCCTGTGCCAGGAGCTTTTTCTGTCTGTGTCCCCTCTGTCCCTATGGCCCCCTGCCCACCCAGATGGGGACAAAGGCTGGAGAGCCCATGGAGGGCTGATGTGACACTTCTCCCCTCCCCTGGGATGAGCAGTACATGCTTTATATGGATGTTTTTGTGCTGAGGTGGCGCCTCCAGCTCTTGCAGGGACTCCAGTTGCAGGGCAGCAGCATATCTTTACTGAGATGCATTTTCTGAATTCTTCCTGTGGCCCTGCGGGCCGGGGCAGCACCGCAGCCCCTCTGCTGAGCCAGCCACGGCCAGGCCCCTCGGTTCCTGTTTCATTTTGCTGCCAGTTGGGCTCAGAGAGCAGCAGCTCAGCACTGCTGTCACTTCTGCTCACCCCTTTGTCTGGGGAGGCTGCAGGACGTGCTTTGTCCCTGGCATGTGGGGGGACGGTGTGGGAAGTGTCATCCTTTCACCCCCGCTGCCAAAAACTGCCTTCCCCACCTATTCCCCTAGGAACCCTCATTTCCTAATTTTCATGGACGTCAAGAGCAAGGAAATCCTGTGGCGAGGGCCGAGCGTCCTGGCCAGGGCTGCGGGCCCGAGCTGGGGCAGCCTGGGGTGGAAGGAAGCCCAGCTGCCTCTTCTCTTCATGATTGTTCTCCTCCCTCCTGCGCCCCGCAAGGGGGATGTGGCTTTCACAAGTGACAGCTGGGGACCTGGCTGTCCTGCCACGAGGTGACCCATGGCTGGAGCAGCCCCAGCTGTCCCTGGGGGTGCAGCATTTTTGCTGAGCGTTTTTCTTGCGTTTTTTAGCCAAGTTCCTAGGTAAGAGGGAGTCGCGTTATTATTTTTTCATGAAGAAAGTGCATCTGTAGCTGCAGGGTGTTCGAGAGGCTGCCATGACCCCTTGCATGCACGCAGGACTGGCACACTGGGCTGCAGCCAGGCTGGCTTGGAGCTGAGACCAGCACTGGTCACCCCGAGGCCGTGGCTGTGCACGTGCCAGGGTGGCAGCGAGGAGCTGGAGGTGACAAACGTGGCACTCACAGCTCTCCTGGAAGGATGAAGCAGGGCAGCTCCTGGCTCTCTATCCCCTGCAGAGGCCAATCCCTCTGCCAGCACGGTGTGGTGACACTGGTGGGCACAGAGCTGGTCCTTTGCTCCACGTGTGCTGCCCAGGCAGAGCCCACACTCCTGGGCCAGATCCCAGTGCCCATGTGTGGCAGAGCTGGCCAGGGGCTCACCTTGGCTGGTGCCAGGTGAGCTGCCAGCACCCGCTCCTGCCATGCACAGGCTGCTCACCGGGCACCAGCACGGCAGGGCTGAACTTTGTCCAGCTTCAGCCCTGATTTCTTGGCACCTTCCCTGCCTCGGTGCAAATGTTTGCAACTTCCACAGCCCTCGGCTTCCAGCTAATTAAACTTTGCATTCCTGTTGGCTCCCTGCAAACCCAGGCTGCTTCCCTTTGCCCCGGGCTGGGGGACCTGGGGCTCTGCCTGTGCCAGGTGTGTGTGGCTCAGGGCCACCTTCCTGCACCTTCACTGCGGGAGGATTTTCAAACCTCCCCTCCAACAGCATCAGCCCCAGAGCTCTGCACAGCTGGAGATTTAAACCACCAGCATCATTTCTCCTTTTGAGCAGGCTTGCACACAGTCACGACCAAACCGTGCTGATAATGAAAAGAAAAAAAACCACCATTTTTTTTCTTAAAAAGGAAGTTTCTGTTTCTGTGTGGGCCCCACAGGGAGGCTGGCGCATGCGGGTTTCCAGTGCTAGAACCCATTTCCCAGGTAACAGAACTCCAGCCTGTGAGAACTGTGTGGCTTTCTCAGGCTGAAAGGTTGGACGGTATTTGAGCTGCTTTTTTTTCCCCTTGTTGCTGTGTCCTTTTAAGAAGGAGTAAGTATGTCTATTTATATGTATTTTGGAAATGAAAGCACGTGGCCTGTGTCCCCAGAAACCCTCACGGTACATGTTGCCTCCCAGCTCTGGGGGGACGCTGCTTTGCTGGTGACCACTCCCAGCCCATCCCTGCAGCAGAACTGGAGCTGGGGATGAGCTGTGGTAGGTGCAGGACATTCTCCTGGGAATTCCCCATGGGACCAGAGAATTTGGGATGTGGAAGTGGATGCAGCAGGAAGGAAGTTGGTGGCTGAGAGCAGAGCGATGTCATGGGGGGAATGTTGGGACAGCATGGATGGGAAGGGCTGGAGCTGCTCACTTCCTTTACTCCTGTTGACTCTTCCTGCCCGTGCTTTGAGTGGTGCTGCCTGGCCTGCCTGCAGTGCTGGCTTTTCCCTTCCTCTGCCAGGGCATCTGGGATGCAGAGTGGTTTCCCTGGGGAGATTTGAAGGTCTGCTTGCCCTGGCTGCCTCCTCTCAGTGTCCACCTCAGTGTCCACCAGTGCCCGCTGCCCATCTGCCCAGAGGAGCTGCAAACCCATCTGCACATCCAGCTGAGTCAAAAATACATGAAAGGCAGATTATCAGGGGGAGACTGTCCTCATCTCTGCCGCTCACTTATGGCAGTGCAAGGACCTGGAAATACAGCTTTCAAGTTTCTCTCTGTATTTATGTAACCCAAACGAACTCTTTTTTGGAAAGAGCCACTCTGTCTCATTTAGATACCTAAATATAGCAGCCTCTCCGGAGGGAGGATTAGCCTGCGAGTGCCCTGGCGGGTATGGGACCTTTGTGCATGGGTGTTATGGGGAGTTTGAACCTCATTCAGTGGAGCCTGGGGGGATTATTCCCCTTGCCATTATCAGGGTGGGTTTGCAGTGTTCTGGGTCAGCAGGGAGCTCACGGCAGTGACTGGGTTGGGAAGCACAAACCTGTGGAGATGTGGACTGCAAGGTTTTTTCTAAATGTCTCGATGCCTTTTGAGGCCAGGGCCCTTCTATGCCCAAACATCCTGTTTATTATTGTGCCACCTCCCTGTGGAGGGAGGATCTGTGCTCCAAAGCACTGAAGCAAAGCTGAGCTACAGGGTGAAACCTCCACATCCAGCCCTGCCAAAGGGCCCCGTGGGGCTGCAGCACCTCGGGGTGGTCAGTGAGGGCTGTTGGGGATGAATCACCCCCACAACGTGGCTGGGTGGAAAGGCAGGGAAGTGCAAGGGTCCTTTCCTCAGGTAAGGTGCACCTTTAGGGAAAGGTGTGGGACCAAGCCTTTGAAATGCCAAGCTGAGGGACACCCCACAGGTGCCATTTCCCTTTGCCAGGGATGTTCATGGGCATTCAGGGACACCCACCCTCCTGGGCACCAGGGCCTGCACACTTCTCTGAGATGCAGATGTTGGCAGAATCTGGGCACTGTGCACATCCCATGGACCCACTTCTGCTTCTACACACACACCAGAGCTCTTTGCCTTTGGGTGAGCACGAGAGATGGGTCTGACCATGTGGTGTGGGGGGCTTCTCGTGCACCCCCTGGCATCAGCCAGGCTTGCACCTTGCACCAAGCATTGATGGAAACTGAGTTTCTCAGATGTGCACAGGGTGACCTTTGCTTTTGTCTTGTAACATTTCCAAGTGCCCTGCAAGTGAGGGTGTCACTTCCAAGGAAATGGGGAGTGGCTGTCTGTGTGTGTGTGCTGGTGTTCTAGGGACTTGGTGACACATGCTGCAGGAGTCTCTGCAGCTGGCTCGTTTTAAAGAGTGTGGAGAGGACACCCTTGTGTTCCCTCTGCTCCTGCCTGCTTTGCAGCACTGATACAAGAGCGGCTCCCTGGCCTGGTGCTGCTGGAGGAGCTCCTTGGGATTTGGAGACACACAGGAGCTGCCTTGTGTTTTCTGCAGGAAAGCAGAGAGTCCCTCAGCTGTTTGAGAGCTGCCTCTGTGCTTTTGGTGTGCTTTTGGCTCTGCCTCCCTGCACACCTTGTCCCCCCCGCTGCCCATCCTTGCTCCGCCCTGTGCCCAGCTCAGCTATGCAGCCTGTGGTGTGCAGGCTCCTCTGCCATCCCCCTGGGGCAGGAGCCACCTGGCTGAACCGTGGGACCCCGGGGATGTGTCAGTGAACACCTGCACGCTGGCTTCACACAGTGCCCTTGGGCAACCTTGCACGCCCTGGTGCCGTGTCCCCTCAGCTCCCAGCGGGGACCAGGCAGTCCTGTTTGGGCACTGCCCTGCTGCAGGGTGCAGGTGGAATGGACAAGGCAGAGGAAGCAGAAGGGGAGGAGGTGGCATGGTGGGCTCCGTGTGGAGGGCTCGCAGTGTCCCCAGGATCCCCGAGCTCCTGGCAGATGGCTGCAGCCCTCCCGCCCTGCTCCGAGGAATACAAATGTGCGGCAGATACGGTTACCCGGCCCGGCAGCGGTGTTGGCTTTCATCTGGATCGATATCCCTGCCGGCCTGCGTCTGCAGGAGCGCTCAGCTGGCAGCACAGGCCTGCCCAGAAGCAGACACCCACCCGGGCTCTGCTGCAGCCCCTGCCCGTCCGTGTGTCCGGCTGCCTCAGCGTGGTGCGGCCGCAGCCGCGCTGTCCGGCTCCGTCATGCGTAAAATGTAATAAATAGGGCCATAAGCCTTTTACAAAGTCTATTTCCACTCTTGGATCCGGGATTTAATGCATGGCTGCTTAGAGAGGCTGAGGATTTCAGGGGTCAGCAAGGCTAATTGCACTGCTGGAATAAAAGGGTGCGTGGTGAGGATCCTGCCCGCGGGCGGGAGCAGGTGCCGGGGGTCCCAGCCCCCCGCCCGCTGCCCCGGCCCTGTGTGCTCCCTGCCAGCAGTCTGGGAATGCCACGGCCAGGCGTGGCAGCTTGGCAAGGGTAGGGGTCCCCAGGGAGGTCTCTTTTGGGGCCCGGGAGGCCGAGCCAGCTGGGGAGTCACATGCTGCAGTTGTTCGGTTACCCGCTGCTCCGTGGTGTCTGTGTGTGTCTGCCCAGGCACGGCTGGCTGGAGCGCTTGATCTTAGATTACCTGTAAGCCAGGGAAAGCCTCTGCGGGGCCAAGGGCCAGTGAGGATCAGGGCTGTCCCGGTGCCAGCTCAGCCCCAGCCTGCAGCATCTCCTTCAGCTGCAGAGGGGAGCTGGGTACCACCCTGCCAGGCTGTGCCAGTGGGCCCTGACTGGGATGTGACAAACATCCACAAACTGGGATGTGTGCCCTGTGCTGGGGAGACAGCCCCACTGGGAATGGAAATGGGGGAGAGACCTGAATGGGGGTGCTCCAGTGCCAGGTGTGCTGGGTGGCCAGCACAGGGCTGGGGTCAGGACCTGGACAGAGCTTTCCTGGAGGTGCCAGGGAGGGGCTGATGGGATGTGCGGGCTCTGCATCACCAGGACAACCGGCAGCCACACGCTCTGTAAGGAGGGGGACCCAGATGCCCCGAGGCTGCCGGGCGTGCGCCCTGTGCCAGCCTCTCACTCTGGCAGGGCTGTGCCGCTGGCCACGGCAGACGGAGGACGCCAGCTCCGCTCAGTGACTCCGCTGGCTGATCCCGTCAGCTCCATCTCGCGCCAAGTGCTGAAGTCGCCATGGAAACCAGCATGGCAGCAGCCTCGCCAGCATCCTCGCTGCCAGCGCCCGGCCGGTGCCGCGCCGGTGCCGGGTGGCCGGTGGCAGCCTGGGCCCCTGCTGCCTGTCCCCGTTCCTCGAGGGTGTCAGTCCTGCTGATGGGCTTGGGGATGCACACGGGGCCCTTCCCCAGAGCCATGGCAGGGCCCGATCCATCAGAGCTCCTCCATCCCGCAGAGCCCCGCAGGAAGCACAAAGCAAAAGCCCGAGAGTATTGCTATTAATAGTACCTGCTCACAAAGTTATCTTTAGCTGCACTGCTCCCACCTTCATTCATAACAGCCATGGCACGGGCCTGACTCTTCATCCTGCTGCTGGAGTGGCTTTGAGGTAACCCCGGCATCCCCAGGTGCCCCACTCGCCTGGGCTTCCACCACTCAGCAGCCTTTCCTCTGCCTGTGGAGAGGCATGGGCTGCAAAGCTTTCCCTGTAGTGGGAAATGGAGCTGGATTTCTTTTCCAGGGTTCATTTTTCTGTGGTGACCGTAACTCTGAACTCTGCTTGGCTTTGCCTCTCCTCCCACGTCGCTCCTGTGCAGCAGGGCTGTGTCTTGCCAAAGGCTTTCTCCCTGGAGCATCCCTGCTGGAAGTCCACGCTGGTGCTGGGATTTTGCTTGATCAGTGGAGGAGGCAGTGTGTGAAGTCAGCTATTGGGAATGGAGTATTTTCCCCTTGTACTTCAGTGGGTGTTTTTATAGGTTTCAAGCTGTGGTCCACCCTTCCCAGCATCTTTCATCTGCAGAGCTCACACAGCTCCTGGGAGGGTGCAGGGCTTTGAAAGGGCTTTGAGGATTCAAGGGCTCATCCCACTGCTTTGAGGCAGCATCTCCCACCGTTGCCAGGGAAAGGCCTGTTGCTCCTATTCTTGAACTCGGCAGTCACCGAGTTCCTCAGGTTCCTGGGTTAATCTGTTCCTGCCTTTAATGAGCTGCCTCATTAAAGTGTTTTTCCCTAATAACCAACCCTCCGGGCTGGGTGATGTTCAGCTGCAGACAACTGGAGACCTGCAGGCTGCAAAGGGCTGTTCAAGCTGTGTGTGGGGTGCAGGATGAGCACCATCCCTCTTCTCCCACATGGTGCCAAAAAGGCTGTGAAGGGAGCAGCTCAAAGCACCCCAAATCTGCCTCTCCTGGGTTCCAACACCAGACCTACTGCACCCACAAACTACAGGGCAGGCTGTACTGAGGGCGGCATCTGCCCTTGGGGTGCAGCAAACTGGGGATACTGGGACTAACCCATCCTGCTGCAAAATGGGACTAACCCATCTTCATACAAAATGTTCTTACCCAGGGGTGTGCAGCACAGGGGTTGGACATCACCCTAGGAGCCAAACCTGTGGGTGCATGCCTGCACCCCTTGGGCTGGGAGGCATCTGCCCAGCCCTAATGAGGGGTTTGAGCTGCTTGCCTTGGTGCCTGGGAGCTCATCTGGCTGGTTTGGATAAATGGAAATGAAAATCTCCCTCCTGGGGGCCTGCTCTGTGTGGAGGAGTGCACACACAGCTTGCAGCCGTGGCCTCCTAGGAACATCCATCCTTCAGGCATCTGTCCCACCTGGTTCCCTTGTCCTGCAGGCATCTGTCCCACCTGGTTCCCTTGTCCTGCAGGCATCTGTCCCACCTGGTCCCCCAGCTCCGTGGTGGCTGCCCTGGCCCAGCAGGAGGAAGGCTGGGAGCCCTTGGAGCAGTGGCTCCAAAGGAGCAGCTTCAGCAGAGCCTCTGGTGAGGCAGCAGCTGCCACAGCCCCTGTCCCCAGGCCGTGGTTTTTAGGGTGTCAATGATGCAAGGCAGGAAGGTGCCTGGTTCTGGGGCTGCTCCATTTATATTTAGCTGACCCAGTTGCTGAGCAGGGGCTGCTGGTCCCTCCTGGTGCTGCACTTGGGGTGCCGTGAGGGAATGCAGCAGCAGCATCCGGCTGGGAGCGTGGGGCTGGGCTGAATTCCTGCATCCCTGCATTCTTGCATCCCTGCAGCCCTGCATTCCTGCATCCTGCATCCCTGCAGCTTGCAGTCTGCTCTGGAAGGGCTGGACTGTGCTGGCATCCACCGTGCAGCCTGCCAGCCCCTCAGCACCCCTCCCAGCTCCCCCATCCAGCAGCAGCCCAGATCCCCCAGGGAAGGAGGAGCTGTGGTGCCCCAGCAGAGGTGGGGAGGCAGCAGTTGCTGCTGCAGGGAGCAGCCTGAGGTTGTGCACAGACTGAGGCAGGAGCAGGCAGTGCTCCAGCCCCGTTCCTGGAGCCCTCCCATGGGGTTCTCCTGCCTCTCCAGCCTCAGCTCACCCCGCCAGCATCCTGCTGCTGTCTGTGGTGGGTGCTGCCGCTGTGTGAGGGGCTTCAGGGAACTCCTGGAAAGCACTGTGCTGGCAAAACACATCCACTCAGTGCCAAGCACCTGCGAGGCAGCTGCTTCCCCAGGGCAGGAAGGAGATAAAAAGAAAATCTCTTTCAAAGGCAGGGTGGCCTCCTCCCCGGGATCAGGGCGTGTGGCCAGGATGCTTTCCCGAAAAGAGCCGCAATCCCTGCGTGGAGAGGGGCTGGAGGGGACATGGTGTTCCCATCCTGATGTCCCTGTGGCTGTGTGCTTCCAGGGCTGTTGTGGTTGGCACACCTGGAGAAAGGCGAGTCCCCAAGGCAGGTCAGAGCAAAGCACTTGCTGCGGAAAGGGAAATTAATTATGGGCACTTTGCTGCACTCCAAGTGACTGCAAAGGCTGATGTTTCTCCTCTTGGCCCATAAACTAATTGTAACGGCAAAACCTCAACAAAAGCCAGGCTCTTAAATGCTTTCTTAATTAATAATTCTCAATAATCACTTGACGTCAATGACCAATTAAAACTTTGCAAAGGGAAGTTGTTGTTAAGTGCCCGGTACCTTTGCTCCTCAGTCGCTGCAGCTCTGATGAATCCTGCAGAAAAGCACCGGGAGGGCCAAGCCCGATGTTTTTAAAGGAAAACATTAAGCAGGAAAAACGTGAATATTCACGTGAGAGTCCACAGGGACAAGAGCAGGGAAGCTGAGCAGTCACTTGGCTCTGCTGCTCCCTGCCGAGCAGCCAGCAAGGGCTGGCAATGCAGACACCCAGAGGGTGGCACCAGGGGTGCCCCTTTCCTGCCCCTCTGGTGTGCTGAGTCCCCAGGGACAGCTCGAGTGGAAGGGCATCATTTCTGGGAGTCCATATTGCAGGGGTCTTTAAGGTCCTGCTGAATGTCCTGTCCCATGGTGGGTCCTTGATTTGTCATGTGCCTCCTTCTCCTCCTTCTCTTTCTCCTCCTCCTTCCCACAGCCTGTCTGAGGTCAGCATCTCCCAGCTCAGCCCTGCCAGGCCTGAAAGCATCACCAGCTGGATTTTATTGGGTGGGAGTTGAGTGGTCCCCAATCCATCTACTGTTAAGTGGAGCCTCTGGAAAGCTGCCATTCATCTCCCTGCAGTGCTGGTGGCTGCAGCGCAGTGCTGGGAGGGTTAATGTCCTCCTCCTCCTTCTTCTCCTCCTTCTCTCAGCTTCACAGCCATCTTAAAACTGCTGGAGCCAGGGCTGTGCACTCCCTGCTCCCACTCCTTTTACAGTATGGGCTGGCTGGCCAGGGAGCCCGGCCTGCTCCTGCATCCTTCCAACTCTTTTCCTTCTTTGGATGTGCCCTGCTCGGGCTGCCCAGGCACTGCCTCCCCCCAGGGGACCCGTGCCCCTGGCCAGGGGTGATGCCCAGGGCCAGGGGCTGCCATGGCTGGCCTCAGCAGTGCCAGGGTGAGATTTTTGCCCATGTTTCTCCAGGACAGTGCTGGGCGTCTGCCAAGGTGGATGCCAGCAACTCCTGGGCACTGAGTGGGCACTTTATACCTGCAAATCCCTTGGCAGGCACTGGGAAAATCCTCCCCTGGGAAAGATGGGAGAGGGTCAGAGCTGGCAGAAAGGAGGGTGAGGAGGGTGGCAGAGGGGGCAAGGAGCTCTGTGGCAGAGTATCCCATCCACGATGGGTACAGCCTGCTCCCAGCAGGGCAGCAGCACTCCTGCAGGGGGGAGCAGCAGTGGGGGCCCTGCAGCGCAGGGAGCAGGGAGGGCAGAGCCTCAGGCAGGCAGGCTCTGCTCCCCACTGAGCTCCTGCCCTCTGTCACCCCTCACAGCTGGCCTGGGGGGTCCCGGGGGTGTTGCTGGCGGCCGTGGGAGAGTTGCTGAGCCTGTGCTGATGGCCAGGCACAGCCCCAGCCCTGCGTGTGTCAGGACAGCAGCAGCACGTGCTGCTGGCTCTGTACCCCAGGGTGGCCTCTTACCCAAATACCAGCCACTGCCCAAGGGTTTGTGCCCCTCCTGACCCGGGGCAAAGCAGGGGAAAGGCCTCTGGGGCCGAGGGGGAGGCAGAAACAGAGCGTCCCTGTGTCCCCTCTGTGCTGCTTCAGCAGATGTCAGCACAGGGAGCAGGAGGAGGTCACCCAGGGATCACATCTGGGCATTTTTTGGGTTGCTGACAGTCCATGCATCGGATGGTGCCTGAAAAGGGAATGAGAGGAGAAGGGGGAGCAGCCCCAAAAGGCACGGGGAGGTCTTTGGTGCTGTGGTCCCTGTGGGTCACTGGCAGGGACATTCTGGGGGGGCCAAGGACCTGTCTTTCCTGTCCTGCAGCCACCAGGCTCAGAGCAGGGAGTGTCACCACTGTCCCTGCTGGGGGATGCTCCTGGGGCTGTGTCCCACCCTTCCAGTGCCCAGGTGTGACAGGGTGGGTACAGCAGGAGTGCCAGGCACGTTCCCAGTCCCCTCCCGAGCAGGTGGCACAGTGGGCACCAGGCTGCCTTTGCTGCTGCCACCACTCCACCCCATTGTGCCCAAGGAAGATGAGGCAGCCCCAGCAGACCCCACAGCTTGGGAGACCCTTCAGAGGGCCCAGTAGCAGTGTGGGGAGCAGGACTGGTGCTGCTGTAGGTCCAGCAGGGATGATGAAAGGCTTAACCCTCTCCTGGCACTGCCAGCCTCCAGCTTGGATGGATGCAGCAGGATGGGATGGAGCAGGATGGATGGAGCAGAATGGATGGCAGCATGAGGGATGCAGGAGGATGGGATGGAGCAGGATGGGATGCAGCAGGATGGGATGGAGCAGGATGGGATGGCAGCACGAGGGATGCAGCAGGATGGGATGGAGCAGGATGGGATGGAGCAGGATGGGATGCAGCAGGATGGGATGGAGCAGGATGGGATGGAGCAGGATGGGATGGCAGCATGAGGGATGCAGCAGGATGGGATGCAGCAGGATGGGATGGAGCAGGATGGGATGCCTGGAGTTCTGTCCTGCTTGGCCCCATCTCAGTGGCACTCGGTGCCAGCAGTGGGGGGATGGCTGCTGTCAGTCCCAGGCTGGTGCCAGCAGTGGGGGGATGGCTGCTCTCAGTCCCAGCAGGGTCACAGCCCAGCCTGGCTGTCTGGCTGTCCCTCCTTTTCACCCCTTTGTCCCAGATGTGCTGCTGGAGGCACGCAGGCCTCCTGCCAAAGGATGGGTGGCTTTCCTGTGGCTTCCCTGCCACCAGAGCCCGGGCATGGCTCCTCACCCAAGGCAGCCACGGTGCCAGTGCTCAGCCTGGCTGCACTTGCTGTCTCCCTGGCACTGCAGGCAGGGGATTGTCTGCCAAGCACCGGGGTCACACCAGGATTTGTCTCTGCTGCACATCCCAGAGGAGAGGAGGTGGAGGCACCCATGGCTCCCTGCCCCTCCTGCCTCTCTGCTCCAGCTGTGGCTGGCTTGGTTGAGGAAGATCCCTGATTTTGGCAGTGGGGAAGCCACAGGAAAGCCTCCCATCCTTTGGCAGAAACCTGGGTACCCTCACCAGGAGCAGGGGACCCCCTTCCCAGCCAGGCAGGGGTGCTCATGCCAGCCCAAGGAAACCCTTGTGGGATGCAGGGTGGGGGATTCAGACTCAGTCTCATCTCTCAGGGAAAAGGTTTGTGGATTATTTTATGCTCTGCAGCCAGTTTGGGCCAGAGTGAGCCTGTGGATGTGTCCAGGCAGCCCCAGCCATGGCTGAGGGGAGCATCAGTGCAGCCCCTGGCTCCTCTCACACCAAAGGCAGCAGCTGCAGGATAATAAATGAGCAGTCTATATTTAGAGCCTGTGTCTGGAGCAGCGTCACGGCGTTGCCAGAGGGTTTTACCATTCACCACAGGCAGGTTTCCCTGCTCCTCCAGCTCCATGCCACCTCTGCAGAAAAGCTCATCAAAGACATCCAGCTGGAAAAGCACCCCGAACAGAAAAACTGATACCTGCACAAAATCTCAGCACCCACCGAGGGATGACAGAGCAGAGCATTCCAGGGAGCCTTGGAAGGAGCTGGCCTGGGGCCATTTCCTTTGGCAAGGGCTTTATTTTGTCGCACAGAATTTTGTAGTAAAGAAAACAGGGATGGAGCCATCCCTTGTGCCACCCCAGGCCCATGTCAGCTCCTGTGCCTGCCCTGCTGGTGCAGCCAGGACAGCTCTCACCCCATGGAGCTGCTGGTCCCTGTGGTCCCTGGATCCCCCAGCAGCCTGGCTGTGCCACTGCAGCTGCCAGGAGCAGCTGGGCTGGGGAGGGGACAGTTCCTGATGGAGCTGGGGGTGCTGGCAGTGCCTGGGAATCCGTGTGGAAATTCCAGGAGAGCTGGAGTGTTGTGCAAAGAGCCCTGTGCAGAGCCAGGCTGTGCTTTCCTGGCAGCCCAGAGTGCCCGGCTGCCATTGCCTTGGGAATGAGGGGATTTGCATGAAAGTTCCTAGTGCTCACATCTGGGATTTTCCCCGTGTGTTGCAATGTCAGAGGGTGTTGGGAACAGATGCTGTCCACTGCTGGCTCCTCCTGGCCTGGGGAGGGTTTCTCCAGGCAAAGCCAAACACTGAGCCCTTGCCATGAGCTGTGAGTGTGGCAGCTGGGACAGCTCGTGACAGGAATGTGACCAGCTCTGCCCAGGCCTTCCTTTGTGGCTCACAGCACCAGGACTTTTTCCCTGCACCCTTCCTTCCACAGGAAGTCTTTTGCTTGGGTTCCTGCACCTCCCAGGGATGGGAAATGCCAAGGTGAGCACAGTGCTGGGTAAAACTCACCAGCACTGGGGCAAACAGCCCCTTCCCCTGCCTGCACAGCCCCACATCCCTGCTCCCAGCTGGGCACCGTGGGAGTGGGGCTGCCCCTGCATCCCTGGCAGTGCCCAAGGCCAGGCTGGATGGGGCTTGGAGCACCCTGGGATGTGGAAGGTGGAACAAAACCTTTAAGGTTCCCTCCCAGTGCAAACCAGTCCCTGATTCTGTGCAGGTTCACAACCTTCCCTGTGCCCGCCCGTGGTGCCAGCTGTGCCTTGGCAGTACAGGGACACCTGAGGACACCCCAAGGACACCCCACTGGCAGAGCTGGCTCACAGCTGAGCTGGGGGAGAGCAGCACTTGGTGCTGGGGGTCAGTGAGCCCCTGCCTGCCCCCCACATCCCAGGACACCCCAGAGCACCCCAGCCCCTTACCCAGAGCAGCGTGGGGACAGAGGCACCCGCAGAGCTTGGGCAGCTGCCCAGGGCACTGGCAGCCGTTTGGGAGGAGGAGGAGGAGGAGGAAGGCACCTGACTGCCAGGCAGGAGTCCAACTAGTTGAAACAGCTCCCGTTGTGGTTTGCATAACCCAGCCTGGCTCGGCCAGCTCTGGGTACACACGGTGTCACCTGGTCCCCAGGCTGGCACTGGGGCTGGCTGGGCAGGCTGAGGGGCTGCCTGCCTGGTGCCCACCATGCCCACTGTGCCCCCTGTGCCCTGCTGTCAGGCTGGCAGGGGCAGGGCCGGCTGTTCTCCTCCAGTGCAGCCCCAGCTGTGGGGCTGTGGCCCAGCAATGTCCCCTCGGTGCCACGCCAAGCACAGCCCTGGTCCTGCTGCCCTGCCTCCCTGCAGGACCCTCCAAGGTGACCCTGCAGGCTCTGACAAGGGCTCCTGGCCACATCCCCACATGGCAGCCCCTGCCACGGGGGCAGCAGAGGCAGAGGGATGGATAAGAGCGGGTGGATAAGAGCGAGGCAGGGCTGGGAGCTGGAGCTGCTCACATCTCACATGACTGGGGAGCTGCTGCCAGGCTCTGGGGCCATGCAAAGTGCATGAAGGTGGCACACCAAGCCAGCCCTGAGCAGCCTTAACCCCTGCCAGCCCTGCACGGGTTTCAGACCACCTGGCATGTGGCACTGCCAGGCTAGAGGTGCCTTCCCCTGGCTCTGATGGCCCCAGCCCAGGGGTGGCTGCTGGGTCAGAGCAGTTCTGTCACACCCAGAGCTCAGGGCTGGCTTTCAGGCCAGCCTGCCCTGGGGTCTCTGGCTTTCTGTTGATCCCTGGATTAGCTGGGGTCAGAAACAGGGGGGGACAAGGCTTGGGGGCAGGCAAGCTCAGGGCAGGGTGGCACAGCACGTGGAGCAGTTAAAGGATCTGATTCAGTGTAAGAACTTGAGCTTGTGGGCTTCACCCCAACTGGTTTGGGAGGAGCAGAGGGGCTCCCAACTGGTTTGGGAGGAGGAGAGGAGCCCCCAACTGGTTTGGGAGGAGGAGAGGGGCCCCCAGCTGGTTTGGGAGGAGGAGAGGGGCCCCCAACTGGTTTGGGAGGAGGAGAGGGGCCCCCAACTGGTTTGGGAAGAGCAGAGGGGCCCCAGCTGCTGCCTCAGGGAGCGGCCAGACCCCTCCTCTCATGCCATGTTGGAGCCTGCCTGGGGTTTTGGGGAGGGGAAAGGTGTGGTCCCTCACAGGAGAGAATTTGGAATAGAACAAAGCTTTGTGGATGTGGGTTTGCATGTGCTCCTGAAGCAGCTTCTTGCCCTCATAGGGGTTTTCTATCTGGAGATCTTGGAGCCGTTTCTTTCCAGGGTGAGTCAGTTGTTTGCAGAGTAGGAAGCCCGAGGAAAGCAGGTTGGCAGCAGCAGCTCCAGGCTGTGGCTCCCAGAAATGCTTCCTGCAGAGCCAAAAAGCAGGGGCAGAGCCCAGCCCTGGGGCAGGTGGCCAGGCTGGGCCAGCTGACAGTGCCCAGGTACAGACCCGGACACAGCAAAGCCTTGTGCAGCCCCAGGAAATCCCCAGAGCAAACACAGCACAGATTGTGCTGCTGTGTGCCCAGCCTGCCCAGAGCTGCTGCTCAGGGTTCTCACCTCCAGCATCCACCTGGGAGCGTGTCCCTGCATCCCCAGACCTGCTGGGACCTGCTCTCCTCCCACCTTTCCCTCAGAACTGGAGTGGTGTCAATACTGAGAATCACTTTATGCCAGGGACTCCTGATGCCCACCTGGAAAATACCAGCTGGCAGCACTGCCCCTCCCCAGCAGCTTTCTGGGCACAGAGGGGTCAGAGCAGAGGTGACCACACTGGGTGGTGACAGTCCCCTCTGGCCAGGACACCTGCAGAAAATGGGCAATAATTTATTTGGGTGTAGCAGGATGGGGGAGCAGTGGGAGCCCCTGATTCAGGAGCAGAAGAGGGGGGGACTCACCTCTTGCTGTGCCCAGGTGATGGGGACAGGGAGGTGCAGGGTGCCAGGTTTGTGCAGGGCAGAAGCAGGAGCTGGCACGGGCAGTGCAGCAGTGAGGGGTGGCCAGCAGTGCCCACCCACCCACCTGGCACCCACCTGGCACAGCTGGGGCTTCCAGCTGCACTGGGCACACCTGGGCAGGCTGGGCAGGGGGTAAGGACAGCTCTGGGTGGTTTGGGGGGTAAGGACAGATGTGAATGGTTTGGGGGTAAGGACAGATGTGAGTGGTTTGAAGGGTAAGGACAGGTCTGGGTCGTTTGGGGGGTAAGGACAGATGTGGACAGAATGGTTTGGGGGGGTAAGGACAGATGTGAGTGGTTTGAAGGGGGTAAGGACAGATGTGAGTGGTTTGGGGTAAGGACAGATGTGAATGGTTTTTCCCCTTGCACAGAGGTTTGCATCCTTGTGCATGCAGCTGAAAACTTCATTTTCACGTGGGAGCCGGGCACAGTGGGGGCTCCCACAGCCCCTATGGCAGCAGGGCCAGCTCAGCCCGTGGCCAGCAGCAGAAGGGCTCCTGCAGGGTCCCACTGAGGCTTGGTGCTGGTGGCTGAGCCCCAGCAGGGCAGGGCTGTCCCTGGGCTGGCTGTGAGGTCAGGCTAATGCAGGAAGATCCTCCTTGTGCCTTCTTAACCCCAGCTTGAACCCTCCCCGTCTCCTGCCTCGGCCTGATTAGCACTAAGAGGCTGCTGGTGGCACCAGCAGTGCCAGCCCACGGTGCCTTCCCTGGCAGGGGCACCTGAACCCCCTGAGAAGCAGCAGGGTGGGCAGGAGCTGGGCTTCCCCCTGGCAGCAGGGGACACCTTGTCCAGGCAGCCCCTGCTCCTCAGCAGAGCACCAGCGAGCTGTGAAAGCGCTGCTGTGCCCTGGGGAGGTGAAGGTGTCCTGCAGGTGATGGGGACAGAGCTGGCAGCGGGTGACAGCTGGCAGGGGGTGACAGGTTCCCTCCAGCTGCTTGTCAGGTGTGAAAGGGGCAGGGCTGGGCCCGGTGTGACACGGTGTAACCTCAGCTCTGTCACACGGGCTGACTCCAGAATGTGCTGGCAATGGCAATCCCAGCCCTTGCCCAGCTGGGCAGGGAGGCTGAGGCAGTGCAGGGATTGCCAGGCTGTGGCTGTGGCTCCTGGAAAGCCAAGGGCAGCTCTGGCAGCCTGGGAGATGCCAAGGCCGTGCCTGTGGGTGGGGAGCACGGCTGTGGCTGGCCTTGGTGGCAGCAGGCAGTGATGTCCCCAAGGGCAGGGGCTCTGAGTGCCACCACAGCTCCGTGTGACAGTGGAGGGGCAGTTGGTGCTTCCATCTGGGATTTGCTCTGGAGCTGGCTGGGAGGGGTGAGGAGCTGTGCCAGGCTGAGCAGTGCCCCTGGAGCTGAGCTGGGCTTTGGTGTGCCAGGCTGTGCCATGGCAGGATGTTTGCAATGTCCTCTGGGCAGAAAGGGCCTGGTGGAGCCCTGTCAGCCTCTGAGCCGGGCACCAAACCTCCCCAGGGCAGGGGCAGGGGCAGGGCTGCTCCTCCTCGCTGGGCTCCCTGTGCCCACATCACTCATGGGGCTGCTGGCTGCAGGGACATCAGAAGAGGAAGCTCTGAAAATAATCACCCCCTCATGCTTTCCTTACCAAAGGAGGGAGTTGCCATCGAGGGGAATTCTTGTGACCAGCAGAGCTGGCTAACAGTCAGCTCCTCAGTGAGTCAGGGCTTGTCCCCATCATGGCACAGCCAGGTCCCCTGTGCTGCCAGCCTGGCTCCCAGGGCTGCACAGCCTTTCCTGCCCCTCAGTGCTGTGTGAGTGGGAGCCATCCCAGGAATTTCAGTGTCTCAGTGCTCTGCTGGCCTCAGCCACAGTCCCCACTGCTCCCAGTCCCACTGGGCATCCCCTCAGGGCTGCAGGGGGGATGTGCCACCTCTTGGCCTGTCCTTGTCCCACACAGGCTGGAGGACACCTCACAGAAGGAGGAGAGGGGTGCTGGGGGAGGCCTGCCTGCTCCTGCTGCTTCTCCTGTTCCTGCTTCTTCTCCTGCTCCTTCTCCTTCTCCTGCCCCTGTTCCTGCTCCCTGCCCCTGTTCCTGCTCCTGCCCCTGTTCCTGCTCCTGCTCCTGCCCCTGTTCCTGCTCCTGCTCCTGCCCCTGTTCCTGCTCCTGCTCCTGCCCCTGTTCCTGCTCCTGCCCCTGTTCCTGCTCCTGCTCCCTGCTCCTGCTCCTGCTGCTGCTCCTGCTCCTGCTCCCTGCCCCTGTTCCTGCTCCTGCTCCTGCCCCTGTTCCTGTCCCTGTCCCTGCTCCCTCCCTGCCTGTCCCACGGCCAGGGGCTCCCCTGGCAGGGCTGGCAGCTGATGGCACATTTCAGTCCCCACTGTGCTCTGTGCCCAGCTCGTGCCAGCTGCTGTCCGTTGCTCCTGCCTTTGCTTTGGGGAGATAAAAAGGAATTTCCTAGAAAACCCCAGCAGTGTTCAGCCTGGTGTGTGTGCCCTGCCTGGCTGGTGCCATCGAGGGGTGGCAGGGAGCTGGTGCCAGGGACAGGCTGGCAGCAGCCACTGGCACAGGTGTGTTTGGTGGTGGATGGGGTTTGCCAGGCTGGCTGCTGGCAGTGTGGGCTGCCATGGGGTGCTGCAGCTTGGCCCCTGCAGGGTGAAGCTCTCACACTTGGGCAGGCACAGTTCTGAGCACGCTGAGGGTGCCCAGGTGTGCTGGCACTGCCTGGCCAGCCCTGGCAGCCCACAGGGGCTCTTTCCATTAGGTGGTGTTGAGAGAGGAGGTGTTCCTTGGAACAGCCTGTTCCTGCTCTGTCTGCTCCTTGCATGGGGCACCACCTGCCCTTGCCTTGTGCTGGGGGTGCTTCAGGGTCTGTGGGGGCTGCAGGGCAGCTCTGGGCTGGTCCTGGAGCTCAGGCAGAACCAAAGTGCACTCTGTAATCTGGAGCCTGAAGAAATGAGCTGAGTATGGAATGAACATGCAGCTCTGTAACCTGTGATACGCTTTGCTGTGCCCTTCTTCCTAAACCCGACACACCTTTGTTTGAAGTATTCCAGCAGAATGTTGTTTATCCAGGGCATTATTACCAGTATCTCAGGCTCCTTTTTTCTGTCCTGTGACTCAAGGACAGTTTAGTGCAATTTCTTCCATCTTTCCTGCATATCAAAGTTATCCTGGCAAGTTCATGTTTATTGTTTGTGGTTAATGTTTAATATTTCCCATTACTGGCATCTCCTGGTTGATCTTAATTACACCTTCTAATGTGAGACAAAAGTCAAGGAATGAGACCGTGCTCAGCCTGGGGCTCAGAGCCTGGCACTGGGCTCCCCTTTTCCCACCCAGCACCCCTTTTCCCACCCAGCACATCTCAGGCTGGGTTGGTGGGGCAGCTGCTCCACGTGTGCCACTGAATCACAGAATCATTTCGGTTGGAAAAGACTTCTGAGGTCATCAGGTCCAACCTTTGAGTCCAAGCTCTGAGTCCAGGCTGTGTTGGCACAGCATGCCCAGCGTGGGCAGCTCCCACGTGCTGCACCCAGAGGGACCAGCAGAAGTGGCTTTGGAGTGGCTCAGGAGGAAGAAGGAGCTGCTGTTTGCTCAGTCCAGGTTTTAAATGAGGTTTTGCCTCTTGCTGGCTGGGCTGAATCGTTAAAACGGATTAGCAGAAAGTTCAAAAAAGTAATTAAAAATTAACAGGGGGCAGAGGGCAAAATGCCTGGCAGGACAGAGAGGTGTCTCTGCTCTGTGCAGCCTGGGAGGTTCCTGTGGGCCTTCCCCTAAACCTGGGCAGGGGATGAGGGCCCTGCCTGTGCCTGTGCTCCCTGTGGGTGCAGGCAGGCTCCCCTCACCTCCAGGGACCTTCAGGCTACCACCTGGGGCTCTCAGGCTATAAATATTGGGGGTGTCAGGGGCTGACAGGGCCAAGGCACAACCCGACACCGCCTCTCCCTCATTCACAGTGACATTTTGTCAAATGCCACTGGGCAGGGGGGTTGCTTATCTGCTGGCACACACTCTGGTGACCTTCACTGCTCTGGCCAGGTGCCTCCTTGCTGTATTTACACTTATTTATAGCTGTCTCCTCCATTCCCACCTCTGCCCTCCTCCCTGGTGCTGGAGCCAGGCTGTGCCCCACATCCCTCCTCCCTCTGGGCTGGCACAGAGCTGGCACATCCTTGGGCATGATGAGGGGCTGGTGCTGGTGGGTGACACCATGGGGGCCGTGTCCCCTGGCTGGGAGCTGTGGGGACAGCAGGGTGCAGCCCTGGCTTGGTCCCACTGTGGGTCATGCCCCCAGAGCCTCCTCACTCTGCTCTCTGCTTCTGGGGCAGCTCAGGAGGGAGCTGGGGGTCTGCAGGCACCAGCCCTGCCTGAAAGGGAGAGTGGCTGTGCCCAGTGCTGCACCAGGCAGCCCAGTGTGGAACCAGCCAGTGTCACAGCAGCCCAGTGCCACACCAACCAGTGCCACACCAACCAGTGCCACACCAGCCCAGTGTCACACCAACCAGTGCCACAGCAGCCAGTGCCACACCAACCAGTGCCACACCAGCCCAGTGCCACACCAGCCCAGTGTCACACCAGCCCAGTGCCACACCAACCAGTGCCACAGCAGCCAGTGCCACAGCAGCCCAGTGCCACACCAACCAGTGCCACAGCAGCCAGTGTCACAGCAGCCCAGTGCCACAGCAGCCCAGTGCCACAGCAGCCCAGTGTCACAGCAGCCAGTGCCACACCAGCCCAGTGCCACACCAACCAGTGCCACACCAGCTCATCACACCAGCCCAGTGCCACAGCAACCAGCCCAGTGTCACACCAGCCAGTGCCACAGCAGCCCAGTGCCACAGCAGCCAGTGCCACAGCAGCCCAGTGTCACAGCAGCCAGTGCCACAGCAGCCCAGTGCCACAGCAGCCCAGTGTCACAGCAGCCAGTGCCACAGCAGCCAGTGCCACACCAGCCCAGTGCCACAGCAGCCAGCCCAGTGCCACAGCAGGCAGCCAGTGCCACAGCAGCCAGCCCAGTGCCACACCAACCAGTGCCACAGCAGGCAGCCAGTGCCAGCCCCCTGGTGCCAGCCCGTCCCAGGAACACCCTGCTGTCTCCCTGCAGGGCTGTAATCCCCGTTTGAAGCAGTCTGTGATTCCGGATTTCCCTGATAAGCCCAGACAACTCTGCAAAACCCCTGCCCAAGGATTTTCTTTCCTTTCCCGAGTCCTGCTGAGGGTGAGGAGGGAGAAGCTGCCCTGGGGCCGGGGCAGGGCTGGTGGGAGCAGCACTTGGTGTTCTCAGCATTTCTCACCTGCTGCTGCTGTGGGTGCCAGCCTGACTCTGCTGGCTGCTGTGGGGCAGTGCCTGCAGCTCGGGTGGATGGATATTTATCCCTTAATGCCTTGGGCAGGCTCCTGGCTCTGCAGGGAGGAGCTGAGTCACTGTTTGCTCCCAGTGAGGAGTGGGCTCTGCTGTCCCTGGCTGCTTCCCTCGGCCCCTCCGAGGTGCTGCCTCTTTGCTTCCCTTTTCCCATGGCACATGAGTGACAGGGCACCCCTGTCACAGGGGCAGGATGCAGGATGAGGCTGCTGGAAGGTGCTGCCCCTGGCCAGCAGCACTTCAGAGGCTGTCCCTGTGCAGGCTGAGTGAGCACCAGCCCTGTGTGCCATCCCCCTGTGCCCACAGCCCACGCCAGAATTCTTGGCCACGACTTCAAGGGGTTGGACCCAGGGCTTGTGCAGATAAGGGTAATTTCTGGCAGGGCTGGAGTGAGACAGGAGAGCACCTGCAGGGCTCTGTGTCACGGTCACTGCGCTGTCCCCAGCTCCTGAGGCAGCTCACAGAGCACACAATGAGCTGAGCCCTTGCTTGCCCTGTTCAGGCTGCTGTTCCCTGGCAGCTCCTGCTCTCCCTGGGCTCACGGATGCAGCTGACCCCAGGCAGCCTCTCCAGTCCTGCTGACTGCAGGGGTTTTGTTTGGGGAGCCCAGGTTGACACTGAAAAAGAGGAAAACATTTCCTGTCTCGTTAATCCAGTGTTTGAATTAGAGTTGGGCTTGGGGAGGAGTCTGGTGTCTCCTCAGAGATAAGACCTCACGTGCCAGGGTTCACACTGCTCCAAAACAGAAGGACTGAAAGGGACATGTCCCACCTGCTGTCCCCAGGGCGTCAGAGCCATCACTGAGCTGGGACATCCTGGGATGTGGCTCCAGCCAGTGGCTGTGGCTCCAGCCCAGGACATGTCCCCAGAGCTTCTGGGCCCACCAGAGACTGTGGCCTGCATTGAACACCCTCCCAATCAGGGAGATGGATCTAACCCTGTGCCAGCTCCTCGTGCTGCCACTGCCCTGGGAAGGACAGACTGGGGACATGGCAAAGGGACAGGGAGTGGGAGCACATTGCACCCAGAGCCAGAGGGATGCTGGCCCAGAGCACCCAGAGCCAGAGGGATGCTGGCCCAGAGCACCCAGAGCCAGAGGGATGCTGACCCAGAGCACCCAGAGCCAGAGGGATGCTGGCCCAGGAGGCAGCAGGAGCTCTCCTCCCTGGAGCAGGGGCTGCTCAGACATGGCAGAGCTCTGGTGGCAGCCTTGCTGCAGCACAGCCAGGTGTCTGGGCTGGAGGATGCCTCCCAGGCTCTGAGCATGTCTCCATGGGTGTTTGCTGGCTGCACACCAAGAACCCATGGCTGATCTTCCTACAAAGTCCCGAGTAAAATTAGAACAAAAGTTCACTCCTCTCCCAAGGCAGCAGGAAGTGCAGAGGGTGGGAAAAGGGACGGTCAGAGCAGATGAGGTCCCGTGCCCACAGGCAGTGTCCCCATTGCTGCTGCCACCCCCGAGCTGGGCAGGGGCTGCCCCTTCCCCAGGCCTGGGAACAGCCCAGAGGGGCTCAGGGCCATGGGCTGGGAGTGGTGGGCTCCCTCTGGAGCCCAGGTCCTTGGTGGCTGGGCTGGGTAAGGGACACTGTCCAGCAGAGGGGACTGGCTGGGGTGCCCATCCAGGTGGCCCCACCAAGCAAAGGCTGTCCCCGTGTCTTTCAGTGAGGAGAGGAGGAGGCTCCACACAGACAGAGCTGAGGTTTGGGCATTCCTGGCCCGTGGGAGGCAGGAAGCTGGGAGCATCCCCAGCATGGCAGTGGCAGTGGCAGTGACAGTGGCAGTGACAGTGGCAGTGGCAGGGCAGTCCTGCCCCCAGTGCCCAGAGAGGGCAGCTCAGCAGCCTTGGATTGCAGGGGTTTATTTTTACCCAGCCCTGTTGCCAATGGGGACATGTCACATCTGTGGAGTTGATCAAAAGACATCCCGAGCACTGGTGTCAGCTGCTCCTTGTGATCTCAGCACCAGGATCTTTTCCCTTGTGGCATATCAAAAGGAGCAGGAGAATTTGGCTGCTCTGCTATTTTTAATTGCACGCACACACGCACACACAGACACACGTATAGCTGTGTATGTATGGCTTGGCTAAAAATAAAAACCTGTGCCTGTGTTCCCATGGGAAGATTTGGGGAGAAGGGGGAGACAAAGTTGTCACAAGACTTTTTCTGGAGCAGGGACAGGAAGGCAGGGACAGGAAGGCAGGGACAAGCCGCAGCAGGTAAGGGACACATCTGAAAGGCCAGAGGACATCTGATCCCCGAGCAGTCTGGGCAGAGGGACAGAACAAGGGGGAAGGCAGCATCTGTGTCCCCCAGAGCTGGCAGTGGGGACTCCTGACCTGCTGCATGTGCTCTGACACCTGGGAACAGAGGTTTTTGCAGGACAGGTTAGAAAATCCCCATCCCTGGGGGCCCAGTGAGGAGTTTCAGCTCCCAGAGCCCCCAGGGGTGCCCAATACTCTTTGTGGCACCACACTTGTGGGATCTACCTGATACACATCCCTCCAGCAAAAAGGTGAAGGGAGGGTGCTGGGAGAGCATCCCCAGAGCAGGGGCAGCTCCCAGAGCTTTGTCTGGGGCTCCCTGCATCCCCTGCAGCCCCTGGGCATGGCTGGGGCATGGCACTGGCTCACCTTCAGGCCATAAAACCACTCTCCCTGCCCTTGATGTGCCCTCCGAGGTGCTCTCCCTGTTTTCCACCTCCCCTGGGATGGGGCAGGGTGGGAAGCAGGTGGGAAATGCAAAAAGGGAGCGAGTGTGTGCCCAGGAGTGTCCTTTGGAGTGTCCTGGATGTGGTGGGGAGCGTGGCAGACAGGCTCCTCAGCCTGGGGGAACACAGCCAGTAATCCCAGATTATCCCAATTTGAAAAGCAAAAAACGAGAAGAGAAAGAGAGAAAAGCTGTCTTTCCCATTCCTGCAGCTGGGTTTGAAATCCCTTTTCCTTCCCACTGAGTGATGGAGGAGACCCTTCCAGGGTGCTTCAGGAGGAGGGGCCCCCATGCTCCCCCACAGCCTCCCTCACATGCTCAGATGTTTGCCTGCTCCAAAATCCATTTGCTCTGTAAATAAACTTGCTTCCCTCACTGCCAGAAGCCTCCCCTTGGACAGGCAGTGCTGGGAGGAGTCTCACCAGACCCTTCCCTGTGTTTTACCCTGACACTGAGGCAGAACCAGGCACGGTGCAGATGCCAGGGCGGGCAGTGGGTGCTGGTGCCAGCCCCAGCTCCCTCGGGCACTGGGTGCAGCTCTGGGGTTTCGTGGCTGGAACCCAAGTGGGGCAGGTGCCAGCTCCTTTCTGTGGTTAAATGGAGATTTTTAGCTCACATCACCCTGAGTGCTCTCAGACATCCATTCATTTCCATGCTGTCCTCCCCCTGCAGGGAGCAGGGAGCAGCTTTGGGCTGCCTTGGTGGTGCTTTGGGATCTGCAGCTTCCCTGAGGGGTGTCCTGAGTGCTCCAGGGCCATGTGGTGGGACAGGGTGAGCAGCAGCTGTGAGGCTGGCCCTGTGTGCTGCTGTCCCCGGTGTCCTGTGCTGATCCCCAGGCCACCACTGGATGTCACTTTTAGGGCACCAGGGGCAGGAATTGCCCCTACCATGACTGTGCAGTGGCTGTGCTGTGCCCTGACCATCTGCTCACTGGGAAGGGATGAGGCTCTTCCCAAGCAGCTCCAGCTGTGGCACAGCTGGGACACCAGCAGGGGTGTGCTGGAGCTGTGGGGCTGCACCAGTGGCCAGTGCCAGGCTGAGTGGGTGCAAAGGTGCCCACCACACCCTGCCAGTGCCTGGACCTGTGTGGGAAGAGGGGCTGGAGCAGGACTGGGTGGATCTCTGGGTGACGGGGGGGGGATGCTGCTGTCCTCAGTGCCTGCTCCTCTGGTCTCAAGCATTTCTCTCCTCTCCTGTGTGCAGTATGAGGTGTCTGGAGAGGAGCACCTCTACTCGGACTTCCCCGAGATCGATCTGTCCCAGCTGGACGCCGGCGACCTGGACTCTGCTGGCTGCTTCAATGAGCTGCACTGGGGAGGGGAGCACTCAGAGACCGACTCCAGCCAGTACAGCACCGACGACTCCGAGCTCTTCCAGGTACCCCATCCCCCCTGGGTGCAGGCAGGAGGGAGCACGGAGCTCTCCAGGCACCCCAGGATGGAAGCAGGGGGAGAGGGAGGCTGGCAGGAGGGAACACACACAGGACTATTAATATCTCCTCCCCAGCTGATTAGTGCTCCATTAATTTGTGCACCGGCTCTAAATGGGGCAAGCGGAGTAGGGCTAATGAGGAGGAGGAGGAGGAGGAGGCTGCTGAGGCAGCCCTCCTGTGCTGGATTATTCACTGGAACTGCAGCCGGGGTGCAGCGTGTCCTGTTCCATTCCTGGAATGCCAGGGCGGCAGTGCGGGGGTCTCAGCACTGGAAAGTTCCCTTCCCAGGAGCTGGAACCAGCCCCTTCACCCTGTTTCTTCACAGGAACCAGCCCCTTGCTCTGTTCCTTCACATGAACCAGCCCCTTCACCCTGTTCCTTCACAGGAACCAGCCCCTTCACTTTGTTCCTTCACAGGAACCAGCCCCTTGCTCTGTTCCTTCACAGGAACCAGCCCCTTGCTCTGTTCCTTCACAGGAACCAGCCCCTTGCTCTGTTCCTTCACAGGAACCAGCCCCTTCACCCTGTTCCTTCATAGGAACCAGCCCCTTGCTCTGTTCCTTCATAGGAACCAGCCCCTTCACCCTGTTCCTTCACAGGAACCAGTCCCTTCACCCTGTTCCTTCATAGGAACCAGCCCCTTGCTCTGTTCCTTCACAGGAACCAGCCCCTTCACCCTGTTCCTTCATAGGAACCAGCCCCTTGCTCTGTTCCTTCACAGGAACCAGCCCCTTGCTCTGTTCCTTCACAGGAACCAGCCCCTTCACCCTGTTCCTTCACAGGAACCAGCCCCTTGCTCTGTTCCTTCACAGGAACCAGCCCCTTGCTCTGTTTTCCCAGCTCTGGCAGCCCCTCTGTCCCTGGGGTCCCTGTGTTCCTCTCCTCGGCTCTGGGCCGGGATGGATCCGTGGCTGTGCCAGCACGGTGCAGAGCTGGGCCAGGGGATGCTGCTGGGCCAGGGGATGCTCCTGGGCACAGGCAGGACTGCTCCATGTCCCTCTGCCCCTGTCTCTCATCTCCTGGAGCTGTGAGGGCAGGGCAGGGCTGTCTGACAGCACAGCCAGGCTGGAAGCAGGGAGATGCAGAGGGGACTGGGCACAGAGCAGGCTGGGCAGCCCCCTCGCCCTGCCCAAGCTTGTGCCATGCCCTGGATGTGCCTGTCCTTGGGGCTGGGGTCTCTGTGCCCTCCTAACCTTTACCCCCTTGCACAAGGAGGTTGTGACCCCCTGGTACCAGCTAATCACCAACCCTGGGTTACATTTTGGGAGGAGGATTATTTCTATTTAAACAAGGAGATGAGAAAAAAAAGCCTCAATATTTTCTAACCTGCCCATAAAATAACAACCCTCTGGCTTTTATGCTGGGCTGATGCTGTGCTTGAAAATGGTCCAGTCCAGCTGAGGGACCTTCATCACGAGATGCATATTTTCCATGAACTTCCTGGGGAAAAGATAAACAGAAAAGAAATGCAAAAGCCAGGCCGATGAGGAGCAGTGGAGTATGATGAAATGTATCCCACTGAACTTGTATGCACAGCAATCTCGTGCCAATAACAGGAGGAAAAGAAACTGAGCCAAAAATGGAGCATCCTGCTGCCTTTCCCTGGAGCCTGCTCTAGGAACTGCGAGCAAGGTTAGGGCATGGAACAAAAGATGTTTAATTTTCAAACAAGAGGAGAGAAACACAGGAGGCTGTGTGCAGGCAGCAGTCCTGCCTGTGAGCCTGACTTTACCCCCGTGCTAATTTTATCACTGATGGTAGCCTGCCTCTCCTTGGACATGGTTTACATTCAGATTGTGATGGAGGAGGACCAAAAAGAAGGAGCTGCTGGCTCACTCCAGCCATTCCTCAGCTTCTGCATCCTCTCCTGGCCTTCAGCACTGTGTTGCCGGACTGGAAGGGAACTCATGGGGCTGGGTGGGACTGGGAGGGCACTGGGAAGGCTGGAGGTGCATCAGCAAAGCCACAGCCCAGGAGAAAGGAGGGGCCCAAGCCAAGCTGGAGCAGTGGGCAGGGAGGAGGCAGGAGCAGCCCCTGGCCCTGGGTGAGATGGGCCTTGCACTACAGCTCCCCTGACCCAGTTTTGGGTGAACAGGGTGATCTGGGGTGCTGATGGGAGACTGGGGAGTGACTGGGGCTGTGCTCTGGACAGGATCTCTCACAGAGCACTGGGTGCACCAGTGTGGGAGGGCTGGGAGCTCCTGAGCAGCTGGAGGTGCCTGCGTTTGGGGGCTCTCAGTGAACACAAAACTCAGAGTGGTTCTTGTCACAAGCTGTGGCATCAGGCCAGTGGTGCAGCCCGGGCAGAGCTTCCCCTGTGCCCTCCTGGGAGGCTGTGCCCTCTTGTCCACTGGGCAGCCCTGGCTGAGCTCACAGCTCTTGCACTTGCAGAGTCAGGAGGATTTGGGCCAGGAGCTTTTTCCTGACAGATCCTTTATCTGCTGCTGTTTGCCTCATGGTGGGCTGGAGGCCCTGTGGGGAGAGAAGATGCTCTGGTTCATTCTTTTCCTGCTGGGGTGCAGGTGGACAGACGGACTCTCCTCTCCCAGGTCTCACAGTGGGGTCCCTGGGAAGTGTGGGAGCTGGTGTGGCTCTGCTGGTCCCTGTCCCCCATCCAGCATCCTGGGGACCCTGTGCCCAGCCTAACCCCCTCTTTCTTCTCTGCTGCTCCTTTCAGATAATAGACAGCGAGAACGAAGCGCTGCTGGCAGCCCTGACCGAGACTTTGGATGATATTCAGGGAGATGACATGGGCCTGGCTGCCTTCCGAACTATGGAAGAGGGGGACACGCTCAGCCCTGCCACCACCTCACCTGCCCCCTCCCCCAAACCCACCGCCCCGGTCACGGGGGGCCCCCCGGCCCCCGAGGGTGATGAGCTGTCTCTAGTAAGAACCCACTTCCTACTGTTTAAGGTGGATTTGGATGAGCCCCAGATAAGCCGGCTGCATGGGTATGATAGGAAGCCAAGGTCTGAATTTTTTCATTCTAGGCTTAAAACTCTCTTTAACCGTCAATACCAAAGCATATTACTTGTATTGTATACGTATACATGTTCTGCATCATTGCTGTCACCTCCATCACCATCCTCACGGGAACCAGCTGTGTGTATACAAACCTACATGGGCGGGGTAGGGGCGGGTGCCAGAGGGCTGGGGGCGGCTTTGGCACACCCACACCTGCTTTTAACCCCACCTGCAGGCGTGGGGCTGCCCGGGGCTCTCCCTGGCTCATCCCAGCCCCGTGCCCATGGCAGTGGTGGCTTTTCCCCCTGGCTCTGCCCTGGGCTGAGCTCCCTGCTGTCACAAGAGGGGCTTGCCTGAGGGTCAGCCCCTGCCCTCGGCTGTCAGTGGGAGGGTTTGACCCTCCCTGTGCATTCCATTCCTCGGGGGCTGTGTGGCCTCCAGTCCCTCCAGATTTGGTGGCTGGAGCATCCCCCTTGGTTCCCTGCAATACTGGGGCTCCATCCCTGCTCCCCTCCCTGAACTGGGAGCGTTTCCTGCCGTGCCCGGGAGGCTCCCTGGCACAGGACACCCAGCCTGCTCCCTCCTGCGGCTCACAGAGCCCCCAGCCCGGTCCCGGGGTGTCCCCACAATCCCAGCCAAGGGGAGGAGTGACATCCAGTGGTGACAGCGTGCATTTCCACCGCCCACGCCCCGCGCAGGGGTATATATCACACATGACCTATATGTGTATATATAGGATGTATACGTTGCAGGGGCGGGGGGGAACGGGAGCTGGGCGCTTCCACCCACAGGAGCCTCTCTCCTAAAGCCTCGGGTGCCCCGGCTGGCATTTCCTGGCAGACCCTGACCCGGGCACCCCTTTTCTATCAGCCCCTAACCCCCCAGACCTGTCTCTCCTGCAGTCCCGGGTGCCTACGCAGTCGTCTTGCTGTTGAGCTGTTGTCGCCTCCGGTTGTTAGCGCCACACGGGCACAATCTCAATTGTTCTTGCTGGGTGTGGGGTCTGGGGTTTTTTTCCCTCCCCCTGTCCAAAATTGGGGTTGAGTAGAAGGATAAAGTGGTGGCCCTGCCATCAGAAGGGGTGGCACTGCAGTGAGCTGGGGAAAACCCCGCTGCAGCGCCCATGGGTGTGACACGGTGCTGGGGGAGATCCTGACAGATCCCACAGGGATTCACATCTCCAAAGAGCCTTGAAAGCTCGTTAGTGAGTCGAGGCCCTCTCTGGATGTTTTGGCTAAATGAGCCTCACACGGGGACTCAGTGATCTGTCCAAACCCATCACTCACACCAGTGCAAAGCCTCTGTCACCTCAGGGCAGAGCTGATGGAGTGAGAAGCTGGGATGCCACGGCAACTCCTGTGTGTCTGACCCGAGTGGGGTTGTCCCTGGGAAGTAAATTCCCTGCTGCACGCTGCCCCAGCCTGCCTGGGGATCCCTGGGCTGAATGCTGTGGGGACACCCTGACCCCCACAGGGCTGCACACAGCCAGGCACCTGCCCCACAGCCGCGTGGGGTGGGAACTGCTAACCCTAACCCTCCCTGCCTGATACTTTTTTGCCCCATTTTTGGGTGGGATGCTCGGGGATGGACGGGCTCACACATGAGCCAAGGGGTGTTTTCTCCTGCCCTCGCTGCGATGCCGACTCCTTTTCTTGCCCCTTCTCTCTGCAGCTGAAGAAGCTGCTCCTGTCTCCATCCCTTCCGAGCTGCGAGGCCCAGCGGGACGGGAGCGCCCGGCGCCCAGGGACCCCAAAGTCCCGGCCCCCCCGGCCCTGCACTAAGGTACTCCCTGAGCCTCTGCAGCACACACACCTCCAGGGAGGTGCCTGCAGCCCCCACCTCCTGGGAGCTGGCCCAAAGGACGGTGTTGGGGACTGTGAGCAGCCTCTGGGCTGGGCAGGGCGTTGGGAACAGGCAGGGACTGTCACCCGCAGTGCTCCCTTCCCTGTCTCATGCAGTCTGGGCTCTGCAAAACTTTAGACTCTGTGCTGTGCTAAGAAGCACCTTGATCTCACTTGCACTCAGGGGGGTTTGGTCTCTCCCAACTTCCCTGAGCACCCCTTTGTGAAAACCCCATGTGCTCCATCTCTGTTCACCCCCTTGCCCCCCTCCCTGCTGACTCGCAGCCCAAGCCAAGGCCTTTGGCCAGGAGTCTCTGCCTGTTGTACTGCAGAGCCCACCCCAACACTTGAGCTGATCTGAAACCCGGCAGAAGGTGCCACCAGAGATTTTCCTGCTTTGCTAATGGTAATTGTGCAGTGCATTAGGCCTGGCCAATTAGATTGTGTGGGAAGAGCAGCAGATCCCTCCTGGGGAGAAGGAGCATCCCTGCCTGCAGGAGGGGCAGCACTCGGGGCACGGGGCTGACCCCAGGGAGGTCGGGGTGCTGGTGAGACACAGCTGGGGGGTGTGAGGGTGTGGGGGGGCTCTGTCAGCCTCCCCCCAGGGTCGTGGCTGGGGGGCTCAGAGCTGACTCTCCTCTCTCCTCTCGGAAGGTGGAGGGTCCCCGGGACAGGAGGGCGAGCGTCCCGCAGGCTCAGAGCCGCAGCTGCACGGAGCTGCACCGGCACCTCACCTCCAGCACCTCCTGCTCCCAGACCAAAGCCCCCCAGGCACCTGAGGAGTGCCCCGGCAGCGGCCACCACCCGTCCCCAGGTGACTGCGCCCACCACGAGGACGACAGCGACTCCAGCGAGGACTCGCTGAGCTCCGGCGACTCGGCGGCCGCGCTGTCCTCGGCGGAGGACGGCCCGGGCAGCCAGTTCTCCTGCGAGGGGGAGCTGCACTCGGTGCTGGAGCTGATCCGCTACATGCACACCTACTGCCTGCCCCCTCGCAAGCTGCCCGCCCGCGACCCCGCCGAGGGCCGGCCCCAGCCCTGCAATAGCCCCTACAAGAGAGCCAAACCGGACTGTGCCCCCGGGCAGAGCCGGCCGGGCTGCGCCTGGCAGGCAGCTGGCAGCTGCAAGAAACCCGCAGCGTCCTTCTCCATCCTGAAGGAGCTGCTGGCGCGGGACCTGCTGTGCGATGTGAGCAAGCCATACCGCCTGGGCAAGCCCGTGTACGCTGCCCTGGCACGGCCGCCCGGCTCCTGCTCCCCCGTGCCGCCCGACGGGGAGGATGCCAGCGGGACTTGCACGTCCAGAGCCAGAGCAGAGAGGGGCGAGCCCCGGCAGGGCCCCGAGGCGGAGGCGCCGCGGGAGCTGGGGGCCCTTGAGGACGATGCTGGGAGGCAGGAGGGGAAGGCGCCCCTCAAGCAGGACAGCGCTGTTTACACCGTGCGCCGCTCCAAGAGACTCAACCCCGAGCTCGGGCACTGGCTCTCCTTCCTTGAGGAGCCCCACGCCGAGCCCTCCGTGCCCCTGGGCTGCAGGGAGGCCGCGCCCTGCCTGGTGCTGGAGGGCTTCTCTGCCGAGGAGCCGGCGGCCGAAGTGGAGGTGGGGGGCACGGCCCCGTCAGCAGAGCCCCAGCCCCTCTGCCTGGGCTCCCTGGGGGATGGAGAGGTGGCCACGGAGAGCCGGCGCTGTGCCCTCCTGGAGCAGACAGGTGAGGGGCCTGGGCACTGTCACTGTGCTCGCTGTCCCCGGCGTGCCCATGCTGCCCGTGCCATCCCTGCCGTGGGCGAGTGATGCTGCCCGGGTGCTGGGCACTCAGCTGGCAGGAGAGCTGTGAGCAGCCCCCTGTGCTGCCTGGCTGTGGGGTCCCATGCATGGGCAGTTCTCTTTTGGGGTGCTTTTTCAATCCGTGAGCATCTTCTGCCTCAGTTTGCCCATCCTTGTAATGAGGTGGAGGAGTTGGTGTGGCCATAACCCAGCAGGGACCAGGTTGCCCCATCCCTCCAGGTTTTTCCCTGTGGGTTCTCCCTGGGTCTGGGCTCTGGGGTTCAGCTGCAGTGGTGCCCCAAAGCCCCAGCAAGTTGCAAGTGCAGGAGTGGCTCAGCCCTGGCAGTGTGAGCTGTCCCTCTGGGGTGGGCAGAGCCCTCAGTGGGCACTGCAGGGGTACAGCCCCACTGGTAACCTGCTTCTCTCCTGCCTTTCAGAAACACCCAGGTGTCTCACGCTGTCCTTGGCACAAACGTAAGTGCAGGTGGGGCTGGATGAACCATTCTGGGGCTGGAAACTGCCTGGGGTTGTGTGGCTGGGCAGGGCCCCTGCAGGCAGCACAGGGAGCTGTGTTTGCAGAGCACAGGGAGCTGCACTGCTGGGCACAGTGCTGTGGGGAGCCACAGGGTGCGAGGAGCTGGGAGAGTCCCATGCCCAGGGCAGGGCATTTTGTGTGTGCCCTGGAGCTGCTCACCCCACTGCCCTTGTGGGGTTACTCTGTTAGGCACCAGCCAAAGTGGGAGGGTTCGCTTGTGGGAAGTCTTTTCTCAGCTTGCTTTTGGGTTTTGGGGCTGTGTTCACCTAAACACTTTCTTGGTTTTCTGCTCTTCTCCAGTGACCCAACCTTTGGGAAGAGAAACTTTGAGCCAATGCTGACCGTGGAGCTGTGTGGGACAGCAGGTAGGACATGCTTTGAAATCTTTAGTTTTATAAAAATGTACTCTAGGAGGGAGTTCATTCACCCTAAATTTAGCCTGGAGGCATCATTCCAGCCTGCCCAGCCAAGGGGGCACCTTCATCCCCTTCACAGTGCAGACACAGGAGCCTGCTGTGCACTGCCACATCCGAGCACCAGGAGCAGCTCAGGGGAACGTGTTTGGGGTGGGAGGAGATGTTCAGGGGGGCTCTGCATGAGCCAGGAGGGAAGGGAGAGTCCTCTGGTCCCTCCTGGGATCAAGGCATCCTTCTTGTTCCCCCAGGTGCCACTGGATGAGGCTGTGGGGGCAGCCCAGGACAGGGGTGGGGCAGGGCAGGCCGGAGGGGGCAGAGCTGACTCCTGCCCTTTGTTTGGGGGGTCCAGGTCTCACACCGCCCACCACTCCGCCATACAAACCCGCCGAGGAGGACCTGTACAAGCCAGACATCCCCCAGGAGGCAGGGAAGGAGGAGGGGATGGCCCCCAGCCCCGGGGACGTGGCAGCCTCGCGGAAAGCCCCCAGGAAGCACCCGGAGAGGACGGAGCTGTTCGCCCACCTGAGCCGGGCGCGCCCGCTCCCCGAGCAGCAGGGCTTGCTCAAGCGGCCCTTCTCCCGCTCCTTCGGGGACCACGACTACTGCCAGGTGCTGAAACCCGAGCCTGCCCTGCAGAGGAAGGTGCTCAAGTCGTGGGAGCCCCCGAGCCAGGTGGAGACGGAGCACAAGAGGAGGGTCCCGGCCGCCCACTACCAGGGGCTGGAGCTCGGCAAGGACACGGGCACCGAGATGCTCTGGAAGGACGGCGTCAAGCAGCTGAGAGACCAGGAGATCAGAGCCAGCTTAACAAAGCACTTTGGCTTTCTGGACAGTGCCCTCGACGACGAGGACATGGTCTTCTGCAAGACCCCCGAGTACGACACCGTCTTCGAGGACAGCTGCAGTGAGAGCGGCTCCCCCGTGGAGGAGGATGAGGAGGAAGAGGAGGAGGAAGAGGAGGAGCACGGCGACACCAAGCTGTGCCTGAGGAGAAGTGCCCTTTCCAGGAGCAGTTTGCATTACTGCTCCCGGAGCAGGTCCAGCTCGGGCTCCTCGTGCTGCCGGTCACGGTCACCTGCCAGCAGACGCACCTTCAGGTACGGGGACACGGGGACATTGGCACTGGTTGTGTCCCCTCAGTTTTCAGCGTGATGCAGGGCACCCCCAGTGCTCTCTGCTCTGCTGGCACAAGAAGTAAAGATGCTAAATAATGAAAGAAAAACTGTGAAAATAATTGGTGCTGCAAGCAGTAAAGATGCTAATTAATGAAAGAAAAACTGTGAAAATAATTGGTACTGCATCAGCCATTGCTGCAAGTGTCAGCCATGGTCTGAGGAAGCAGTGGAGGACTGAAGCAGCCAGGGGGTTCCATGGGTGGCAGGACATGGGCTGGACCCAGGCCTGGGAAGGGGCAGGTGCTGGCTGTGGACACCCTGGCATCTATGAGAAGAAACTTTGCAGTGTCCTTTCCAGTGAGTCCAGACCCCAGTCTCTCCTTGGCTCCCAGTGCCCCCAAGTGCTCACCCACTCCTATAGGTGTCTCAGCTTCTCACTGATGTTTGAAGCTTTCCCAGCAGCTCCCCCAGCCCCAGGCTGAGCTCCTGTCCCTCCTTGCAGGTGTGAGAACAGCGAGCAGTGTCAGGGCAGCAGCGGGCAGCGGGGCCAGCTGAAGAAGAGACGGGAAAAGGCCATCGTAAGTGAGGGGGGACCCCACGGGGACACAGCAAGGCCAGCCCTCGGCTCATCTCCTGCTCCAAAAAGCAGCAGTGGAGCCCATTAGCCCTGGCTTCAGCATCCCTTGGTGCGAGGCCAGTGTTAAACAAGGACAGGGGGTGGTGGGGGGAGGAAAACCCAACATGCAGCAGAAGCCGCCAGCGATTGGCAACACACGGAGTCCTTGGCACAGGGATGCCCAGAGCCTCCTACGCTGGTGCCTCCGTGCACTTGGCACTGGCAGTTTGTGGGGTGAACTGGGGAATCCCTGATGGCACAGATATGGCCCTGCTGCATCCTCGTGCACCTACAACCTGTGGGCACATGGTGGGAGCTGGGAGAGGAGTGGGCACATGGGAGGGTAAATTGGTGCTCCCTACTGCTGTGCACACACACTCTCACACACATTCACACTCACACATGCTGCTTTGGCACTTCTTCCTGCAATGCAATTGGATTTTGCCCCTGGCAATTCTTGGGACTATATCCCACATTTGCCAGGAGAAGCTGCAAGAATGCAGGAGAATTTTAAAAGAGAAAAGGGGGCAGTGGCTGCTCCAGCCTGGTTATGGCTGTCCTGGGGGTGACACTGTGAGATGTCAGGCTGTGTCCATGGCAGTGTTTCCCAGTCTGGCTGCAGGGGCTCCTCCATCAGCAGCACAGAGGTGCAGGGTCCAAGCCTGAAAGCTTTTGGTTGCTTTGGCAGGGGGAAGGCCGGGTGGTGTACATCAGAAACCTCTCCAGCAGCATGAGCTCCAGCGAGCTGAAGAAACGCTTTGAGGTGTTTGGTGAAATCGTGGAGTGTCAGGTCCTGACCAGGACTAACAGGTGGGTGGGCAGTGAGCTGTGGCCCAGGGCTCCAACAGCTACAGGCAGCTCCTCTCCCCAAACCCCACAGCACTGCCAGGCAGTGCCACATCAATCCCCTGGGTCAGCCGAGCCCTCGGTCTCGGTGCTTTTGTCAAGAACTTTCAGTGTGTCCAGAGCTCCAAGGGCACCTGTGGGGTGGAGGAGTGGAAGAATGATGGGCCAGGGGTGTAATGCTGCATCACAAGGGCTGTGGGGCTCATCACATCTCGAATTCTCTGGTTGCTCAGGGGGGAGAAGTACGGCTTCATCACGTACCGGTACTCCGAGCACGCCGCCTTATCGCTGAAGAACGGCCCCTCGCTGAGGAAGAGGAACGAGCCCTCCTTCCAGCTCAGCTCTGGTGGCCTGGGGCGCTTCTTCTGGACCAGATACGCTGACCTGGGTGAGGAAGCAGCAGCTGCTTTGTCTCTTTTATCAGCACAGAGCTGTTAGAGCACAGTGCACCACTGAGCCCTGGTCACACAGGGATCCCCAAGGCCTGCAGAGCCTGCAGGAGAAGCCCACTGCCTTTCCTATGGCTCATGGGACAGGTGGATTGGGGAACTGGGGAGAAGGAAAGAAACTGGTGTGAGGCCTCAGGGTTTTTGCTGGCTGCAAAATGTAGCATCACAGCCTGGGGTGCTGGGTCTCAGCTGAGCACAGCCCATCCTGTGTCTGCTGAGTTTCTGCACAGTGCTGGAGGCTTTCCAGCAGAAAACTCCCTGCCCAGGCATTAGAGAAGGCAGTCAGCAACATTTCATTAGCCCAGGAGGTGATGTGGGTGGTTTGCTGCTCTGCAGGACAGATTCACCAGGCTGCACATGCACTCTGGAGCCAAAGTGACAGCACTGAAATGTGCTGTGCTCGCATTAATCCTTTCAGTGCTTCTGCAAGGTCTCAGTGACTGTGTCACCAGGGCTGCAGCCTGAGCTGAGGGCCAGGAGCCAAACCCTGTGCTAGTCCTACAAGAGAAATGTGTCCTAGGCTTTGCCCAGCCCTCCTTGCTTCAGGTGTTTCACCAACACTGCATGTTTATTTCTGTACCCTCTGCAGAGGCTGAAGGGTTCTGGATATTACTTGATGAGTGAAAGATTGAGGTCCAGAAAATAAAGCCCCAAGTCTTGACTTACCTCCAGATGCCCCATCTGATTCAAGTACTCCCTGATTTTTTTATCACTTTGCAGTATCTGCTCTGCTTAGAGCAGCCATCCCTTGACTTTGATTGTGGGCACAAATGTCCATTGTTCATCTAAATAAATCCCAGAGCCTCCCATTTTGGGAACAGAGAAATTAGGAACCAGATAGCACCCCGTGAGGAAGATGGTGATTGTGCAGTGCTGTGGGGAGGGGGGCCAGAGCTGTCCCCTCTGCCTAAGAGAAGCCCCCTGAGTGCTCCTCACCTGATTTCTGCAGAGCCACCAGTCACCCCCTTCCTGCACAGCCCAGCTCATTCCTGCAATCCTGCTCATCCTGGTACAGGATGAGAAGGGAAGCCCCCAGGCAGAGGTGAAATGCAACCACACCAATCAAAAATATACACCCAAAATGTTAAGCTGCTGTGAAATTAGGCAGCCTTAGTTCTGCTGTGTGCTGAATTCCCTGGGTTTTCCAGGGACACTCTGTGTTCAGCTCCTGGCACAGGGCTGGCAGTGGAGCAGGCTGGCTCTGCCACCAGCACAGCTCCCATGGGATGGCCCTGTGTCAGCCCCTCCAAATTCAGCTGCACCCAGGAGATTTTTTCACCCCTGGCAGTGAATGCCAGTGGTGTGTGCCCTGCCCAGCTGGGCCTGGCTGCAGCCCCTCTGCCCCAGCTCTTTTCAGTGCCACCATCACCGCTGTGTCCAGCCTGGCTGTGCAGTAGCAGGGCAGTGAGCTGTGCCTCAGTTTCCCTCCCCATGAGGCAGACAGGACGCTGATCCCCATCCCTGACCCGGCTGCCTTCTGTCCCTGCCATCCCCAGATTGCGGCACGGACGAGTCCTCCCCAGCTCCGGTGAAAAGCAAGTACGAGACCATGGATTTCGACAGCTTGCTGCAGGAGGCCCAGCTCAGCCTGCATCGGTAACAGCCTTAACCTTGGAGGAATACCTCAATACCTCAGTCAAGGCACTTCCAATATGTTTACGTTTTCAAAGAAATTATTCAGTCTATGGCAAGCGAGAGAGCGAGAGAGAGCGAGAGCACGCCCGCGAGAGAGAGACTGCTGTCCCCTGATCGATGTTTACATTGAACAAAGCTGCTTCTGTCTGTGAGTCCCCATGGTGTTGATGTCTCACTGCCACACGTTAGTCCCCCCTCTGCTTCTGACTGGTTGTTTTAGGGTGAGCCTAGGAGCCCCCCGGCCCCTCTTCCCCCTCCCAGCCCTACCCATGCTCCCGCCGTGGAGTTGCAGCTGTGTTCACCATAACATTTTTTTGTCCGTAGTGTGTGATGATGAAATTGTTCATTGTGAATAGAATCAGGATTATAAACTAATTTTTAATAGAAGAAGAGAAGAAAAAAAAAAGTATATACTTAAAAAAAATGTATTTATGGCTCAGATGTACTGTAATTCAGATTTATTGTACCGCTTCCTTGATTTTTAACTATGCACTGTAATGAGGCACTTGCCACTCAGCAAATGGGGGGTCAGAGCAGTCACAGAGCTGACATTCCCCTGCCTCCCCTGCTGGCAAACCGGGGTGCTCGGTGCTTGCCCCGGGGTCACCCACTTTGCTGTCAAAGCCATTCTTCGTGCTGGCGTGGCCCAAGCCCCCAGCATCACCCCCATGCTGAGCTGGGTGCTGGTGGGTGGTGGATGCAGCTTTGCAGGCTGCAGAGGCTGGGAGAGGGATGCACTGCCTGCAGCCAGTGCTGCTCCAGCCTCCACTGCCTTTGGAGCCAGGAGAGAGGGGCTGGGGGGCAGCAGCCAGCTGGGCACATGGGTCCTGCTGGCACAGCCTGGGGGCTGGATGTCTCCGGTCCATGTGGAGGAGCTGGCTCCTCTCCAGCTCCTTGGATGGCTGGGAGACTGGCCAGGCCCTGTGGCTTGATCCACACTCGCTTCCACACCCTGCAAAGCAAGCGGGGTGAGAAGACCTGTCTGTGCTTCCCACTGGGCAGCCAGCCCCAAAGCCCAGCCCAAAGTAAGCCCAGCCCAAAGTAAGCCCAGCCCCAAGTCCAGAGAGGCAGGGCAGGCACAGCACCCTCACTGAGCACCCACCCAGCACCCTGCCCCGTAGCTGATAAGCCATACACGTCCCAGCACCCACCCGCACCCCGGATCCCTCCAGTGCCCCGGGGCACAGCTCTGCCTTTGGCCAAGGGCCCTCGGCGCTGGATTGAAGTGTAAAATGAACTTGTGGACTTGCCCTCCATGTGTGGGTGTGGTGGGAAGGGGACACAGCCCCCCACCAGCCGGAGCAAAGCCCACCACCAGCCGGCCAGAGGCACCGTTTTCCCAAGGGAGCAGGAACCTCGCCGCTCCTCAAGCCATCACCACCTTCTCCTTTTATTTTTGAGCCCCAGAGACCACTAGGGATTCAGCCATCCTCTGTAGATAGAATATTATAGCCTTAACTCTGCCAATAGATAGATTAGAGTCTCCTGGGGTCTCCCCTCCCCGTGACCTGGGGGTTTTATCCCTGCTTCCCTGGGTATGTTCCGTCCTGCAGGGAGAGCGACCAAAGCCTGGGAACTGGCACAAGATGCGAGGCCAGGAGCCGGAGCCCTGCCAGGGTGGGCCCTGGAGCGCAGCTGGGCTCTGGCAGGAGCAGGAATGCCGGCAGCGCCGACACCAGCACAGTTCCCTGGCTGCTCCCTCGGGAGAGCCGTGGTTCTGACAACACCAGCCCGGCAGCGCCGGGGCCCAGAGGCCACCGTGGGGCCCCCGCCGCACCGCCGGTGACCATCGCTGCCAGGGAACAGTCCTTGTGCCCTTCCAGCCTCAGCAGTGAAATCTGGCGTCTCTCCCACCCCAAAATGCCCCGGTTCTCATCCCACCTTAGCGACCACGAGCAGCTCTGGCCGAGACTGAGCATCTGCTATTGGCAATTGCCTCATTGTAGCTTTGCCTTTTTCTGTCCTAGTATTTCCTCACGATGATGATGTTTACATGTGATTGCTATAGAGCTTATGTAGAATGTATATAGCGACACATTTAGGGTGGGTAGTACTGTCCTGTGCTGTGCTGATGTTTTTCAGAAAACGATCAATCCAAAAGAAAAAAAACCAAAAAAAAAAAAAAAAAGAAAAGAAAAAAAGAAAGAAAAAAAAAAAGCAAATAAGTGGAATTCTTCCATCTCCCACTCAGCTGGGGGCACCCGTGGCTGGGCCCCACTGGGGATGCATCAAGGGTGGTGGAGGGGAAGGGTTAGTGCAGAGCTGGGGGTCTCCAGCCCACGCCAGGGGATCACTCAGTCACTTCCCAAGCACTGGTTTTGGTGGACCCAGACCCAGAATTTCCCAGTGTTTTCCTGTGGCCGGGTGCCCTGGGTCGGCCCCAGCCCAGCTGCTGGGTCCCAAGGCTGGTGCTGGGGAAGGGGAGGGCTGGTCCTGCACAGAGCTCATCAGTACTGCAGCCCTAGGGTAGGAGGAGATGCAATAAGTGGTCTTTGTGGTGCCTGAAGCCTATAAGTGGGGTTGGGTTTTCTTTTTTTTTTTTTTTTTTATTTTTACTTTTTTTTCCATTCACTTGGGATGGTTTGTTTTCCCTCCTCCCCAAAATAATCTTTCCTTTCCAGACTTATGCACTATGCTTAGAGCCCCTTGGGCTGTGTGCTGCCTGCCCTGGGGCTTCCCCCACCTCTTAGGACTGGGTGAAATATAAATTTCCACTTGATTTTTTTTCTTTAATTTTGTGGTTTTTTGGGTTTTTTTTTTTAACTCTAAAGGTGTCTTTAGCTCACAGTGCTGGAGTCTGCAGGAAGGTGGGTCGGGCACAGGAGCAGGCGAGAGCTCCCTCCTGAGCTGCCTAAGGTTTGGATTCTGACAGGGAAATGAGGCAGGAGCAAAGCAATGCCCAGGCACTGCTGCCAGGGAAGCCAGAGGTGCCCAGAGCTTTGCAGGAGCTGCCAGGGACTGGGGATCCCCCCTTTCCCAAGGATTGCCTTTCCATCCCACCCAGCCTGTGGGACCCCTCACACCCAGCCCCCTGCAAGGGCTGGGGCTGGGCATGGGCAGGAGAAACTGGGAGCAAAAGGGTTTATTCTGGTAGGCAATAAGTCAGGAGGAGATTTATTTTTTTAAAACTGTGTAAGTATAGAACGTGCCCCAGCTGTTTCCTGCAGGTGCTGTGGGCAAATGCTGAATGTGTGAAGAGTTTCTGATAAAATGCCCCTTTGCTTGTTTTGCACAGGTTTATCCCAGAAAAACTCGTTGTTCTTGGGGGCAGCAGGTTTCTGGCTGGAATCCAGCGTGTCCCTGAGGCTCCGCAGGGAGGAGCAAACGTTTCTGAGTGTGTGGGCTGAATGCAGAGGACAATCCCAGGTTTTAGGTCGGGTGCTGCCCCAAAGACAAAGGTTTCTCTCATTTCTTCAGCACAGCTGAGGGCTGCACATCTTTCAGGAAGCAGCAGCTCAGTCACCTTGTTGCAGTCCTGGGTCTGATCTCAGCTCTGCACCATGCAAATGGGTTTTGCAATTGCAGATCAACACGGTTTTCTCCTTTTTTTGGGGATTTTTTTTTTTCTTTCTGGAGGTCTGCTGGGTCCTGAGGTACCGGTGTTGGAGCTGAACCCAACACCCGTTCCGTTCTTAGTCCATCCCTGACAATCTCAAGCAATACAGAGCCAAATGCAGCCTTGGGGTTTCATTTTGGGGTTTCATTCCTCTTCCCTCGCCCTCCCCGGGGCCAGGGGCAGCAGCAGGAGCTGGGGAGGGAGTGTGTGAGTGCATGTGAGAAAGAGAGAACGGTTCAATTGATGCATTTCTTCAGAAAGGTGTAAGAATTTCACCTAAAAAGGGGCACATCTGCTTTGTTATTTATATTAAAAAGCTAAATTCTGTGTTTTTCTTCTTTTTTTTTTTTAATTTTAATGTAAAAGGACACTGCTCATAATTATTAGGGGCCAATTCTGCCTCTGTTGCTCATGCTAAGTATTACTTAACTCTGCAATTTTCTACTTGCAGAGTAAGTAAAAGCAGAATTGATCCCTCTATGATTAAGAATCAAGTTTTTAGTATTTTTTTTTAATTGGTAGTGGTTTTTTTATATTTCACTTAATTTTTCCCCCAGTTCCGTTCTGTTGTGTCCTTATTTATGTAATATACTTTAACCTTAAGAGATGGCATGGATTCTTATGCCTTTCCTTTATTATTATTGTTATTATTTTTAAAAAAGAAAAGAGATTTATTTCTAGTGTGATTTAACTGTCTACCTTCTAAAATGAGAGAACGTTTTCTTGTATTTTTACATTGTCAGATTCTATAGTTTCATAGATAATTTAACCAAATCGCTCAATGTATTCTCTATATCTATCCAGTGGGTATAAAAGTTCTATTTTAAATTGTGTAAATACTTCAGAACTGGCTTCTTTTTCCAGACTCCCCTGCCGTGGAGTTTCTTGTTTACATCAAAAAGACTGTAGAATCTCTACGCTCATGTACTGTAAATAGTGAAGTGATCTGCCTATAAATAAACGATAACATATATACTATAAAGTGGAAAGAACAAAAAAAGGAACCAGCTTGTGCTGCTATACTTTAGTTTTTAGCGCAAATCTGCTCGGGGTGAGGCGTTTTGCTCTGCCTGGCTGGCAGTGGGGCTGTGCCAGGGCCAAGGGGGTGGCAGAGCCTGCCAGCTGCCAGGGATGCAGCTCCTGCCTGGGAATATTGCTGTCTGTTGCTAGTTTAAGTGTGCCTTCTCCCAGTTTAAGTCATGCAGGAAAAACCTGGGCTCTGCACTCTGCACTTGGATGGTGCCATTGCCACAGGACCCTTCCTGAAGAAACTCCTCAGATGGAGTGGGTGAAAAATGCAGCTGGGCACGCTCCTCGAAATTTCTGGAGTGGAGTAAGAGAGCAGGAAAAAATGTGGAAAAGACTGCAGGTGGTGATGCAGCAGCCGTGCAGCTGAGGCTGGCAGCTGGAGAGGCCCTGGAGCCAGGGGAGCAGCCCTGGGAGCCCAAGTGCTCTGCCAGAGGCAGGGCCGTGTCCGGGTGTCCTGGTGTCCTGGTGGTGTCCTGGTCCTTGGGGCAGTCCAGGCTCTGGGAGGGATGTTTGGAAGGCAGGGGCAGGCCCAGCACAGGCACAGCTCCCCCAGGCACACGGGAGCCCCGTGCCAGCTGTGCCCTGTGAGGCCTCACCAGGCTGCAGGGGTGGCACTGGTTTTATCCAGACCAGGGGTCGGTGAAGCTGCCGGGCTGGGGGATCCCAGCAGCCCGAAAGGAGCAGCTCTGTGAGGTGGTGAGCTGTGCCAGCTGCTGGGTTTTGCTGACTGGCACCGATGCAGGCAGCAGCTCGGCACCTGCTGTCTCCAGCACATCAGCTCAGGCTGGGCACAGAGCTGGAACCTGCCTCCCACCCCAAAGCCAGCCCCTCATCCCTGCCACTGCTGCAGATCCATGGGAAGCCCATTCCCTGCTGCTCTCCACAACCAGCAGCCTTCAAGGCCACCAGAGAGGAATGTTTTTCCGAGCTACATCAGGCACTGTGATGCCAAGAGTGCCCAGACAGATGAAAATATGAATTTGGTGGGGGGAAATGTGGGAATGCAGCAGGGACAGCCAGTGATGGGGTGCCCAGGGTAGGCACATGTGGAGCAGAGACACAGGAGTGAGTTCCCAGGAGGGACAGGGGCACACAAGGGAAGGGCCTGCAGGAAGGGACAGACCCACAGCTGATGTTTGTCCTCACACCCCGACCTGTGCCTCCAACACTGCATTCCCAGACAGCCTCCTGGAAAACAAAGCACTGATCTCTTTATTGAATACAATTGTTTCTTGAGGATAATTCCTGCAAGCAGACCTAGAATCTGCATGAAGGGATGGTAAATGTTGACACCAGTTCATCAGTTCCCTTGGTCCCAGCAAGTACTTCCAACTATTTGGGATAAATCCCAGCTGGCCTGTTTTTATTTTGGCAGAACTTTGTGATAAAACAACTCTTTTTCACACACACTGGAGCTGTTTTGGAGTGGCTCAGAGGCTGCTGGAGTGGAGGGGGCAGTGTTATTTATCTCCCTGCACAGTGTGCCTTGTGGGAGGGGAATATCAGTCACTCAGGAGCTTTTGTGAACAGGGACAGCTCTGCTGGTGCCCTGGGCTGGCTGGCACCTGGCAGTGGGGGCAGCCCACCCCAGGCTGCTGCTCCTGACCAGTGTGCAGTGCCCACTGTGTGGACTCCATTTCACTGCCTGCTGAGCTGTCCTGGGCTGCTTTCTGGAGTCCCAGCTCCCACCTGTGCCCTCAGCAGTGGCACCTGACACCAAATCCTGCCCTGGGCTCTGCTGGCACAGGAGCTGCCTGACAGGGACCTCAGCTTTGGGCCACACAAGCTCTGCCCTGGGGCCCTGCAGGCTGCACTTCAGGTAAGCTACACAATTGCTCACTCAGGGTTTATCAGTCCCAGCCTCTTGTCCAGCTCCATCCAGGAGTCTTTGCAGAAGGGAACAGCTCTGGTTCCTTTGCTCTCTGGCTGCTGGTCCAGCTGTCCCAGCCTCCCTGCCCACAAGGATTCTTCCCAGCTTTCCTTCCTGCCTCATTTCCTGACCCATTACAGCAGGGCTGGACCTTCTGCCATGCTGCCCTTGAGGTGTCCAAGCTCTCAGCCTCGAGCTGCTCTGAGGAGCTTGACTTGCTGTCACTGGGGAATTAAACTCTCTAACACTGTAATTTCAATATTAGAAAGTGGCATTTCTTTATTTCACCCCCAGGCATGGGGGGCATAACACACAGCACACCTTGCTGACCGACCAGCTTTAATCTATGGAGCTTTTACATATCTATTTCCCCAAACTTATACCTATATGCTAAACACTCCCTTGTATTTTCTGCATGTTTAAATCACTTCTCAGAGTTTATTTTCATTGGAGTAGGGTTCTTTTGAGGTTCTTGGCTAGTCGTTTGGGGAACATCCCATTTCTCCAACTATTCTTTTTTGTTCACAGACCTCCAAAAATGCTTCTTCTCTTTGAATGCATCCCATTGCTGTGGTCAGACCAGGTTATTAGTTCCTACCAGCGTATCTCAGGCTCGCAGTCTTTACGGCTGAGATAACCGCTCGCCCACAGCACAAAGCCCTGTCCGGTAAACCGAAAGGAATTTCCAAGAGTTAATTAAACACGACTTGTTGCTTTTTTTTTGTCAAGCCCGGTACAGGCTCAGCCCCTGCCCACGTGTCCCCAGAGGCAGAAAGCCGCAGAGAGGGCAGGGACGACGCTCCCTTGCAGAGGGGAGGAGGCAGCAGCCTTCAGCCCGAGGGGTGAAGTTCGCTCCTCCTCACTGCCCGGGTTAAGTTTCGTTTCCCAGCTGAGCCCTCCCTGTCCGCCCTGCCCGGAGCTGGAGCCATGGCCCAGGCAAAGGCCATGGCCGGGCTGAAGGAAGAGCTGACCTGTCCCATCTGCCTGGACATCTACAAGGAGCCCATGAGCGTGGGCTGCAGCCACAGCTTCTGCAAGGACTGCATCAAGCAGGCGCTCCGGGGCCAGCAGAGCCCTGCCCGGTGCCCGCTCTGCCACTCGCCCGTCGGGGAGCTGCGGGCCAACTTCCACCTCCGCAACATCGTGCAGAGGTTCGTGGACGGTCCCGCGCACCAAGAGGAGGAAAAGCAGGAAGGGCAAGGCAAGGAGAAGGGGGAAAGCTCGGGCCAGGCAGGGCAGGTGGTGCTGTGCGATTCCTGCCTCCAGGAGCCGCAGCCCGCAGTGAAGACGTGCCTGAGCTGCGAGGCCTCGCTGTGCCAGGCGCACCTGAGCAGGCACAACAGCCGGAACGGGCAGAAGAGCCACGTGCTGGTGGAGCCCTGCGACGGGCAGCTTTTGGCCGAGAGGAGATGCCCCCAGCACGGCAAGCTGCTGGAGTGCTTCTGTGAGAGTGACTCGGAGTGCATCTGCGTCCTGTGCTCCGTCATCTCCCACAAGAACCACAAGATCATCAGCTTGGAGGAGGCTTTCAGCGAAGCCCAGGTAAGAGGCTGCTGGGGCGGTGGCCCTGGCCCTGACCCAACTGCTGGGTCTGCATTCTCAAACTCAGGAGCTGCCCCTGCACCAGGAAAACCCCAGAGAGCTCCCATGGCACAGGGGCAGCTCCTGAGTTTGAGAACTGCAGACCCAGCACGGGGCTAAATTGCAATCCTGGGCTTTTATTCTGAGTTTTGTCCCAGATTCTCTCTGGCTTTGGCCCTTGAGATATAAAACAAGATATTATAAATGCTTTTTTTCCCCTCCTGAGGGAAGAGTTTGGCCAGACTGGTGGGACTGAGTGCTCCTGCAAGGTTTTAGTCCTTGGTGCACCTCCAAGGCAAAGATGAGCCTGAGCTGCACTTATGCAAAGATAATTAATGACAGAGTAACAGAAAGAAAGGTGCCAACAGGGGAAATAGCTTTGTATGTGGCTAGTGCACATGAACAGTTTTCAGCTTCAAAATGTCCTTTTTGTGCTTGTAATTGTGGCATTTGTTCAGGGATAAAACCTTCCGGTGAACCTTTATCTACTGATTTGTCCTGAGAGCAGGCAGTGAGCAGACCTTCTGCAAGTCCAGCTTAACCCCTGTCGATAAAACTGCTGATCTTGTGCATTATGCCAGTCCTCTCCTGATATCTCCTTCCCGTGATATTTGTAGGTATCTTTAACTGGAATTCTGAAAACATTGAAAAACCATGAAGCTGCCGTGGATAAAGCCATAACAAAACTGCTGAAACAAATGGACAGACTAAAGGTTTGTTTCAAGGTCCCATATCACCTTGGGTGGTTGCTTGCTGGTAAATAATGAGATAAAGTTTTCTTTTGCCCTTCCCCAGATCATGGATTCTGAAGCTTTTTTAGTTCCTGGGTAGTTTCTCATGTATTTTTGAGATTTCTTCTTTGAGAAAGGACGATGCAGAACTTTCTTATCAGTCTGGGAGATCCATTCTTAGTTAAACTTGAAAGTCTGTGCCTCCTAATGAGTGGCTGGTGTGTGGCTTTTTTATTTTTCCAACCTTCAACGTTAAGTTACTTTTTTAATCCCAGAAAAAAGACAGATTTTTTTTTTCTGAGTAAGAGCTAATGTAGAAAATGTCCCTTACAAATTTGAAATTCTTTTCTTAATAGATTGATGAGAGCCAGCGAAGGGAACGGCTGGAGGGCCTGTTCAAGGAGATGTATAAGGAGCTAGGGAAGAAAAAAGGGGAGGTCCTGAAAGTTCTCAATGATTATGAGGAGGAAGAACTTTCTAAGATTCAGACAGAGGTGGATAATCACAAGAGGATTAAGGATTTGGCCAGCCAGGATGTTCAGGAGCTGGAGGCTCTGAGGAATCAGAAGGACACGCTTCTTTTCACCAAGGTACCTATCAGCATCCCCCTTCCCAGAGACACACAGCTCCAGGGCTGGCCTGTACCTGCACTGTGCTGATTCTGCTTTCAAAATGTCTTTACAGGCTTTTTCAGCGATCAGAGGCAGGTAAGCTCCTCTGAGGTTTAATGTCTTTATTGCCGATGGAGCTCTCGATAACAGGAGGGGACAGCCTGGGGGGACAGGGCTGTGCTCCAGGGAAAAGGGACAGGAGCAGAGGGAACGGCCTCAGGCTGGCCAGGCAGGCTCAGGGTGGGCACAGCAGGAATTTCCCCATGGAAAGGGGGCTCAGGGCAGGCTCAGGGTGGGCACAGCAGGAATTTCCCCATGGAAAGGGGGCTCAGGGCAGGCTCAGGGTGGGCACAGCAGGAATTTCCCCATGGAAAGGGGGCTCAGGCACTGGAAATGCCCAGGGAGGGTTGGATCCCTGTCCCTGGAGTGTCCAAGGAAGGGCTGGAGGTGGCACTCGGTGCTCTGGGCTGGGGACAGGGTGGGCATGGGGAACAGCTGGGACTCAATGGCCTTGGAGGTCTTTTCCCACCTCTGTGATTCTGTGATTCCTTCTGTGTGTTTTAGGAAATGCCAGCCACTTCCTCAAAGGGAAGCTGTGCTAAAGCCACCCATTACTTTGGATAAATCAACAAAAGATGAGATTCTGAGACTTTTCCAGCAATTCATCTCAAACATGGAGGTCTCCTTTAAGCAGCAACCTATCCCCATATCATCTTGGGGATTTGCAACATCTACTGGTAAGTGCTCATTTCACCATGTCAAAAGCAAATGGGGAAGTCAATAAAACATCTTTAAGAAAGGACTATAATGAGGCACCAAGTACACTGAGTACCTCTAGAAGTGCTAATTCCTTACACGTGTGCTTATTTGCACATGTGTGTGCAGCAAAGGGAGTTGGTCCTGGCATTCAGGGCTTTGAGGCATGCCTTGAATGCACCTTGCTAAAGCAGGCTATGGATGAAGAGGTTGGGAAGTCTCAGGAGTTTTGTAGGATTAAGAGAAGATAACAGCAATACCTCTTTGGCATCTCTCTGATTCAATGGGATTTTGAGAACTCATCCCAGCAGCAGCAGCAGTGTCAGACATAAATAACCTCCTCTTCCTGTGTAAATATTTCTACTCCTTTGCAATGCTTTGCAAGCTTAGCCCACAGTCCCAGAGCTGTGCACAGGGGACACCTGTCTGACTGAATTGGTGAAATTAGGGTTCCCTAGGTACTGTTCTCTGGATGTTGCTTCAGCTCTTGCTGGCAGCGGGCCTCGGGTCAGGACAGAGGCAGACTCCAAATGTCCACAATTATCTGGTAATCAATGCATTTTTTCTCTTTAGGTCCCTTGTCATTTAGTGGTGGTACAACATACTATGGATCCATTTATGGATCTACCTCTCATTTTCCTTACAACTAGCCTAACGAAACACAAATTCAGTGGCAATCATAATGATAACAATCATAGAAAGGAGGAAGAGAGAGAGAAAACCCAACCAAAACTATTAGTGCACAGCACGATTGCTCCCCCATCACCTGCTCCCTGATGTCCAGCCACTGTTCCCGAGCAGCAATTGGCTCCTTGTGGACATCTGCCCCCAGTTCATACACTGGGCATGGTGTTCTGTGCTGTGGAATATGCCTTTGGCCACTTTGGGTCACCAGCCCCAGCTATGCTCCTTCCCAGCTTTTTGTGCACCTCCTCGCTGGCAGAGCATGATTCACCAAAAGCTCCTCGGCTCAGGTCTAGCACTGCTCAGCCACAGCCAAACCATCTTTCTGTTACCAACATTATTCCCTACTGAGCCCAAAACTGTACCAGCTGCTGAGAAGAGAATGAATTCTCTGGAATGGAGTTCTCGGGATTAGAATGAATCCCAGCCCAAACCAGGACAGGACTCCAATACACACAGTGCCATCCCAGAGCTGCTGGGAGGAGGAGACCAGCAATGAGAGCTGCTGGAAGCTTGGAATTGTTTGTGCCTGGTTTGAATGCTGCCTCTGTGTGTTCCTCAGGTCGAAGACATCCATGGTAGAAGAAACACTGTCTTTTCATGATGTGTCTGTCAAGGCTGGACATCCTGCTAAGAACTTCAGGCTTAGAGAGACTGGAACCATCCCTTTCAAGTATCCCATCCATGCTGCCATCAGTGTGATGAAGCTCCTGTTAGTAATGTGGTTACAAGGTGTTGTTTTGTTTTTTCAGGCTTAGAAATTGTGAGCCTTGCATGGAGGCTATGCCAAGCTGGCAGATCCGAAACTGATGTGGGTGTATCACAGCACCCCGCCTCTTCCTGCAAGAGCTCCTGTCTTATTGTTCTGTTAATCATAATGGAAATACCATTAAGTTGGGCATTTTTGCTCAGCTGTTTTAAATACTGCGTTAGGTTCATGTTAATAAAGTCATGTTATTAGTTTGTTAAACGCGATGGCAATTTATTTTATCTAAAAGTTGACAGCACAGCATTAACTGCTACACCGCTGGGCAGCAGCGATGCTGATCTTTGATGTAAGGCGGCAGCTTTTGCCTCTGCCGCCTCCTTCCATCCTGCACAGCCAGTGCAGAAGCAAAGCTGCCCTGGGAGGCGAGGAGAGGCTGGGCAGCGTTCCCTGCTGGAGACTGAGGGAAAACTTCCCGGAGTGGCTGCCACAGCGTAGGGAAAGGCGGAGCCGGCAGAGGGAACATTTCTCGGCCTGGGCTGGGGCGGAGGAAGGGGCTGGAGGGGGGCGGGCTGGCAGGGCCCTGGGCTGTCTGCCTGCCTCTGGTTTCAGTCTCGGTTCTGTGGTGCTGGTGCTGCCATCGGCAAAGCTCGGCAGGCGTGTGGAGGGGCTGGCATCCTGGAGGCCGAGCTCACCTGCCCCGTCTGCCTGGAGCTGTACCGGGGGCCGATGGCGCTGAGCTGCGGCCGCAGCTTCTGCCGGCTGCGCGTTGAGGAGGCGCTGCCCTCTGGACTCGCCCCACATGCATGGCCGACCTGGCTGTCACCTTGGAGCTCATTTCCCAGCAAGTTTTTGAGTTGTGGACAAGCTTGGTAGCTAGAAGGATTTATTATTATCTTTATCTCCCACTTCCTATGCACTTCCTGGGTGTCAGCTGTAATTCAGTGGTGCAACGCTGCACCAACAGTTCCACATCCACGAGAGGCTTTGCGGCAGCACGGCAGGCCCCAGCTGGATGAAAGGCTGTCTCACACATCTACCTGGAATTTGAGATGTCACCTCGGTAACTTGCACAGATTAAAGCTGAGTTCAAACACTCGGCTTGTAAGCAGAGCTTGGAATCACTGTGTACCTCAGGGCTGCAGCTCAGTCTGTTTCTCACAGCTGTGCTGCAAGTCACATCCTAGCCTGTGGGATCAAGGTACTTTTCCAGAAACCTGGACACCATTTAATACATGTGGCATTCTTGTTCTGGCACTGCTACAACAGTAAGAGCCTGCCTGCAGCAAGTCAAGGCCCTGTTCACACACGGGGATTATCAAAACACCTCCTCCTCTCTCATTATCAGCATTTGAAAGTTCCAGTGCAGGTTGGTTAGAATAAGGCATTCCCAAGTAACAGTATGTAACAATTGGAATTCAACCTTCACAAAGGGCTGTTAACCCAATAATTCACGTTGCCAAAGCCCTCTCCTCTTTGCAGACTCTGTCCTAGTGAAGAATTCTGTTACCTTTGGATGCTGGATGGTTTTTCTTGGTGCAGTGACTCTGTGTGCCCTGGGATTGTGAGTCTGGATCTGGTCACTGAGGATGTGAAGGTGGAGGATGTGAAGGTGGAGGCAGTGCAGCTGAATGACAGACTAATGACCCACTATGAGACCCAGAAAAAGAAGTTTTTGTTGCAGCTGGACTTTCTGCTGGACGACGTGCACGGTGAGCGGCCCCGACCCAGCCCTGCTGACACCGTGGGTAACAGGGACCCCAGTCCTTGGCAGCTCCTTCCACCAGGGTGTGAGGGGCTGGGGTGGGGTCCTGAGAGCCGTGGGGAGGGGGCAGGTTTCTGTGGATAATGAGGAGGTCTGCTCCTAAGCAGTGCAAGGCCAATTTCTCCTCTCTCTGATGTGGTTTCCTGCTCCCATCAACTTCCCAAGTTCTGGGTGCTCAGTCCCACTGTCAGGGAACATCCTCTGTGTTTGCCCAGCCCCATCCCCTCCTGGTTTATCTCTGACCATGAGATCCAGGGGACAGTACCCAGCCCTACACTTGAGTTCATTGCCAGCTTTGTTAACCATTCTTCTCTATTTTTTTTTTTTAGATCAAAATCGCCAAGTAAATTAAGAAGAGCAGGTAAATCCTTTTCTTTACTTATAAAATGTTCCCTGCAAATTTCTCCAGTTGTTAATTTAAGAACTGTATGTCCTGCATTTTCCTGCTTCAGTTTTAAGGAGACCTAAGCAGAATCTCAAAGGCTGTCCTTCACCTTAAAAGAAGGGACTCAGATCTATTCACATCTCATGTTCTGTTATTAACAAGATGTGATTTGTGTTTTACAAGGCTCTAACATTCGATACCATTTCTTTACAGCCAGGCTTCACCTACTGATACCTCTTCAGAATGTAAGTAAGTGTTCAAAAATACCATTTATTCCTCAGGACTCTGGCTTGGCGCTGTGGGTCTTGCAGAGAAAATCTCCCACCTAACAATGTGATCAGCATTTTGTTGCAGGTATCTCCTGTCCTTGCCACAGCGTGTAGCCTCAGGGTAGAAATCTCTGGGAACTCACCAGGGAAATCATCCTCAGCCTGAGGGAGACCCTGGGTTTGCTTCAGCACTCAGGAAAATTCTGAGCCTGTTCCAAGGAAAGACCATGGAGGGGTTCCCACCAGCTGGGCAGGAGCTGGAGCAAACTCAGTGCCTGAAAAGGTTCCCTAAATAAATCCAAATGCTGCAGGAGATACGAATTGCTGCAACTGAAGTTCAGTTTGCAAATTACTATCTTCTTAATTCATAAATTCAAAAGAAAATCTTACTTTCTTCATCACTTTTTAACTTCTGGGAGCAAATCTAGAGGTATATTTTTTAATCAGTGTATATGTCCATTTATTTCTCTTGTGAGCTCAGTCAGTGGCTGTGCTCTACACAGAACGAGACAGTCACTCAAAACAGGTCAGGGAAAAAGAAATATTTTTTTCTGAGACAAGGCAATGCTCTACTTGGAAGCAACTTGTCAAATATGTTATAAAATATTACTTTATTTTACAGTAAGTGAAACTTTTTCATCCTGTTTATTCCTACTGCAGGAAAGCATTGTCGAGAAGGGACAACATACATACTTGTTTGAGGATTTTGGTTCTCTTAGGTCCAGATGTAAGGGAGATGTGAAAAACAGATGTCAGAACTGAGATGGAAAGAAAAACTTGAATATTATCCAAAATTACCTCTAGTAATGAGAACCTGCCACATGTTTTGATCTCCCCTCCTACCTAAATTCTCCTCCCCTCCTAAATTCTGTAACACATGAAAATTTTTTTTAGAAGTACTAAGAATTAACATGAACATAATAAAATTTCCAACTGCTGCTGCATTGCAAACTGTGGACTGTATTATCTCATGGGTCTAATTATACTTTTGGATGATGATTTGAGGTGACTCTGTTGTCACTATGTGGCTGAATAACCAAATAAATGGCTCTAGGCATATGTAAGCAGGGTTGGAGGGTTCCAAGTTCTAAGTTGATGGTGCAGTTTAATTCCCCCATACATTTGCTTGTTTGCAAAGGGACTCAGTGGAATTTGTGACTTTTTTTAATGTTCTATGCTTTAGCCTTGAGGAAGCAAAGAGCTGAAAGACTGGATGAAAGCAGGGTAAGAAAACACACAGAATCCAGCAATTATTTAACTAAGCCTTCTAACACATCAACACTGAAAATTTTATCACCCAATTACTTCTTGACTCTTGGTGACAACATTGGGCCATGACACACACTGAAAGTGCAGCAATTCTGCACAGATGTTTGTGCAGAACACTTTTTCTTGCTTGCAGTATAATTGTGACATGCACAGTGACATGCACATGATATTCTGAGATAAGGACAGAACTTATTTCTTTTTGATAACTTTATGGCTTAAGTATTTTGATTACCTAAGAACTCTGATTCATTGCATCTTTCCTTTTGTATTACGCCCTCTCACCTCCAACCACTCAATTTTTACTTGGCATTTGTCTCATCCTTGATGGAAGCCTTTAAAAGCAGCTCATTTTAGCTCTTCTTTTTTGATTTTGCCAAGCACTGAATGATGTGACTGAATTAAATTAAATGCATTTCAAGCATTAGGATGAGCCTCTTCCTGTTACTTAGTCTGATGGGTTTTCTAAGTAAGTCAGACCTGCCACACATAGACGTGTGTGTGTGACACTAATTAGGGCCTTCCAAGCCCAGCAGGTCAGGGTGGGGAGGAAGGTTTGTCCCAGCTCTGACAGAACTCACAGATGGGAACCAGGCAGTTCCATCTTCTCCATCTCCAAACTTGATGCAAGAATGTGCAAATCCAGGCCCGAATCTGAGTGCACTGCGAGCTGTGGAGGGAGGGAAGGGCAAGGAGAGTTAAAAACTCATTTTTAACCACTCTCAGCATAACCCAGCCATCTTCCCATGGAGCTGTACCAACAGGAGCAGGGCACTGGGCAGGGAGGTGCCAGGAGGACAGGAAGGAAGGAAGGAAGGAAGGAGGCTCCTTACTCAAAGCTGGGAGCCAGGTGGCACAAAGCAGCTGAGAGCTGGGGAAATCACAGGCTGCCCTTATCTGCTGGGTGATAACGCTGAGCTGGGAGCCTGGGAAAAGCTGGGAAGAGCCAGGGAGAGCCACTGCCTGTGGGGTTTATGGACACAGGGCTGATAACACCATCTCAGGCAGAGCAATGTGCCAGGTGGCACCAGGGCACGGCAGGGCTGGACAGGGGCTGCTGGGCAAAAGGCAAGGAGGGAGGGCTCCCAGGGCTGCCCAGGAGTACCTGCACTGTGGAACAAAGCAATTTCCAGTATTACTTTGCAGTGTCACCAACTGGTCTGTGGAGATCTGATATTCCAAAGATGATGTGGTGATCTGGGGAAGCATTGGGTTTTCCAGGCAGGCTGAGAGGGATGGGCAGATGGCACACGCTGGCATTTGTGTGTCAGCAAACCCCAGCCTCTTGGCAGGAGATTCTGGAGCGTGAGGAGCCCAAAGACACATTTCTCCAAGGGCAAAGGTTCCCTCAGCACAGAAATATATTAACCATAAAGCTTAATATACCTTGAGAGGAGGAAAGCACTTGGAAGTGAAATTATTTAATTACCTTAAATCATTGCTTGGATTTTTTCCACCCATTTTTAAGAAAACCAGTCTAAAAGTAAGAAGGAAAAAAGCCTACTAATTTTTTAGGTCCAGAAAAATAATAATGCTTGGGTTTTTTTTTCTTTTACTATCATGTTCCAAGAAGATATTTCCCTGTTTCTTCCATGAAGACATGATGTATTGGATGATCCAAGTTTTCCACAGTCTGTGCTTCTAGAACAAGAATGAAAATGCTGGAACACGCATTGCTTGGGTTTGTGATTTCTTATTAGGATTCTGCAGAGTCCCTGCACAATAGGCTTTGAATGCTTTTGTCATAGATGTCACTCCTGCCAAGGATTTGCTCTGGTTGTCTTGAAGTCATCATACTTCAAACTCAATTAAAACTCCTGTGGAAGTCCCTAAAGGGATTGGGAAGTCAGTCGCTGATGTTTTTGACAATGGACAGTCAGGGGAGAGGGAGGGAGCTCTTCTATTTCCATTGCAATTGCCTGTTCTGGTTACCATGACATCTAATAAACCCTCATGGAGAAAGGAAATGTTTTCTATTGAAATATTCAGTATTTCTACAGGAAGATTTATAGCATTTGCTTAACACTGAAAGACAAGAGCATGAATTCTTCAGGCTTGAAGTTGGCCTCCTTTGCTCCAGCTGCGTATTGATGGGGGTTTTTGACAGTTTGCATTCAAGGTTCCACCTGGAATGCAAATATTGGGCAATGTTTGACTTCAGATGAAACGTCTGCTTTTCTGTGTGAAGGGAAGGGAAGGCAGACAGGGCTGGGCATGGCCCCTCCGACCTTGAACCCCCAGCCCAGAGACAAGAGCAGAGCACTTAACAGAAACCTGGGATTTTTAATACCCGCAGTGCCAAGGATCCTTCATCCTTCCCAGGTTCCAATGAATCCCATTCATTTCAACGAATCCAGGTTTCAATGAATCCCATTCATTTCCATGAATCCAGGTTTCACTGAATCCCATTCATTTCAACGAATCCAGGTTTCACTGAATCCCAGTGGTACCCAGGGCAAAAAGGGGCCAGAGAGTGCCACGCTTCCCCACCTGCGCCAAGTTTAATCTCACATTATCACCTGGCATTATCACCTCGCATTACCAACCCTACACTTCCAATTTAAAAGGGCTGCGTGCAAAGCAAAGGGCCAGGAGCCGCCTCTCCCGTACCCCCACACACCCGGATCCCCTCGGAAGTGCCCCGGGCCGGGGGTGGAAGGGGCGCGGCCCTGCCCGGCCCTCCCTGCCCGGAGCGGGGCGGTGCTGCCGGGCCCCGCCGCGGGCGGGCGGTCTCTCTGTCTGTCCGTCTGTAGCTCTGTCTGTCCGCCCGCCCGGCCGTCTGTCTGTAACTCTGTCCGTCCGTCCGCCGGTCGGTCCCAGCCGCCCCAGGGAGCCGCGGGCGGTGAGTACCGAGGGAAGGGGCCGGGGCACAGCGGGGTCCGGCTCGGACCCTCCTGGGCTGCTGCTCGCAGCCGCGGAACGAGCAGGAGGAGAGGAAAATGCCCGTGGAAGCCATGAGGAAGCTGGGTAGGAAGGCAGCGGGACCCCGAGGCTGAAAGTGAATGTGGCGTTGAGGGCTGCGCTGTTGCTCTCGCTTCCCTTCCGCTCTGCCCGGACCCTCAGTGCTGCCTGGGCTTCCAGAGCTCAGCGAAACCCGCAGTTTCAGGGGGCGCACAGCGTGCGGGCTTCTTCTTGCAGGTTTTTATTAATTCTGTCAATTTTTGTTAATTAAAACACAACAGTTGCATTATTCATCGCCGTCCCGGTGTGCTTCCATTGGGATCGGACTGTGGATGCAGCCGGCCAGGCTGTGATGGGCAGTGTGGGATGCTCTGGGATGAGCTGGCAGCTGCTGCCTGAGCAAATCCCTTTGGGAGCTCTTCCTCAGCCCATCCTCAGTGCCCGGCCCAGCTGCTCAGTGTGCCACCTTCCCCTGCTAGCAGAAAGGGTGGGAGAAGGGCCCTAACGCAGGAATAACTGAAATTGCTGAAAGCCTTGGCAAACTCTCCCTAGAAATCCAGGTGGGGTGGGAGCTGCTGGAGGGATCTGCTTCAGCACGCTCAGCTGCCCTTGGGAGGTGACACAACCTCCCTGGAATAGCTGGCTGCCAGCAGGGATCCCATGGGATCTTCCCCAAAAATGCAGGAGGCTGCTGCTGCTGCTGCTCGGGAAAAGTGAGGAGATCCCGTATTTGGAGTCGGGGCAGATCCCATATTTCACAAAAGCGAGGTTTTATTGTCTGGCTTTGCAGGTTTTCCCACACGAGTGGATGGCTGCTGGTTATTGTGCCAAAAGCAAGGCAGCTCTGTTTCCACATGTGTTCCTTAAACGTGGTTTTCATTATTCATGTTATTTTCAGTCCTTTGTGGAAGTAAATGTTTGTGGCTTGAATGTTTTGCTGGAGGATATGAAAGATTCTGTCAAATTCCAAGGTGCAGGCAGTGTTGTTGCAGTGCTTATCTGGGTGGTATCATGGTAATATTGAATTTCCTTGTTGCTCCACAACAGTAAAGACATTATTTGAAAAAGGTTGTTGTCCAACAAGAGAAAGGTCAGAGATTTAGTTGTCAAAAGGATGTGATATACTTTCATGTTGTATTCTTAGGGGGTGCATTTTCTAAGGGCCCAGCTCTGGTCGGTTTGTGTGGAATTTGGATTTCTGATTCACCTTTACAATTCTCCACAAATTGTTCATGTCCTTTTAGATTATGGAGTTAGGCATTAGTTTTTCGTTCCTGTAAATTCTTCTGTCTAGCAAGGGGTACATGAGGGTGGGAAGTGATCACATACAGTGATAATTTAAATGTGGAAAAATAAGGAAAACTGACATGGGTCTTGTAGCAACTGACATGGGTGTTTTGATTCAGTTTCTACTCTGAAATGCTCACATCTGAAGTTTCACCTCGTAGTAATTATTTCAGTGGGTGAGTGAGCTTCCCAATCCAGTTTTCTCTTACTCTCAAGGTGACTCTGATGTGCCACAGAAGAATGAAGTCCCAGCCAGCCCTGGGCTGCAGGTAGCGCTCCCCCAAAAACAGAAGCCAGGCAGATGCTGCCACATCATGGGATCAGAAAGAAGGGCCCAGATGGGCTCCAGAAATAGTCTGGAGGTCTGATGACTTCTAGAGACTGCAGGACCTCCCTGTATCTTCATTTTATGGTAGTCAGTTGATAACAGATACTGGAAATTTCCTCAGTTCTGTCCTGTAGTTTTTTTATCTTAAGCGAAGTTTGTCACAACGAGACACTCCCTGAAAGGCCAAAAGGAGTGATAAAAGTGAATTCTGGGTTGTGTGTAAATAGCAGCTTTCAGAATAAAAACTACAGCAGCTCCTTTTTCAAGTTATACGTACAGAATGTCCTTCAGTGTCCAAACCATGAACCAGAGGTGTTTTCTCAGCATTGTTTTTTTTTTTTAATGTGTAAGAATAAAATCCAGTTTTGTTGGACAAGCCAGGGGCTAACGGTTTCAAAATTAATACAGGGCAGCACTTTGAGACAGAAAAGGGTGAAATGAGTGTTGGAAATGGTGTTATTTCCTACTGTCCTGACATGGCAAAGGGCAGGGACTGTGTGCTGAAAGGTCCTTTTCATGCCACGGAGAGAAAGCTGTCATGCAAGTCAGCACAAAGAGCCAGTATGTGCTCAGAGCTCTGGAGCCAGAAAGGTTTTTACTTAGAACATTTCCCTACTGTCTGGACACAACCAAAACCCAGGCACCCCCTCCCATGCAGATGTTTTACAGCAGCACCAAACTGAGCTGTCTGGGGTTTGTCTTGGCACATTTCAGAAAATTCCCAGGTTTGACTGAGCTGCCTGCAAGTCCTGGAAGGAGGGACAGAAGGAATCAAAAGAATTTTCACTACTGAAATCTTTACTAAAATCTCACAAAACAAACTCATTGCTACACATAAAAAGTACCCTGGCTTGATTTTTTTTTTTTCCCCCCTCAGCTTCTACAGTGTTGATTTGCTGAGCTTTGGGTGGGTGAGAAGCCTTTTGATTTGTAACTCTGTGCTGGTAAAACAAATACAACTTCTTGAGCAAATACAGCTCCAAAATGGACTTTTGCAAAGTAGAGCTGACACAAGCTTTTGTAATACTCCCTTGATTCTCACTGTGTATTTAAGGGGGTTATGAGGGCTGTAAATCATCCCTGAGCACAATTTGCAGCCCTGTACAGGTGGGTGAGATTGGAAAGCTGCAGGGTAGGGCTGGGGGTCTCCTCCAGGTGTGATCATCTTGAGCGTGTCCCTTCTTGCAGTGCAGCTTCTTCATTTGAAGATCCTGACTCTTCACGTGGCACTCGGTGCTCTGGGCTGGGGACAAGGTGGGCATTGAGCACAGCTGGGGCTGGGAGGGCTTTTCCAGCCTCCCAGGGGTATTACAGGGATGATCCTGGGATATTACAGCAGGGAGGGAGGCAGCCCCTGGGACACAGAAATTCCATCCCTGCTGGTTTGGGGTCTGTGTGTGAAACTCTCCTTTCAGTACCAGTTCAGGGACACCCAGCAAAGAGTGGCAGGGTTTGGTTATTGGGAGGGTGCAGGAGCTCACCCACCAAAGAGATGCTCCCTGCCTGGGTCTGTGCTGCATGGAAACTCCTTTGGGAGTCCCAGCATGGAGCAGGAGATGAAACAGAAACTCCTCCCTGGTATTTTCTGTGTGTTGGCTTTAGATATGTCTGCAGCTCCAGGGACAGGGACACCACGGTTGGGTTAGTTGGGTTTGGAATTTCTAATTGGTTCTAGAAGTCTCTGAAGGAGACATTGCAAATATTAAGTTCTGTAGTTGTTTCTGCTCTTGTGGGTTCCTTCTGCTCAGGCTGTCCTAAGGCACACAAAGTCACTCCTCTCACTTCTCCCTCCCATACCTTTGGGAAACTCACACTGCAGGGATGGTAGCAGGCAATGCTTTAATTAGGAATATTTCTGTACCAATAGGACTGTCCAGCCATGGCCCAGCTGCCCAGGGAAGTGCTGGAGTCCCCACCCCTGCAGGGATTTCAGGCTTGTAGATGTGGCACTTGGGGACATGGGTTAGTGGAGGCCTTGGCTCTGCTGGGAGTGGCTGCACTGGGTGACCTCAGAGGGATTTTCCAACCTGAATGACTCCACAGTTCTGTGATGCTGTAGCTGCTTGAGAAATGGTGATTAACTGAACACATTCTGGGGCAGACTCAAGTGGCATCCTTAGCACTGCCAGTTCCAGTAGCAATTTATTAATTGGTACAATTAATTCAGGGCAATTGGACAATTAATTGGGCGATTAATTCAGCAGTGAGCGTTCCATGGACAGGAGTCTGGCTGATGTTTGCGCTTCACGGAGAGGACGTGAGCAGCACATCAAATCCATGCTGTCATTGCCACTCTGGGACTGCAGTGCCAGGAAGGGAAGCCTGGCAGTGCCACCTCTCAGGGTTCTCTTGCTGGGTCTCACACCAGACCAGTGAGCTTCTGGCTGAAATGGCCTCACTGTACTGGTGCTGCTAGGTGTTGGGGCTTAAGGAGTTTTCTGGAGAATTCTGGATGTTTTCTGCAGGTGGGAGAGCTGTCTAAGTGCTGGCAGTTGCTTGGTGTGCTCAAGTTTCATTAGGGTTTGTCTCATCAAGAGTTTGCTCTTTCCCAGTCAGGCAATATGTTCCCAGTGTTAAATTATTGGTATAATTACCCTGCTTTGCTGTCTGTGGGCAGCTTGGTCTAGAGCACCAGTTCCAGCAGAAGTGTCCCACCTACCTACCATTGTGCCCAATAATATGTTTTTCACTTCTGTACGTTATTTTGATCAGGTGCAATTTCCTTGTAAAACCAGTTTTGCAAAAGTGTGAAATGCTTTTTTTTGCAGCGTGTCATTGGCTATAAAAAAGCCACTTCTTAGGTAACAGACCTTTACAGTATTTGGCAGGCGAAATCCCTGCATCAAAAAAAAAACCAAACCAAAACCAAAACAAAAAACAACCCACAAGAGACATAGACTGAGCTGTGCTTTGCTGGAAATGTCCCACTTGCAGTTAATTTTTAGCAGCTGAGCTGGAGTGGCTGTGGCACTACAATAAACCCTCTGTCTGGCTTTGCGAGGTGGAACAGGCTGCAGGCAGAGATTTTCTCAAGGAAGCCTCCCAGAAAGGCAGTGCTGCTGCATTCCTGTCCATGTCCCAGCCCTGCCAGCAGCAGGTGTATTCCATGGGATATCAGCTTCCCTCCTGGGAAAGGTCATTCCTTGCTTCACAGGGATACAGTGGGGGGAGGCTCCCTTGAGAAAATCTCATTTTCTCAATTCCCAAGCAAGCTGAAAGGTTCCCAGTCTGCTTGGAAATTGCTTTCTCTCTGCTGAACTGAGAGTTTCAGCCCTTGCTTTTGATAAATGCTGTGTTCAAGTCTCACATTGTACATTCATTTTTGGTTTAAATGTTTTTCTTTGTGTTTTCAGTGAGTCCTGGTGATGGCAGCGATGACAGAAACCAACCATATCCATGAAGTGATGGAAGGGCCAGAAGGAGATGATGCCAAGTGCAGTTTCCATCACACAATGTTCCTGGAACCCCAAGAGAAGAAGAGGAACATGAAGGCTCTTCTGGTTAAGCGAGCAAAGGAAGCTTGCAGCTGCACCCCAGCCAAAATGAAAGATTGTATTTTGGGGTTTTTCCCCATCTTACAGTGGCTTCCTAAATACAACCTCAGGGAGTACCTCCTGGGGGATGTAATGTCAGGTGTGATCGTGGGGGTCCTGCTGGTCCCACAGTCCATTGCCTACTCCCTCTTGGCCGGGCTGGAGCCCATTTATGGGCTTTACACCTCCTTTTTCTCCTGCATCATTTACTGCATCTTCGGCACCTCCCGCCACATCTCCGTCAGCATCTTCGGCGTGGTGTGCCTGATGCTGGGCCAGGTGGTGGACAGGGAGGTGGAGAGGGCTGGCTACCAGCTGGAGCCAGCTGTGCCCAGTGCCCTGCCAGGCCCAGGGGGGCACGGCAATGGCACTGGCAACGGGACAGAGCCGCTCTGTGACAGCGGCTGCTACGCCATGGCCGTGGCTGCCACCATCACCTTCATCTCTGGGGTGTACCAGGTAAGGGCAGCTGCGGCTGCTCCACACCTCCTGTGGCTTCTTTTCTTTGTTCTTTTAATGCAGTGATTTCACCTGCCAAATACTGTAAAGGTTTGTTACTTAAGAAAGAAGTGGCTTTTTTACAGCCAATGACACGCCGCCAAAAAAAGGCGCTTCACACTTTTGCAAAACTGGTTTTACAAGGAAATTGCACCTGATCAAAATAACGTACAGAAGTGGAAAACATTAATGATAGGTAGGTGGGACACTTCTGCTGGAGCTGCTGTTGGCCTTGTGTTAGAGATAGAAACGAGACAAGACATCTGATATTTTTTTGCAGAATATTACATTTTTCATTATGGAGAGTTCATATTTTTATATGGTATTAGAAGGTACTGTGTTTGAATGTAATTGGTTAATAGTCTAGTGAAACAGTTCATTGATTGGTAAGGGTTATTGTACATGTCTATCAAACTTCTCTAGTTTTAGATATTTACATATTCTAGTATTCTAATATTCTTCCAATATTCTTCTGTATTAATATTCTAATGAGATAGAACTCTTGTTTTTGTAAGTGCATCTCATTTTTTTTCACAAGAATAGATTGTTATGCAAATTGATTTTCATTCTTAGAATTTGTTTCTCATAGAAACTCAACAGTGTTAATTCAGTTAAAATAGTAATAAGGCCTGATTTTACAAGGCCTTTCTTTTGTAAAGTTTTACCTGCACTTGCAGCTCTCAGTCCCACCTCTGCTCACCACCTTCCTTGCTGTGGCCTGAAGCTCTGTTTATTTTTTTGGCATTAGACTCCATTTCATTAGGCCAAAATGTGGTGTATCAGCTCCTCATTCCAGTCTTTTATCATTTGCCTTTAACAAAGAAAATTTGGACAGTAAAAGTATCTCCAGTTTCCTTTTATTTGCAAATGTGCTTTTAAAAATTTGCTGTTTGCCCATTTGAAGCCAAAACAATGCTATTGCATGGAAAGGATTCTGCTGAGAGGATACAATATATTTTATATTTACATATCTCTATTTGTTTCCTAGAATTCACTGCTTGCCTAAATTAAAGCAGGTATCCTTGTTTTTAGAGTCTTATACATTAACCAGAGTGGGATTTTTTTAGCACTACTGCAGAGCTGTGGTATTTGAGTTTGTGAGTTCACATTCATTTGTTCTCATCTGTCCAGGGTGACAGCCAATCAAAATATATAGGAGAGGAACAAAACATGTTTGTGACACTTTAAAACACAGGTTTTGGACACAACCTGGAACTTTTTGTACTGCAAGTTCCTGTTGAGTTATTTCAGAAATATTCTGGGCCTCCCAGGCTACACTGGATTTTGGGTTTCATCTTTCATCCCTGTGGGATGGGTGCAGTTTGTGAATTGCACTTAAAAGTCTTTGCAAGTGAAAATACAATTAAGTTTCTTTATCTGAAGAAATCAGATCAGTTTCTCTTCAGTCCCTCTGAATATTAGGCATATTCTCTACAGGCCAACACCCTCTAATTTCTTTTTTTCAATCAAAATCATATATTCTTTTTATCAGAAACTTTACAATCAAATCATAAAAAGAAAATCTTCTCTCATCAGTTAATACTAACTAGGTAAGCTAATTACTATTGATGTTTTACACTTAGAATAACCTTGAATTGTCAAGGCAATAAGGGAGCCTTTGAGAGCTGTGGGCTGATTTCATCCAGTGCAGGTTCCAGACCTGCCTTATCTTCAGTAATTCTTTGAGATTCTCATGGGGTTCCCAGTTATCTCTGTTTTTATGATCTGCAGCAGAGCAGTTTGCAGCTCACAGACTTTCTGAGTCAGAGGCACCAAACTTTCTGCAGTGCAAAGGACAGTTGTCACCCCACAAGCTGTGGTTTTATTGCAGGCTCTGAACTCCAGTGCAAGGCAGACAAAGGCCAGCAGGAAAGTTTTAGATCCTTGCAAAGTTCACAGAGTTTAGATGAATTGAAAGAGAAATGGCGAAAGCAGGCAGTATTTCAAATGTGGGGTTTGAATTTTTCCCCTAGGTTTTCTTCTTTTCTTTTTTCCCCACCAGGGTAATTAGCAGAGCAGACAATGAACATTTGTTCAGGGGATGGAAGATCCCCCAAAAAGCCTGGTTTGAATACTTTTATATACAGGAAGTATATAATAATTATATATATATTTTATATAATAAATATTTTACATTTTTATAAAATATAAAAATATTGTATATTTTAATATTTTAATCATTTTATATAATATATATTATTATATATTTTAAAAATACTTTGAATACAGGGAGACTTTTCCTCCTGCTCAGACCATGCCTTATCCTCCAGGGCCATGCATGATGTTGGGTTTTTTAATCCCAGCTGACAAAATCTGTGGGGTTTGTGTCCTGACACGTTGTGTGTGGTTGGTTCCTTCCAGGTGGCCATGGGTTTCTTCCAGGTGGGCTTTGTCTCCGTGTACCTCTCGGATTCTCTGCTGAGTGGTTTTGTCACAGGGGCCTCCATCACTGTCCTGACCTCACAAGTCAAGTACCTGCTGGGCCTGGACATTCCTCGGAGCGGGGGCGTGGGCTCCCTCGTCACCACCTGGATAAACATCTTCAGGAACATCCACACCACCAACATCTGTGACCTCATCACCAGCTTCTTGTGCTTCCTGGTGCTCATCCCAGCCAAGGAGCTCAACGAGCGCTTCAAATCCAAGCTCAAGGCTCCGGTTCCGGTGGAGCTCTTTGTGGTCGTGGCAGCCACTCTGGCATCTCACTTTGGGAAGCTGAGGGAAACTTACGGCTCCAGCATTTCAGGGCACATCCCCACGGGGTTTCTGCCCCCACGCCCTCCAGTCTGGACCCTGATTCCCAGCGTGGCCTTGGATGCCATCCCCATTGCCATCATTGGCTTTGCCATCACCGTGTCGCTCTCGGAGATGTTTGCCAAGAAGCACGGCTACTCTGTGAGGGCCAACCAGGAGATGTACGCCATTGGCTTCTGCAACATCATCCCCTCCTTCTTCCACTGCTTCACAACCAGCGCAGCTCTCGCCAAGACCCTGGTCAAGGAGTCCACGGGCTGCAGGACCCAGATGTCCGGCCTGGTGACCAGCCTGGTGATCCTCCTGGTCCTCCTCGTCATCGCCCCTTTGTTCTACTCCCTGCAGAAATGCGTCCTCGCCGTCATAACCATCGTCAACCTCCGCGGAGCCCTGCGCAAGTTCAGGGACCTGCCCAAGATGTGGCACCTGAGCAGGGTGGACACGGTGATCTGGGCGGTCACCATGGTGGCCACGGCGCTCATCAGCACCGAGATCGGGCTCCTGGTGGGGGTTTGCTTCTCCATGCTCTGCGTCATCTTCCGCACCCAGCGCCCCGAGGCGCCGCTGCTGGGCTGGGTGGCCGAGTCGGAGACCTACGAGTCCCTGTCTGCCTACAAGAACCTGCAAACCAAGCCCGGCGTGGTGGTGTTCCGCTTCGAGGCCCCCATCTACTACATCAACAAGGAGTGCTTCAAATCCACCCTCTACAAGCAAACTGGGGTCAACCCCGCGTGGGTGAAGGCAGCCAAGAAGAAAGCGGAGAAAAGAAAGCTCAGGGAGAAGGAGGAGGGGTCCGGGGACAAGCAGAGCAGCATCCCCGTGGATTTGGGGTCGGAGCCCGTGGGGTTTCACACCATCGTGATCGACTGCTGCGCCGTGCAGTTCCTGGACACGGCCGGCATCCGCGCGCTCAAGGAGGTCTGCAGGGACTACAGGGACATCGGCGTGCACGTGCTGCTGGCCCAGTGCAGCCCCTCTGTCAGGAGCTCCCTGCTCCGAGGGGAGTTCTTCCAGGAGGGGGAGGACCAGCTGCTCTTCCACAGCGTGCACCAGGCCGTGGACTTTGCCCTGGGCACGCAGGGGCACGGTGCTCCCAAGAAATAGCTTGGGAAGAGAGAGATTGGAACAAAGGCTGGGCAAACGTGTCTGTGTGTCTGTGAAATCGATGTGTGTGTGTGCTCAGGGAGCAGGGCAGGGTGGTGCCAGCGCTCTGGTACCCTGCAATCTCTCTGGATTTACCTGCCTGGGGTAGTGATTCCATGGGAGGTGCTGAATGAAGGCAGTTCTTAACTTGATTGTGGCCAATCTGCAGATCTTAAGTTTGTACGGGATTGTTCATCTCATGTCTCCTCTCTGGAGCTTTCTGTGTCTCAGTTCCACTCTGAAATTGTGATCAAGTCTTTTTTGCCACCCTGTCCTTGTGGTTGGGGTGGGATTTTGGAGTAGTCTGGACATCCTGTGCAGACATCCTGAAGAATGAGGCAGCTCGTTTCTCATCCCTCATTCTGGCATTGCTTTCCATCACCACACCCTTGTGTTTGCCAAGGCAAGGCTGCCAGGGACTGTTTGCTCTGGTCTTTACTGGGCAGTGCTTGAATTTGCAATCTCCCTGAATTTCAGATGGAGAAATCAAATCTAAACATGCAGGAAAGTATCTTAATGAATATCTTCTAAGCAAGCACCTCTCACCTGCAGAGGTTTTGGCAGTGCCTCCTAATCCAGCCAGGCCACAAGGACATGGTTATCTCATTTCTGCACAGGAAATTCCTGCCTGTGCCCATGGAAATGCTGCTTCTCCAGCTTGACTTTAATGATTTTTTTTTTCCACAGATGACTCTTTAGAAGTCTGATTCATTCTTATGGTCAGTCAATCGTTTTCCTAATATTTAGGAGCTCTTTATAATTATGAACATTAGATATGGAAAATATCTAGCTCTTTAATTTTGACCAATAAAAGTCCCTTCTAGGCAGTTTTTTATGCCAGGTTGAGAGAATCACAGGCACCAAAGTGAAAAGGGACAAATAAATTATCCAGCACGTGCCCAGATGTGTCCATGTCACGGACTGTGCATGAGTGCAGGATTTATTGGCTATAAACCCTTTGCTCTGTCCTGGACTTTATGCAATGGGAGTGCACACACCATTGGAAAAGGAGCCAGGAAAATTCTTTCCTGGACCTTTTTTTTTTACCAGGTCACTATAAATAGAGCTTTTTACTTTGATTTTAAATTCTGTGGAAGTGAAGAGTGCCTGTTCTTCATGCTAAAATACAAGGATAGGATTTTTTACTGCTTTTTCCTCCCAGCAGTAGAATACAATTGTGAAGGCAGAATTGAGAGATTAACAGTTTTTCCTGAATAGCAGCTGTACACAGCACACATCCCTGCAAGAGGGTGCTTTCCTCCTAGAGGAGTTTATAATCTGAATTTCAGGTGCTTCACAGCTTTTAAAAGGGAAAGGTGCTGTGAATAGGCAATATTATCATCCTTAATAATTAAAAAATAATGAATCAGAAGCCAAAAAAGATGTAAAATCTAGTATGAATTGTGAAATGTTTACTAAATAGAAAGAGATTTTGAGTTTAAACTGTTTTGCTGCTTGTTTTTTTTTTTTTTCTGAGCAAGCACCAGTAACTATTCTCTTCTTTCTGTGAAAGCTGAATGTCATGGATCACCTCACCCTGGGAGCCTCAGAGAAGGAGGAGGCAGCAGGAGGATGAGCCCTTTTTGTGTTACTGCATTTTTGAGGGCAGGGAGCAGCACAGAAGTGCTGGGGAGGTGAGGGGTGGCTGCAGCACAGCTTGGGAAGGGAGGAACCTCACTGATACCCACCCATGGCACCTCCTGGTGAGGGAAAAGCCTCTGTGTGTCACTGGGAAAAGTCTGCAGGGTTCAAACCCCACAGATGTTGTTCTGCCTCAGCCTTGAGGCTTCTTTATGAAGGAGATGAATCCCAAATTCTGCTGGATTTCTGCTTTGCTGCTGTAACCTCCTGTGTGAACGTTGTTATTGTGGGCTGAGGATGCTTTGGGTAGTCTGGGGAGTTGTGCTCACTGCGTTGGCATTGCCAGGGGGGATTGGGCTGGGCTGTGTAGGAGCAGTGGGCAGGGTTACATTTTGGGGCTGTATTTCAGTTTTTAACCAAGCCTGGTTTGTGTGCAGAGCCCCGGGGAGGGCAGGTTTGTCCCCACAGGGGTGGCTCTGGGGGGAGTCCCTTTGCAGCTCAGTTTGCTCACAAGGTCAGAAAGAATCTCTGGAACTTTGAACAGAAGTTGCCTCGATGCAGCTTTGAAATGCTGATTTTTAACTCCTGTTTTGCCAGAGGGCAGAGCAGCACTGGAAGTGCTGATGGGAAAGGGCAGCACGTGGTGGTTGCAGATGTTTTATTTGTTATTGCAAATGTTCCTGCCTTCCTGCAGCTGCTTGTCCTCACCCTCTGCCCTGGGGCTTGGGAGGAAGGAGCTGCTGGCCAGGGCACTTCAGGGCAGCCAGGAGTGTGTGACAAAAGTCAAATAACAGCTGCTCTGGGTGATTCTTTCCTCTTCCCCTCTCTCCCTGGTTCTTCCCATGCTGCTCAGGTGGAGATTTTTTCACCTGTGACCGTACATAGGTGTGTGTAACCAAATTCCAAACCTTTATTTATTAAAAGATGGTTTTGCAATTCCATTCCTACCTGTGTCAGGAAGGGAGGAGTGGCAGTGTTAGCTCCAAAAAGGACCCACTTCCTGCAGCTACTGGGATGTGCATTTGTGGCTTTTGGGCATTTATTTACATAAAAGCACAATAAAACAGCCATAAAATGATTTTTCAGGTAATTAGATTATATCTAAAAGATGTGCTGAACATTACCTGGAGCACGTTGCATTTGGCCTCAGTGCTGTTTGTGCAGCCTCCAAATTTCATTTCCAGCAAAACACAAGAAACTATTAAAATGCAACAGCAAAAGCAGCCAGGCAACCAAAGGAAATACTTTTAATGTTCTTATTTAAAATTAGTAAGTATCTATTAATGCACGCTGCCCTGGCTAAATGGGAACTGAAATAAATGCCATTTGCCAGAGTTCAGTGCAATAGGGAGTTCTTGGGAATTAACTGGAGATTAAAGCTGATTATGGCTGGAATTTCTTACAACAGTGGCTTTCAGCCCTATTCCTCTTAGGCCTGGAATTGTATTTTAGCACTGACATGGATCTGATTTGATCCTACTGGCAAGCAGCACATTTTTTGTTTATGGACCCTTTAAAGCAATCCAATTTATCTTTAGGAATTGGGGATCACTGACTGGAAACTTTTTTCCTCCAAAGCATTTGCTTCATAAAGGAGTCCATATATTTATATGTTTGTGTTTTGCTGCTGTGTGATGGATGCAGCAGCTGGATATCTCCATTTGTGCTTTTGTGATATTCCTGTCCTGTCCTGGAAAGGGCTCTCCTGCCTTCTGCTGTTTGAAATGAACAGTGCTGGGCCTGTGCCAGGTTTTTTAGGGGGAAATCTGCCATACTCACTGCTTCCTGTGCCTTCCCCCATCCCCTGAATTTGTGAATTTGCCCCTCAGAACGGTTGGGTTTGGGTTATCCATCAGTCTGGAGCAGGGATCTCCAACCTGCAGAACCCCAGACCAGACTGGAAGCTGGTGTAAATCAGCTCAGCTCTATTCCCCAATGCCCCAATCAGCAATTATCAGTCTAAATGAAGAATTAAGAGATCATTAGCACGTTCATTAATGACAACAACAGAGCATTATGGAAATGAACTCTCAGTCTCAGCTGTACTGGAAATCTCTTTAGCACTCTCCTGCTGAATGCCAGGCTCTGTTTTTTCCTCAAAATGTTTCACTTGTCTGAGTGTTCTGACACAAAAAAAAAACATTTTCAGTCCACTTTACAAACTTCAGGCACTGCAGTGGGCACGGGGAGCTCATTTTGGGTTTCGTGCTGACATTTCCAAGCTGGGATTGAGTGATGCTGATGTCCTGCAAGGCTCTGCAGGACCAGCTCCTCCTTCTCCTCCTCCTGCTTCCTCCTGGGTTGTGCTGCCAGTCTCTCACTATTGACTGTAAACACAAGAAGCTGTGTGTGATGAGTTCCATGTGACCTGCTGCTCCCTTTTCATGATCTTCTGATAAAGCCAAAGCTCCTGAGCAGCAAAGTGAATGTAAAACAGCCCCAACCCCTCCCAGTCCTTTGGGAGAACCAGGGATCTGCTGGCTGAGGGGTCCCAGGCTGGAGCTCAGCCTGCTTTGGGGCTGGCAGAGGGTTTGTGGGGCTGTTTGTGCTGCCCAGCTGAACCTGGGGGTGCCTTTATTTTGGGATTGCTGTGGTTTGTTGTGCCTTGTCCGCAGTGAGTGTGGCACGAGCAGAAATCAGGGATTTCTGGGTTTGTGGTTTTTGATTTCTGTGTCATTGTAATCCCAGTCCACACCTGGCTGTGATTTGCTGTTGTGAGTGTGGCATGAGCAGAAATCAGGGATTTCTGGGTTTGTGGTTTTTGATTTCTGTGTCATTGTAATCCCAGTCCACACCTGGCTGTGATTTGCTGTTGTGCCTTTGTGAGTGTGGCACAAGCAGAAATCGGGGATTTCTGGGTTTGTGGTTTTTTATTTTTGTTTCATTCTAATCTCAGCCACTCCTGGCTGTCCCAGCCAGGCCAGCAGAGCTGCAGCCCTGGAAGCTGCTCCCTCCTGGGAGGAATCTCAGCCTCCCTTTTGTCTCTGCTGCTCTTGCCAAGGGGTTGGGATCCACTGCTGGTGGGGCTGAAGAGCAGAGGTGAGAACTGCAGAAAAAGCAGCCAAATCCTGGCTTTGAGCCGTGCCCAGAGCCTTGGGCTGAGGCTGGTGAGCTCTGCCTGGGCTCTGTCCCAGCTCCAGCTGAGGGTGAAACTCTTCAGGCCAAAACCTGCTTCAGGGCATTATCCTCTCTGGTGGCTTGGGTTTCTTCCACCTGCTTTGGAAAAGTGATTAAACACCTCAGGTATTTGACATGTTTAATTTTTGGTTTTAATGGACATGGCTACGGTGGTGGAGCTGAGATGCAAACATTCCTGTGCTGCTCTTGCCACGCTGGGCTCTGTGTTGGTGCCACTGCCTTGGTGGATTTCTCCACACCAGAAGGGTTTGCCCTTTCCCCTGGCACAGACAGGAGCAATCCTGGCTTTAGTGCGGGTTTGGCACCGGGAATGACCTCGTTAAATCCCAAGAATTAATTACACTGGGTCATCATCCTAATGAGCCTTTGGAGGGTCAGCTGCTTGTGTGAAAAATCAACCTGATTTTTATAATTTCAGTCAGATTCTCTCTGAAGTGGAAATCATCCTGAGCCTTGCTTTTTCCTTGGAGATCATTGCAGTGCTGAAAGCAAGGCCTCTGGTTGGGTAGAATGGCAAATATTTAATATTTAGATTTAGTTCATAGTATAATTAGTACCTGTCTATTTTATTTCCTAGAGATTCTATAAGCTAAGGCATAATGGTATTTGATGTGCAAATTCACCAAATATTTCAGCATTGGATGGAGAACCAAATTTCCATTGAGGTAAAATTACTGCTTCAATATTTGAATCCCAGCTCTGACAGCACTTAGTCCATTTCCCAAATGATCTAAAGACTCCACATGTGGGTGGGAAACATTTTGTTGAACTTGGGTCCAATTTTTTATGTCTGATTTTTTTACTTAAAGAAGGGAATTTTAGGTTTATTTGAAATGCAATTGGAACATGGTTAAGGAGAGGTAAAATCTCATTTTTTATGACAAGCACATGAATCTTTGAGTCTTTAGTTTTGGGTTCCTGAATATCTCTAATATGTTCTTGGTATGTTCTGGGGGGTTTTAATAATTGAAATTTGGTTATAAATACTTGAAATTTGAAAAAAAAATTGAAATTTGGTGATTTAATAATTGAAATTCTGCTGATATTTTAATAATTGAAAATTCAGTATAATTTTAGATGTAAATAATCTTCTGCAGAACACACGAAGTGGCAAACTGTGCCTGGAGCTGGTTGGAGAACCAGTTTAACCAACCAGGACCTCAGGCCTGGCCTAGATCCCATTGGTCAGCAGATCTGACCTGTTTACAAAATAATTTGTGTGTTACTGGAGTAAAATGTGGGGAAATTATGGTGTGTGTAGAAAAGATCACTTTGTTGTTTTTGCTGTGATTTGTCTGTGCAGTGAAAATCAGGTGTAAGAGCCCCCGGGTGGTGGTGGAGCACAGGGTGCTGGGGGAGCTGTGTCACCCTGTGCCCAGGCTGGGGACAGAGCTGCTGCCACCAGCCCCTGCCTCAGTGCTGGGCTTTGTGGGGAAAATTGGATTTTGTGCCATCAGTTCTGTGCCCACCCCCTGCCTGCTGGGGGCTCTCTCTCCTTGCCCTGTCCTGCCTGAGCTGTACCCATTGTTATTCTTAATTGTTAATTTGTTCACATGAAGATTTTCTGTCAAATCTGGTAAAATCACTGGGATTTCTTCAGCACAATTAAAAGATGACATTTATGGGGGTTTTTTTTGTTGTCACTGACTGATGACACCTTCACCTTGCTCTGCCCCAGCTGCTCTGTGCTGCCAGGACAGGGTTTGTGGTGGCATTAATAACCAAAATCAGCCTGTGGGGACAGTGATGTGCCCTGTGCCAGGGAGCAGCTCCCTCCTGTGCCCTGTGCCAGGGAGCAGCTCCCTCCTCCTGTGCCAGGGCTGAGTTCCTGAGGTGTGGAAATCGCCACCTTTGGTGCTGCTTGTACTTTACCACAGGTGCAGTTACAGCACCTGCTACTGCACACTCAGCCTTGCAAAACTGCTGCTGCTGGATTTCAGTGTTCCTTGAGATAAATTTCATTGTTCCTTGGGATCAATCAAGCTGTGCCAGGCAGGTTTAGGTTGGATTTTGGGAAAGGTTCTTCCCCCAGAGGGTGCTGGCACTGCCCAGGCTCCCCAGGGATGGGCACAGCCTGAGGCTGCCAGAGCTCCAGGAGGGCTTGGAAAACCCTCCCAGGGATGCCCAGGGTGGGATTTTGGGGCTGGATTTGATGGTCCTTGTGGGTCCCTTCCCTTTGATTCTGTGATTCTCTCCCAGGTTCTGTGGCTTGCTCAGGTCATGGCCAGGAGGAGCCAGAAAAACCCATGAGCAGCTGTGAGGGCAGTTCTGGGCAGTTCCTGTGACATTGTGTCTGCAGAGGTGTCCTTGAGTTATGGAAAAGGCTGTCCTGGCCCAGCATGGCTCAGCTTTTACCTGAGGATGCCTTTTACCTCAGGGGACCTCTGTGCACAGGCTGCAGCTCCTGAGCTGGTGCCAGCAGAGGAGAAGGAGCACTGGGGCATGGCAGTGCCTGCAGGGGCTGCTCCTGAAAAGCTGAGAACAACCCTTGCCTCCAGCCAAACCAGTCTGGTTCCCAGCTGAGGGAGCCAGGCTCAGCCAGCAGCACTTTTATTTATTTATTTATTTATATATTTATATATTTATTTATTTATTTACCTAGGCAGCTGTAGGCTCTGCCTTACCTGGGATTAACTCATCCTTGCCATCCAGACTCCTGTGGGACACCCCAGCCCCATCTCCCACCTCTGGGGGCTGCTTGGGAAAGGTGTCCCAGGGCTCCAGCCCCTTCAGAACCTCCCTCACAAACCTGTGAGACCCCTGGTGCAGCTTCTGCAGCACCTCCTCATGGAGAGGCTCCGTCAGCCCTTGTGCCAAAGCTGCCACCACGCCCTGTGGCAGCATCCCAGTGCTTGAGTGGTGGGAAAAACCTTCTCCTGTTTGAAATCTGGTGGAAGATCCAATCCTGTCACATGGCAGGAGATGAGATGAGGTGTTGTGTGGCAATAGGACATGAAATGAACGACAGGCACGCTGGAACTTCCAAGGTAAAAAGAAGAAAGTTTATTTCTCCGTCTCAATATATATATAATTCTAAAATGATCCTGGATTGGAGGATGGAATTGCCACCTCTCCAACGACACTGGTCAAACCAACAGTCCATCAGATTTTTCCTCCTACAGAAAGGAATGCAAAACCAATCATTATTTACATAAAAGTGTGTGAGAAACTCCATTATAAAAATGTAATCGTCAGAAGGCTTAGAAGAACAAGGCAACAGCATTGGGAGAAAACTCTTCATGGCTTGGAAGATGATCTCATTCCAAACACCTTCCCAGGTGCTCCAAGCCCTGCCCAACCTGGCCTTGGGCACCTGCAGGGATGGGGCAGCTTCTCTGGGCACCCTGTGCCAGGCCCTCACCCCAGCAGCCTGGGGCCAGTGGCAAACAGAAACGTGTCCCCATGTTTTACTGCACTGCATTCATCTGGAATCAGCTCAATCTGTTTGCAGAGCCACTGCAGCCTCTGCAGGGATAATCTGGATAATCTGGAAAAGGGCCCTAAGCACTGGGAATGTGCCATGCACGGAGAAACAGGGACAGCAGCAAGGGGCAGCAAAAGGAATTTCTTTCCTCCTTGTTGTATTAAGATAGAGTGCTCCCCAAAACCTCTATAGCTGATGTGCTTGGTACTTTTTTTCCATCTTCCAGGAGTGAAAATGCTCTTTATTATTTATTTTGTAGTTCTCCTGGTCCCTCAGCCCCCAAGGGCCAGGGACACTTTTGGCCTCTCAGTATTTGTGTTATCTTTGCCCTGCTGGGGCTCCTGAACATTAAACTGCCCTGCCAGGGAACAGGGGATGTTTCCTGGGATGTGTTATCTCCTGCAGAAATGTAAATAATACCCAACTGCAGAGGTTCTGTTCAGCTTTTTTGTCCTGGGGTGCTTCTGTTGTGTGTTGCCATCTCAGCAGTGGCACCACCACTTCTGGGCTTGTCTCCTTTTCCTTGCTTTCCCCTTAAAAACGATGATGTTTTGCAGTAAATACATTTCAAGTGAAGCTGAACCAGCAGCCATCCAAAAATGCTGTCAGACCCCCCATGTGAAGGTAAGGAAAAGCATCTCTTAACCTGGCACCTTTACCTGGCTCGCTTCCTTTTGGTTTTTTTTTTTAAATAAAAATTGTGATCTAAGTCATGGGGAGCAGTGGGTGCAGCCATGTCCTAAGCCAGGCTGGCCCATGACCTGAGGGGCTCCCAGAAGCCAAATAATCACAAATATATTTACAAACCTCGAAGCAGATCAGGCCCCTTTGTGCAGTGCAGTTAAATCTGTTCCCAGGAAAAGTGGAGGTGCCAACCTGTCCTGTAAAACAAAAGGGATTGACACAGCAGCACAAACTTCATTTTGCTGCATTTGCCTGTTGCAAATGCCTGGATAACAATCCCAGACACAGGAAATTCCGTGGTTTTTGCTCACTTTAGGCTAGAAAACAGCAAATGCCCCTCCTGCCTTTCCTGTGCCTGGAGCTTGTTGGCTCTGCTCTGTTTCTCACCTGGCTGCAGCCTGGCATTGATGGATGTTTAATTGCTCACACACCATGCCAGGAATAAAAACGTTGGATTTCATGCTCTGGGAAGCAGAGGGGGCTGTGCCAGTGCAGGCAGGCTCCTGTCCCCACCTGCATTGTCCAAAACCATCTGTGCAGCCCAGGATGGAGCTGAGCATGGGCTCAGTTTATAGTGGCAATAAAGAACAAGCCCTGAAGATGCTTTTGGAAACAAAACTGTTTCAGCTGTGCTGACCTTGCATGGGGAGGGCAGCACAGCCTTGAGTGCCTCAAGGTCACCTGCAGTTCCCTGCTGGGTTTCTTTTTGGTTTTTGTTTTTTTTATTTTTTGTGATGCTTTTCCCATAGCAAACATGAAACTTTTTGTATTTTCTGCCCTTTTCTCACCTCATGCAGGAAAAGGAATCCCAGAGATGTGCACAGTGCCACCAGGGGTGTTCTCACAGCCCCTCTGCTGGGATGGAGGGCATGGAGTGGCCTCTCCTCAGTGCCCACAGCTGGAATTTCCAGCACAGAGAACCAGCAGGGACAAGGAGCTTGAGAACTGCAGAAAGTGTGGAATAACTTAAAGTATGGAATGTACTGAAATAGATATTTATTATTGGGATAGGCTAAAGCAGCTGGGAATTTGAACACAAGAAAGTGGAGAAAAAAGTTCTAGGGGAGGATGGCAGGGAAGGCTTGGAGGCAGAAATCTTGGAGAGGGGGAAGAGCAGGGCTCTGTCAGGGCCTCCCAAGATTTATCAGGGCACAAAGGAAATCTCAACAGATAAATGAGCTCCAGAATATAGAAATGAAGATGGGATTGGGGAGGAAAAGCAGCAGCAGCAGGCTGGAGGCTGAAGGTAACCTAAATCCTGCCACACATTGAAAAAGGGCTTCACCCCATTTTTGTGGTGCTCAGGGCAGAGATCCAGAGCTGGACCTTCCTAAATAAGATCAAACCCAAAGATGGATTGTGCTCAGCTGTGTTTCATCCCAGGGAACAATCAGACTTAAAAGTCCAGCCTGGCCAGCTCTTCAATGGATGACTCATCACTTCTTCAGTGAATTTCAAGATGAAGGATTCGTGGAGAAAATAGAAATTTGGGTCATTTGCTGGGGAAGAAGATGGAAAAAGAAAATGAGTGAGTAGAGACCACATCATCCAGGCCAAGGCACAAAATGAGCTGTAAGTAGGAACAATTACACAGTGCCTGAAAGATAGAGTCTGTTACTGAGAGAAGGGGAAGGGAAGGGGGAACTCTCAGTGTTGCACCTGAAAATGCATGAGTTGTGGAGGAATGGCAGTGAAAAAAAAAGAATTGATATAAATAGATAAAAAGATTGAGCAGCTGCCTCCCTACCATGTGCTCTCATTTTCTCCTGCTGCCAGAGAACACGGATTTGTTCCTTATTTATTTACTCCTAATTACTGAGATCCAGACTTCCCCTGATGAGATAAATGCAGCTCAGGATGCTGGTTTCCCCCTTCTCTTCCCTCAGGGTGTCTCCCCAGCATCTGCATCCAAACCCTGGGGAACTCCACCTTTCCATCCCCAGCTCCCTCTCCAAGGTGCCTGTCTGGCTGCAATCGGTCCGGCTGCACAGGGCATGGCACATCCAGCAAAATCTGGACTGGGTCAGTGGGAAAGGGATGGAAAAGAAGGGGGCAGAACAGGGGGAGTGTGTGCTCAGAGGGCTGGTGGAGGTTGTTGGCACAGCTGACAAGGGCAGAGCAGTTCCAGCTGGTATTTATGAGGCTGCTCTTTCCTTTCAGGGTGATGAACAATCCTTTTTTCCTGGCTGCTGCTGCTGCAATTGCTCACCTTTACCTACCAAATAATACAACCCTGCTCCTTTCCCAGTTGTGTTTCTGCACAGCAAAGCCCCTTGTTACATGTGCCAAAATGTGAATTGTGTAGATTGGACACATCCACAGTTCTGCTGTCTCCCTGAAATAACCTGTGTCACCACAGCTTTGCTCTCTGCCTTGCAGAGCCTCTGTGGAGGAAAAACTACCAGGAAAGGAAAGTCATTCTGGAACGAGCTTTGCCTCTTGGTTTTTGGCACAAAAGCTTGTCCAGAATAGCTGAGAACCCGAGCAGAGGAGCCCAGTGGGACCTGAGCTCGCTGGGTTCAGAGAGGGGCAGAGCAGGGAGGTTTCTTTCCATCGCTGCCCTTGTTTAGCAAACACTTCCCCAGATCCAAGCAATCCTCTTATCTGGCAGGAGCACTTCTCTAAGCCCCCTCAATCATTCCTGGTGTCCAGAACAAGTTGTCAGCCAAAATACCCTCTGAGAATGGTGTTTGTTTTCCAAACACAGCTCTGCTCGGCGGCTGCAGCGCCTGCACAGAGATAAAAGAGACATGGCTTGGCTCAGGAGCTCAGACCCCAAGGGAGGTGGCACCTGGGCCACCTTTCCTCTGCCCAGAGGTGCTGCCAGGTGGAGACAGCTCTGTGCCCAGAGGAGAAGCTCCAGGTGCTGAGGAAACACCCAGTTTGCAGCCAGAGGTAAAATTTGGTGATGTGTGCAGGGCAGGGAATGGGATTTCTCCTCATCCCAGTTCGGTTCCAAACCACAGCCACTCTGGGTCTCCCCTCTGGAGTGTTCTTCTCTCTGTCTGTGGTTCAGTTGTCACAAAAAAGCTGTTTTGGTGCAGCTGCATTTTGACTGAAAAAACCTGGAGTGGCTCTGGAAGGTGTTTCTGTAAATTAAGCAGCCTGGAAAAGCAGGGTGGTTTCATTGTGCAGATGGGAGCCCCTGATTGATGCAAGCCACTAATGCAATTTAAATCTATGTAATGTTGAAGGAAAAAATAATTGGCAAATTATCTCCCTGACCCACATCTTGATTCCTAAAGTATTCCTTGGAATATCTTAACATTTCCAAAAGAAGGGTTTGCCTAAGTAGCAGTGTCTTGACAGCAGAAGGAGTTTTAGTTTGAGTGAAATTCAGTGAAATTTCACTGAAATTGAGTGAAGTTCCTGTTTCTAAACAAGAGGGATGGGGAAGGAGCATGGGGGGCTCTGTAGCTGTGCCCCTGATTTTGGGGTTGTGGTTAATCAGCTCCAGAAGTGACAATGAATGAATCAGCCTTGGAAAAACACTTTTGTTGGATTTGTCTGAGATAATTTCCCTTTATTTATTTATTTATCTATTTCTTTACATTTTCTTTTTCATTTCTTTATATATCAATAATTAGTTTATATATATTTATAATTCAAAGTTATTTAGTTCTTTATTTCTATTTTAGCGATTAGTTTATATTTCATTGTTAGTTCGTGTGTTCGTTTCTTTGTATTTCAGTAATTAGTTTATTTATATTTTATTGGTCGTTTATTTATATATTAGTATTTATTTCTATTTTATTTCTATTTTATTTCTATTTTATTTCTATTTTATTTCTATTTATTTATTTATTTATTTATTTATTTATTTGTCTATCTGCCCATGCCACGAGCCCTGGAGCTAAGCAAAGCCCCCGTGCTCGTGCCTGCAGCCCCTCACCTGTTGCAAACATCTTTCATGGAAAATCCTTTCTTAGGATTTTTCCTTGTGAGAAGCTGCAGTTTCAGCAAGCAAAAGTAGACAATGGTTATCTGCTGCTGTGGAATGCAACAGGCAGACCCATGCTTGGTCTCCTGTGGATGTTTGGATTTCCTGACCACTCATGGCAGAGCTGGCTCTTGCTCTCTGTCTGAGACACAGATCTTTGTTATTCATTATTTCTATTCTTAGCTTAGCTAGCTTCTGAAGAAACCTTTTCCTTTCTATTTCTTTTTAGTATAGTCTTAATGTAACATATATCATAAAATAATAAATCAAGCCTTCTGATCATGGAGTCAACATTCTCATCTCCTCTTCATCCTGAAACCCCTTTGACCACGGTCACACTCACTCCTGCCTGCTCTCCCTCCTTAGCTCCCCTGTGCCCATGGAGGACACGTCCAGCCAGGAGCCAGCGCCCAGCAAAGCCCCCCTGGGCTCCCTCGGGCCACGCGAGGCTCCTGCCACCTTCATCATCCTGGAGGAGCAGGAGCCCCCGGGCTGCAGCCGCCGGGAGCTGATCCTGGAGAAGGCCAGGGCCGCCTGCAGGTGCAGCCCCGGGGCGCTGGGCCGCTCCCTGCGCCGGCTGCTGCCCATGCTGGAGTGGCTGCCCCGCTACGAGCCCCGCTCCCAGCTGCTCGGGGACGTGGTCTCGGGGCTCCTGGTGGGCGTGGTGGCCATCCCTCAGTCCATCTCCTACTCCCTGCTGGCCAACCAGGACCCCGTCTACGGCATCTACACCAACTTCTTCTGCAACATCATCTACGCGGCCACGGCCACGTCGCGCCACGCCAGCGTGGGCTCCTTCGGGGTGCTGTGCCTCATGGTGGGGCAGTCGGTGACGCGCCGCCTGCAGCTGGCAGGCTATGGGGACAGCGGCACCGCCCTCGGGGACAACTCCAGCTCCCCCAGGAACGGCACAGAGCCCTGCGACAGGAGCTGCTACGCCATCACCGTGGCCCTTTCCCTGAGCTTCCTGGTGGGCCTTTACCAGGTACAAACGTTCACTCTGGTGCTGTTTCCTCCTAGGAAAGTCTCTGAGTTTGAGGTCTCTAAGTGTTGGGTCAGATTTAAGAGTCCTGAGAAATGTTTCTAGACCCCAACACTTGGATATTTGTGAATGCAGTGATTTTAAAAGTGCAAACACCGCTGAATTGGAGCTGTTTTCCTCCATGGGATAACCAGGTCCTTGGATGTGTCTGAAACATCCTCAGCAAGAGAAGGATCTGTGAACCACCTTCCCACCACCCCAGTCCTGCAGCTGGGCAGCTCAGAGCAGGTTTGGGGCAGACCCTCAACGACCCTGCCATGCTCCCTGGCAGTGTCCCCATTGCGTAGACTGAGCTGTCACAGCAATTCCAGGCTTTTCCACTGGGACAGCTGAAATTCAGGGCATCCCAAGTGAGTGCTACCCAGAGCTGCTCTGATGGGGTTGCTCGTGAGGAGGCAGCAGCAGGGACCTCATAGGATTTTCTGTGTGGCACCCCCAGCCACGGGCAAGTGTTAAAGGTAGGTCTCTCTAGTATTCCATAGCCCAGATTAACTCCTGAAGACAAATTCCTCCCATGGAATGCTCAGCACATCCCCAGACAGAGTAGCCAGAGCTGCTAAAGTGGCAGCAAAGTGACATAAGTTGCCAGCCAGCCCTTCCAGCCCTTCTCACCCGTGCTGAAGCTGTGGCTGCTTTGCTTTTCAGATCCTGCTGGGGGTTTTACAGATGGGCTTCGTGGCTGTCTACCTGTCAGAGCCTCTGCTGGGTGGCTTCGTGACAGGCTCCAGCCTCACCATCATCACCTCCCAGATGAAATACCTGCTGGGCCTGAAGATCCCCCGGCACGAGGGCGTGGGCTCCTTCATCCTCACCTGGGTGGACCTCTTCAGGCACATCCACAACACCAACATCTGCGACCTGCTGACCAGCCTGGTGGCCTTGGCCATCATAGTGCCTGTCAAGGAGCTCAATGAGCGCTACAAGGAGAGGCTGAAGGCCCCGTTCCCCATCGAGCTGCTGGTGGTCATCGCAGCCACCCTCATCTCCCACTACTTCGACTTCGAGCAGCGCTACAAGGCCGCCGTGTGCGGGGACATCCCCACAGGCTTCAGGAAGCCCACTGTCCCAGACATCAGCCTGCTTCCCAGCCTGGCACTGGATGCTCTGCCCATTGCTGTCATTGGCTTTGCCATGACCGTGTCCCTGGCAGAAATCTTTGGCAAAAAGCACGGCTACGCCGTCAGCGCCAACCAGGAGATGATCGCCATCGGCATGTGCAACCTCATCCCCTCCTTCTTCTACTGCTTTGCCAGCTCTGCTGCCCTCACCAAGACTCTGCTGAAGGAGTCCACGGGCAGCCAGACCCAGGTGTCCGGGCTGGTCACCTCCCTGGTGCTGCTGCTGGTGCTGCTGTGGATCTCCCCGCTCTTCTACTCGCTGCAGACCTCCATCCTCGGCGTGGTCACCATCGTCAACCTGCGGGGCGGCCTCAGGAGGTTCCGGGACACCCCCAGGATGTGGCAGCTCAGCAAGCTGGACACGGCGGTGTGGTGGGCGACCATGCTGTGCTCCACGCTGGTCACCACGGAGATCGGGCTCCTGGTGGGCGTTTGCTTCGCCCTGCTCTGCATCATCTTCCGCACGCAGCGGCCGCGCGCCACGCTGCTGGGCAAGGTCGGCGACAGGGAGGTCTACGAGGACCAGGCTGCCTACAAACAGCTCAGCAGCATCTCCAACATCAAAATCTTCCGCTTCGAGTGCTCCCTCTACTACGCCAACAAGGATTACTTCAAGGCTGTGCTGTACCAGAAAACCGGGCTCAACCCCGTGCTGCTGGCGGCCAGCCTGGGGAACCGGGCACGGCCAGAGCCAGGCAGCACCAGGGGCTGCTGTGCCTGCCTGAGACAGGGCGGGAGCAGGGCTGAGAGCCCTCCAGGAGATGCCTGTCCCCCCTCCACAGACATGCACACCCTGATCCTGGACTGTGGGGCCATGCAGTTCATAGACACCGTGGGTCTCTCTGCGCTCAAGGAGACGCACCACGACTACAAGGAGGTCGGAGTCCAGGTGCTCCTGGCCAACTGCAACCCCTCCATCCGCCAGCGGCTGCGGGAGGGAGGCTGGGCCGGCCGGGCAGGCGGCGCTGGGGGCCAGCTGGCCTTCCACAGCATCCACGATGCCGTGCAGTTCGCTGAGCGCTGGCACCGCGGGGACAGCAGGGACAAGCAGGCTGCTCTCCCGGAGCCCGAGGAACAGGACTTGCAGGTGTCCCTGTAGCCCTGGGTGCGAGGAGAGGTTTCTAACGGGGGAGCAGGTTCGGTGTTTGTGCTGTCAGAGCGAGCAGGAGGGGCTGGGATGCTCTGCCAGTGGGGCAGCAGGGTGGGAAGGGTTTGGGAAGGGCTGAGCTCGGGATGGAGCCGGGAATTCGGGAAGGGTTTGGGGAGGGCCGAGCTCGGGATGGAGCCGGGAATTCGGGAAGGGTTTGGGGAGGGCCGAGCTCGGGATGGAGCCGGGAATTCGGGAAGGGTTTGGGGAGGGCCGAGCTGGGGATGGAGCCGGGAATTCGGGAAGGGTTTGGGGAGGGCCGAGCTCGGGATGCGGGGCCAGAGCTGCGCCTGCCCCGCGTGGCCGCTGGAGGGCGCGAGTGAGCCGCGAGCGGGGCCGGGGCCGGCCGGGAATTCGGGAGGGGACCCCAAAATCTCATCCACACATCCCAGCCCATCCCTGCTGTGACAGGGACCCCAAAATCTCATCCACACATCCCAGCCCATCCCTGCTGTGACAGGGACCCCAAAATCTCATCCACACATCCCAGCCCATCCCTGCTGTGACAGGGACCCCAAAATCTCATCCACACATCCCAGCCCATCCCTGCTGTGACAGGGACCCCAAAATCTCATCCACACATCCCAGCCCATTCCTGCTGTGACAGGGACCCCAAAAACTCATCCACACATCCCATTCCCACCCCCAAAAGAAATCCTGCTGGAGGGAATTGTGGTTTGGAAGCCCAGGGACGGGAGACTGCTGGAAATAAAGTGTGTGGAAAAGAAATCCTGTGGCTGTGCTCAGAAAAGTGCCTTTTTGTGCTTAAAATTTGATTTAAAATGGATTTAAAAATTGTTTTCAATGGTGTACCTGGCTGCTTGCAGTCCTTGGGCAAGGCTGTGCCAGGGGGGCTGAAGTGACCAAAGGTCTCCTTGCAGGGAGGGATGGATGTTTGTGCTTCAGGTGTGGGTGGGATGCAGCTCCCAGGAGCTCTTTCCAAGGGTCCTCTCAGGCCATCCCAGTGTGGGGAAGCTCCCCAGGGAGTTACCTCAGCCCCAGAACAGAGAAATGGGCACTTCAGGGTGGGAGTAAAACCAGCAAGGCAGTAAAAACCTCCTGTTACCTGACCCCAGTCCTGGCTCAGGGCTACCTAGGACACCCCCCCTTCCCTTTTTGAGCAGCACTGCCATCATCTCCTTCACAAGTCTGTTTATGGAGAAAATTGAACTGTTTTAATTAGGCTTCGAGGTATTTATGGTCTCAGTGGGGTCATAAAGGCCCAGCAGGAACTAAAGGCAGTGCTGGCAATGCCCTGGCACAGCCTGGTGCAATCCAGAGCCGGGATCCTGCAATGGGCACTGATCCCAGCTGGGACAGAGACACCCAGCACTTCTCAGGGCTGATGGCCTCTGCCCTGTCCTCTCCAGCCCTGGGGCCTTGCTGGCAGCCCCTGCCCTGCCTGCTTGCCCAGCTCTCCCACCCCACCAGCCCTGGCACCCCTGTGCCCACGCTGCCCAGGCACTCAGGAATTGCTGGGTTTATATTTTCACTCTCTGTGAGAGGCCCAGGGCTGGGGCTGGGACCCAGGAGGGACAGTGACACAGCCCAGGGTTGGTTTGCAGGCAGAGCTGTGGAAGGTCAGTCCTTGGGTCATCCTCCATCCCTTGGCTGGGTGCAGGTGAGGGCAGGAAGGGGCAGCTCCTGGTGCTGTGGGCTGTTGGGGAAGGTGAAACAGGAAAGCCTTATCAATAGGATTGACTGGCAAAAGATGTTGAGAATATGGAAACTATGAGTGAGATTGAAATGAAAGCAAGCTTTGAGATCCCTCAGTTATTGAAAAACTGGAAAACAATGGCATGGCCAGCTGAAGGTGATCCCCTTTTGATGGAACAACACCCTCTGCTTGCAGACAGGCCCAAGGGGCAGAGCTTAGCAGAAGGGGCCCAAAGAGGAGTTTTTAGGGTTTAAAATGTAGCACAGTGTGGTGATGTAATGATTCTATAGGCTGTATGTAAATGCTGCAGGATTTGTGTATTGTACTAGATTGGTCAGTGAGAATCAGAATATTCAACACAGAAGAAGATTTATGGTATTGGAATGGGAACCTCTCTCTCAACTCTCACCTCTTGTCTCAGCTCTTGCCTTTTACTCTCTTACCCCTTTTGCTCTCTCACCCTCTCATCCTCTCTCCCCTCTCTCCCTCTCTCAGTCCTGCTCCAGCTGTGTCTGGCAGCTCCAGCAGGGCCCTGCCCCAGTCCCTTTGCAATGAACCCCAGGTTCCAGCCCTGGCTGCAGAGATCTCTGCTCTCCATCCATCCTGACCCCATCAATCCCACAGTGGGGGCTCCAGCTGAGGACACCAGCCCAAATCCCCCATGGGCCTGGCCCCAGGACCTGTCCCTGTGCCCCAGGGGCTGCACCCCTGCTGGAGCTCCCCAGGGGCTGAGGAAAGGCCCCGCAGCTGAAAGCAAATGTCCAAATGTCCCCCCTGGCAAGCAGCTCCCTGCTCCTTGTGCTGCTGCCCCTGCCTGCCCGGGCTCTATAAATGCTCCAGCAGGGGCACCAGGAGGGGATTTGCTGCTGAGCCTTTGTCAGCCACAGTGGGAGCTCACTGTGCAACTGGTAATTATGGCTCAGCAGCAGCTGGACAGGTTAAAATCCTTCTGATGCTTTGAAATGCTCCCTCTGGGGAGCTTTGAGGAGTAAAGGTTGTGGCTGGTGCTGATTGCTTCCCCTCTGGAGACACTGATTGCTGCACCAGGGGCTGCTCTCCTCTCTCCCAGTCCTTTACCTGGGAACAAACAGCCCCTGGAATGGCAAGAAGTTGCTTCTGCAGCTCTCAAAGTGCTCTGAAGCAATGAAAGTGCTGCCAGCATGTGCTGATCTGCCCATGTGCCCCTCCCCAGCAGAGGAAACTCAGCTGGAGAGGAGGGAGCTGCAGGTGGTGATGGCTCTGGATTTGCTGGGGACATTGATGCATCCCTGGAGAGGCCCTGGTGACACAGGAGCCAGCAGAGAGGGGCCTGGGAGAGCTGAGGGACAGAAAAAGGGGAAGGACAGGATGAGAGGATCTGAGGAGGAAAGTGGCTCTGGGTAGAATTCTTGCAGTGGCTGAGGTGCCTGGGATCCCCCCCAGGGGCTGGGGAATCCTCCTGTCATTGCTGCTCTGCCCCTGCCCCTTTTCCACCCTGGCTGCAGAGGAGCTGCAGGGAGCCCTTTTGTCCCACTTTGTGTCACTTCTCTGCCCCTCAGCCAGGGAGAGGAGGCAGATCCAGCCCCCTGCTCCCTTTAGTGACAAACCCTGCAGTCCCCTGTCCCTGCAATGAGAGCCTCTGGCATTCCCAGCCTCCAGGAGAGCCAGAAAAGGCTCAAAGGAGGGCAGGGAGAGAGAAGAGATAAACGGCAAGGCAGGAAAGGAGCTAAAAGCCCTGAACCAGGAGAGGTGAGTGAGAGCACCAGCATTGAACTGGACTCCAGTTCCAGCTGCACTGGAGCAGCTCTGGTCACCTGCTGCCCTTGCATTTATTGAAATCCTGCAGTTTGGTTTCATGTTCCACAGCTTTGGGGTTTTCAGGTTGGTGCCTGAATTCCTGGGAGCCACAACAGTTCATGGAGGTGGCTGTTGCACCTTGAAAATAAAAAGGGTGCATAACCCACATAGTTATGAAAAGGAGCTACAGAAAAGGTGCTTTTTTTTTAAGCTTAAAGGCTGAAAAAAGAGCACAACAGGAAGAAAATGTCTCTTTTTGTTTTCTTTCTTTGGTGGCTGGGGAGTGTTTCAGCAGGTACAATTGTGGTTTCTATGGAAAGATGAAATGTCTTGTGGAATCCCTGCCAGGCCTGCAGCAGCTGAGGCTCCCAGGCAGGCAGTGCAGAGCAGATCCCAGAGTTCACCAGAGCAGAGCAGAAACAAAAGCGCTGAACGCTGACATCTCAAAGCTGGTTCTATTTCAGACCATCCTCACCAAGGAATCTGTGTTTTCTACCTCACATTAATTTATTCTTTCTAAAGAAAAAGGCATTTGACTGGATTTCTGAGCTTCCAGCCAGTGCTTGGCCTTCCCTTCCAGACATTTCTGTGGATGTGACAGCGGGCAGGGGGTGTCCCTGCCACCCCTGCCATGCTGGGGACAGGATGGCACAGGGATGGGCAGCTCTGCTTGATCCCAAATGAGGGAAAAGGAGGAAATGAGGGAACCCCAAAGGCAGAGTGTGCTGGGGTTTGATCCTGGGGCCTTATGGCAGCATCAGCCTCACCACATGGCTGAGACAATTGGAAGGTGGCAAAACTCACATCCTGCCAGCAGCAGCCAAAGATTTCCTTGTTCCAGAGCATTTTAAAAACTTTCCAGCCAATAGCACATTGCTGAACTCACAGGTAATTGTTTAGGCACCCACTAAAAGCACACCTACACCTGCTGCACACAAAGCTTCTCTGCTTTCTATTAACAATGCACAACACTTCATTATTAACCTCAAAACCTTCCACTACCTTGCTTGGCTTATTTTTCTTAAGGTCTATCTTAGCAAAGCCTAAAACTCAAACTATAGCTCCACGTCCTTGCTTGCTGTACCACTGTGACTTTCCCACTGTCACACCTTGCAGCTGCAGCTGGCTCCAGTTCCTCTGCCCTGTTTTTGAGTCCTGCTTCCCCAGCCTTCTGAAAGTCTTCTTGCCTTGGCCATTTCCCAGCAGGGCAGGTGAGGGCTCTTGGAGTGTCACACTGCTGTCCCTGCCCCGGGGCTGTGGCTGGACCACAACCAACCAATTCTTTGTATTTTTTTTTTTTATTTTCTATTTTTCATAATTTTTTAAAATATTTTCTCTTTTTTATCACCCCAGAAGCTGCATTTGTGCAGATAACTGTGTGTGGCCCCAGGGAGCAGGGCCAGCAGCTGCTGCTGGTGAAAGGTGATTTATTCCTGCTGAGCCCTCCCCACCCCGTGCCCAGCCCATCCTCGCTGCCCTTTCAGCTCAAAGCCCCTGCTGTGCCTGGCAGCTGCAGAATGGCTTTGCTCTCAAGGCTTTGCTCAAACCAGGGTGGAAACTGCAGGAAGGAGATGTGAGAATGGCTGAAGGTCAAATGTGGCACGAGAGGTGAGTTAAATTTGGGTGGGGAACTCCTGGTGTGCGTTTCCTGGAAGGGCAAATCCCGAATTTTCTTCTGCATTTATCGGACCCAGGGCTGGCTGTGCCAATCCCAGCTGTGCCTTGGAGCGCCAGCCAGAGAGGGGAAAAGCCCTGTGTCCATCTTAGCAAAGCCTGGCCTAAACCTGTGGGCAGCACAGCTCTGGGGTGGGCAGCTCTGCTCAGCTCCTGTGCTGCAGATCCCCGAACATCAGCCTGGAAACACGAGAGGAACGTGAGGAAAAACCCTCCTGGGAAGTGGAGCCCTGGCAGGGGCTGAGCTCAGGACTCACTGCCCTGGGCACGGGTTGGTTTTACCTCTGGGGCTTGGCAGGGAGGGTTTGCAAAGCCCCTGCAGGCTCCTCTCGTCTCTTTGAACAGCTCTGAATAAAGAATTCTGCTTATTTTTCCTTTTGGTTTTTGATAGGGAATTAATAATCAGAAATGATGTTGCCTCACCAAGCAGGTAAAGGATTTGGGAAATTGGTTTTGCATCTCACAGAAGCCCCAAACAGCAGCCCAGGGAGCTCAGAGGACAAGGGACAGCAGCAGGGGAGGAGCAGAGGGTCCCCAAGGCCAGGGGTGGGCAGGGGGAATCTCTCTGCAGGTTTATTTTGGTTTGCGCTCAATCCGAGCGGAATTGGCTCCGTGCTGCCATGGAAACAGCAGCAGGGGCCCAACAGGGTTTGCAGCCATCTCCAGGGAGCCATCCTTGGGAAAATCACCCCAAAGCATCCCTGTGGGGCTGGGGGCCGAGGGAGCCGCGCTCAGACAGGGCAGGACCTTTGTCACACCAGCGAGGGGACACAGTAACAGCACACACAGAGCTGGGGGTCCTGTTGTTAAAAATCCCAGTGTGAACCCAAGGGGTGTGAAACCAGCAGGGAAGACTCTTCAGGGGGGACTCTGCAAGGGTTAACCTGACAGCAAATATCTCATTCAGCCCAGCAAAGAGCAGGAAAATTACCCTGTTTTAATCTACTTTGTGTCCAGAAATATTCCATTAAAGAGGGGGGAAATAAATTCAGGGGGGGGGGCTCGTGGGCATCCTGAGAGCAGAAAAAGAGGTAAAATTAATCCTATCAATAATCCATGATGAATGATTCACTCAGCTCTCTTATTCACAGCCCCATCAGTTATCTGCATTCACAGGGAATTACACTCACATGGAATTACACACAGCCTCATCTGCATGGAAATGACAGCCCAGGAGGGCTCCACATCCCAGGACTCCTCCCTGTGCTTGCCAGGGAAGAGAAGGAGCTCTGTGGGGCAGAAGGACAGACACCCACCCAGCCCTCAGCCCGGGGGATGGCAGGAGGTGGATTTCTGCTTCCCTTTTCTTTTTCCTCCAAAACTTCCTCGCTGGAGCAGAGAACCAAGTGCAAATTGCTCATTAGAAATAGGATTTTAGGAAAAACCAGTTAAAATGATGGGAAGTTCTGCCACACTTGTGTGGCCTCCAGAGAGACTGAGATGGGGCAGGACTCAGAGAGCTCTCCCAGGGGAGTCTCATCCTCACATTTCTGAGGGGTTGTTCAGTGGTTTCCAGCCCACAGATTGTAAATGTGGAATTTGCCTCCAGCTCTGACTCTCCAGGTGATGCTGACATGGTTGGCCCTTGCTTTGGTTCCACCTTTGGTCCTGGGATAACAAATTTATCCAAGGGTCACTCTGAGAGGGTCTTTCAAAATAATTCTGTGCCCCTCCAGTGCCAGCTGAGCTAACGATGTCTGTGCTATGAACAGTGGTAGTTGCACTGGTAAAAATGGCCCAAATGTTCTGCTTTAAAGCCAACATTTAACTATTTAACATTTAGCTGCCTTAAGCTGGGATTTAGGTTTGTGTCTGCAGGTAGAGCTGTAAATAACCTGAGGGGAGTGGCTCAGAGTGCTCTGCAGACGGGGAGAGCTCCTACCACAGGTGGCAGAGTTGGATTATTTAAAAACCTGTCAGTTTGGGACCTTCTTCTCCCTGACCCTTTCAGTTTTGAGCTGGTGCCCACCTGGGCCTGGCTGGGCACTTTCAGCAGGAGCCTGGGAATGTGGAGTCCTGGCAACCCCCAGAGCTCGGGTGTGAGCGATGTGAGCAGAGGAGGTGGCGACAACAGAGAGACAAAATCCTGTGTAAGGACAAGCACCAGCCCAGCTGATGCTGTAAATCAGCTGCAGAGCAGAATTCTTCTCCTGCCTCTCCTCTGATGTCCCTCAGGAAATCCAACCCTGGGAAATCCCAGGAATTCTGCTGCTGCATCCCGACTTTCCAGCCCAGCTCTGGGTACCGATTGCTGCTGCATCCCAGGGTTAGTGGGGGATCTCAGAGGGAGGGGGAAAGCTTGCATTTCAAAAGGAACAGAAGGAAAGTTCTTCCCCGGGGGAGTGGGAGGCTGCGTGATCCAGCCGTGGGTAAAACCCTCAGAAAATCAATGTATTCTGGCTCCTTTTGGATAAAATCTCTCCCACGTGGGCAAAGGAGAGCAGGGCTGCTCGGGGGGGCTCACCCAGAGCTGCTCTCTCTGTTTTTATGGGTTCCTGTCCCACTCTGCTCCTGGAGGGGCAGCAGGGAGGGATCCAGGGCAGGGATGGAGCTGCACCTGCAGCAGCAGCAGCAGCGAATTCCTCTGCAGAGTGACTGTGATTCAGTCCCGATGAATCACTCAGCCACTCTCCCTCTCAACCAGATCTTGGGATTCATCATTGTTACAGCAGGAGGAAAAGGAGGAGGGGAGGAAAAACAGGGGAAAAAAAAACAAAACCAAACTCCAGTGCTTTATCTCCCTCTTTGATACTTTCCAATTTTCCTGTTTAAAAATTTAATTCCATTTTTTTTTTTTAGGCATCCCATTCAGGTGGAATAAACTTCTGCCAGTCCTGGAGAGAAAGCTGCATGGAGAGGAGTGGGATGGACCTTGGCCACAGCTGGGGCCAGCGCTGGGGCCAGGATGTGTTAACAAACAAACCTGCCCAGGTTCACAACAGCCAGGGATGGAAGGGGCTTGGGCTCTGCTTCTCCAGGCTCCAAATCCTCCCCTGAGCAGCTTTGACCCTGCCCGGAGCACTGCTGGCCCTCAGCCACCCAGGCATTGAAAGGAGAGCACAGAAACCCACCCAGCCTCATTCTCCCCCTGCTGCAAACTCAGCACGGGCTTGGCTCGGGGCCCCACGCTCTGATTGTTCCCTTTTGTGCCGTTTTTCCCCTTTAGGAGGTGCTGCTGGAGAGCCTGGCTGGGAGCACCTTGGGAGGCAGGTGAGGAGCTGCTCTGAGCACTCTTGCCAGGAAGAGCTACAAGTGTTTGCTCCAGGAAGAATTTCTATATCAATTCAGCATTAAAGCCAGAGGCTATTCTAGTGAGTAGCTACCATTAATGCCTACTATTAGTAAATACTAATAATGTCCAGAAAGCTCACATCAGTACCACGGAGAGGAAAATGCAGGCAAACCAAAATTGTTTCAGGAACTCTTTAACAGCTCCACCCAGATCAGCTTCATTCACTTTGGTTTGGGTCCTCTGAGTCTGAGAAAATCCACTCAGTGACAAAGTGTTTCTTCATGGATTGGATGGGGTTTACTTTTCTAATGTTATTCTTTCTCTGTCTTTCAGTTTCTATAGTGATGGACAAACACATGCAGCCTGGGTGCTGTTTGCCTGCACTGCCTAAAACACCACCAAATTTTGGAGAAATCCATTGAAAATTTTTTGCCAAAGCCCCCCAGGTCTTAAAAGAAATTAGTCCTATCAAACAAGTTGATAATGTCTTTAATATAAATTTACTTTTTGGATGTATTTTGTCAGCAAGCAGCAGGTGTTGCACTTCTGTGGGTTCTCTGGTTTCTCCTGCATCCACACACAACTGGAGATGTCCTTTGGAGGGGCAAGGACCTCAGCTGTGCTTAAAGGGCATGGAAATGCTCCAAACCAAATTACATCTGTGACCCTGAGTGTGCTCTGGATCTGCCTGTGAATGCAGTAATCTCTGAGAAATCCCAGCCCTGCACTGACTGTACAAAGGCACTGCAGCTTGAAAGCCCCAAGCCCCAAAGTGCAGCTCCAGCAGTGAAAGGTGGAGGTGAGCACACCTGGAGCAGGAGCTGCTCAGGTCCCGGGTTTATGCTGGCTTTATTTCAAGGGGTATTTTAAAAGTTCAGCTGATGAGCTGCTTGTGGTGTCCTGCTCTGCCAAGACTGAGCTTTGTTAAGGGTGTCAGGGCCAGATTTCAGCTGCCAAAGCTCCAATAATGTCAGAGGAGCTGGGCTGATGCTGCAACTGAAAAAGCCCTTGCAGCGTGCCTGGAATTACCGCCAATTTTTTGTTTGTTTTGAGAAATCCATTGAAAGATCTTTGCCAAAACCCCTCAGATCTTTAAAAAGCGGCTCCAATCGAGCAAGTTATAGTAACATGGGCTTGCCACACTTCCCTTCTGCACGCAAGCAACCAAACCAAACCACCGATCCCTGAATCGCTGCGAAAGGGAGGGAGAAGCATCGGCGAGAATTCTCGGGATAAAGGGGGAGCTGCGCTGCCCGCAGCGCCCGCACGGCTCCCGCGGCACCCGGGCGAGCTCGGGGTTGGTCTCTGGAGGGGACGGCCCCGGCTTTCCCCGGGCGGGGCGGGGACAGCGCCGGGCACCCCCGCGCTCCGTGCGGGGCGGGCCGGGGGAGGCGCTGCCCGCGGAGCCTCGGCGGGAGCGCAGCCCCGCAGCCGCACCTGGGCCGGCAGGACAGACCGACAGAATCCTGGACAGGACAGACAGAATCCTCACCTGAGCGGGCAGGACGGACCGACAGAATCCGCACCTGGGCGGGCAGGAAAGACAGACCGCACCCGCACCTGGGCGGGCAGGACAGACCGACAGAATCCTGGACAGGACAGACAGAATCCTCACCTGAGCCGGCAGGACAGACCGACAGAATCCGCACCTGGGCGGGCAGGACAGACAGACCGCACCCGCACCTGGGCGGGCAGGACAGACCGACAGAATCCTCACCTGGGCGGGCAGGACAGACAGACAGAATCCTCACCTGAGCCGGTAGGACAGAGAGACCGCACCTGGGCCGGCAGGACAGACAGAATCTTCACCTGGGCGGGCAGGACAGACAGACCGCATCCCGGGCAGGACAGACAGAATCTTCACCTGGGCGGGTAGGACAGACAGACCGCACCCGCACCTGGGCGGGCAGGACAGACAGACCGCACCCCGGGCAGGACAGACAGACCGCACCCGCACCTGGGCGGGCAGGACAGACAGACCGCACCCGCACCTGGGCGGGCAGGACAGACAGACCGCATCCACACCTGGGCGGGCAGGACAGACAGACCGCATCCACGCGTGGGCAGCGGCCGCAGCCGCCCTGCCCCATCCCGCCAGCATGAGCGGCCGCGCCGGGGGAGCCGCGCCGGGCACTGCGGGGCTCTGCCCCGGCCACGGTGAGCAGGGGCCGGCGGAGGGAGCGGGAGGACGGGGCTCCGCTGGGCATGGGGCAAACCCGCCCCGGGGGAAATGATCGCCGGCATCGCCCGAGGAGCGCCCCTCGTCAGGGGCGGGGGTGATGCGGGTGGGGATGCGGGTGCGGTGCCCGGTGTCTATTCCCCCATGTGCGGTGCCCGGTATTGCCCCGGGTGCGGTGCCCGGTATTCCCCCGGGTGCGGTGCCCGATATTCCCCCGGGTGCGGTGCCCGGTATTTCACCATGTGCGGTGCCCGGTGTCCCACCCCGGGTCCTGTGCCGGGCATCCCCCGTGTGCGGTGCTGGGTATCCCCCACCGTGTGCGGTTCTCGGTGTCCCCCGGTTTCGGTGCCCGATATCCCCCGGTTTCGGGGCTCTGGGAGGGAGCGGAGGGGAGGAAGGATGGAAGGAAGGAAGGCAGGCAGGCAGGCGGGCTGGTCCGGTCGCGGTGGCACGGGTGAAGGTGGCAGCGAGCAGCACCCGGGGCTCCGCTGGCGTGAGCGGCTCCCGTGCCCAGCAGAGCGCTGGGATGGGCAGCACTGAGCCGCAGGAGGAACGGGACTGGGCTGGGCATGGAGCCCCTGGCACGGGGGAAGTCACCCGGAGGGAAGGGGAGGCTCGGAGGGCTCCGCACGAGTGGAACTCGGCTGGAGCGAGGATGAATGGCTGTCCCTGCAGGAGCTCCGGGCACGGGCGGCTTGTGGCGCTTGGGGACAGGGTCAGTGCTGGGGGAACGGCTCGAGCATCTCAGAGGGGATTTCCAGCCTTAGCAATTGCGCAATTCTGTGGTGAGGAAGGTGTTTTCCAGGACTGGGCAGCTCCGTGCTGTGCCAGGGTCCAGAGTGCAAAGGCTCCACTCGCACTGGGGCTCCCGGAGCTCTGTGTCTGTTCCGAGCCCGTGTCACTGAGGTTGGAGCATTTCAGTGCTGCTGAAGCTTGCTCAGAATGACTCCAGGGCGAGGGAGGCCCGCGGGAGCCCTGCCCAAGGCCGGGTGCTTTGGTTCAGGTGCTGGGAGTGCAGCCAGCGTGTGGCTCCCACTCGGGGACAGACAGAGCAGGGTCACCCCCTCCAGCCCCGGGGCATCTCCCCTCGCTCCAAAACAAACTGCACCCTCGGGAACTTGATAGAAAGGTGAGTAATTAAAACATTACCCAGCTGCAAGTTTGTGCTGCTTGAGGGCAGTGAGGAAGGAGCCAAGTCCTGGTGTGCCAGCTTCAGAGCCTGGAGTGTGCTTTGAGATGTGTGATGTCATCATGACTTCATTTCTCCTTAAACCCAAAATACTTTCCTTTGAGAGGGAATATTGCCCAGTGTTCCTTGAGGGAGGATGACTTTTCTCTGTCCCCTGTTACTGCAGTTGGCTGGTTTTGCTTGGCAAAGGCAGGGTGGAGTTTTTAGGAGTTTATTTGGATTTTGTCAGTGTAGCAGAGGGTGGTGGATGGGCTGGCTGAGGTCACTCTCCAGGGAAGGCACCCAGGGATGTGCAGTGCCACTGCTTGGGGGAAGAGCCCCAGGTGAGCCCAGGAGCCGGGGATGGGAGCATTCCCAGCAGGAATGGGGACTCTGTGATGGGCAGGGAGCAGCAGCACCTTCCTCTCCTCTGAGATCTTCCCTCTGCCTCTTCCCTTGCAGCCTGACCTTGGCTCTGTCAGTGCTGTCCAATAACGCCGTTAAAAACAAACACGAGTCAGGCTGAGTTTGCTTAAACAACAACTCCTTCCACAGCAAGGTGTGTTTGTCGTATTTCCTCAAGCTGGCTCTGACCTGACAGACAGAAATAGTTGAGTTTGCCCAGGACTTTGTAAACACTGATTTAAAAGTAAGAGTGCTCTGACTGAGCCTGTTGGCTCCTTCTAGGAAGTCTCCAAATTGTACATTCAGCTCCCCTGTGCCAACTGTGCTCCTGCAAGTGCCAGCAGTGCTTCTGCCTCTCCCCTCCTCATCCCCATCCTCTGGAGCCAGCTGGCAAGGCTCGTTTTTTCCACCTTTTCCAGGTATTCCAGGAAGTCTGAGGCAGAACAAAGAGCAAGGGACAGGTGCCAGCCAGAACAGGCTGAGCCCTTGGGGCTGGGAATACCTGGAACCCGCGGAAGGAGTTCCCAGGTGAATTCAGGGGAGATGCAGCTGGGATGGAGGATGCAGGAGCCCGTGTTGGGAGTGGGGCTGAGGAGGAGCTGGGGATTGCCTAGCTCTCCTTTGAGGATCTCTGTCCTGCTCTCCACCCTCCTCTGCTCCTGCAGGCAAGGAGGAGGACAAGGCCCCGGTGTCCTCTGCGGGGACTGGCTGTGCTGGCTGCAGGAGCAGTGGCAGGGGTGGAAGGAGAGCCAGGAGGGTGTGAGGAGGCAGCAGCTTGCCCTGCACACCCCACAGTCACGCTGCACACCCTGGAGGCGCTCCCTGTGCGTGTTGGTGTTTGAGAGCAGAGCTGCTGTTTGGGGAGAAGCAGGAGAGAGCATCCCCCAACACCTGCAGCAGTGCAGGATGGCCCCTGGGGGGGTTTGGTCACAGAGGCAAAATGGAAATGATCAGAGCTGTTCCACTGAGGAGCCCCTCTGGCTCCAGCTGCCTGGGGATCCAAAGGGCTCGGCCTGGATCAGGTGGGATCAGCAGGAATTTCCCCATGGAAAGGGGGCTCAGGCACTGGAACTGCCCAGGGAAGGTTGGATCCCCACCCCTGGAGGTGGCACTTGGGGCTGGGAACAAGGTGGGGATGGGGCACAGCCTGGACTGGATGGGCTGGGAAGGCTTTTCCAAATGATTCTGGGATTCTGTGACTTCAGTAAATGTTGGTGTAAATCCTGAGAGCCCCATGGTTACAATCTGGGGTGACAATGCCAAGTTCTGGGGGTTAAAGGAAATCTCTCATGGAACACAACTAATTAATGTCCACTCAGGGCTTCCCTGCCCATTTGCAGAGCCAGACACTGATGAGTGTCAGGTTAGAGACTGTCCCCTCTTCTGACCTTGTCATTCATTCCTTAGAGAGTCTCTGAAAAAAGCCTCTCTAAAAAGACCAATACACCCAATTAAATGGTGCCAATGTTCCTTTGTAAACCCGGTGCATCCCTGAGGAAGCAGAAGGTGAAGAACTCGTGGTGCAGTTTATGGGAAAGGGGGGAAAGTGCTTAATGGCTTTTGCATTTAACCCCTTGCAGTTCTGTTTTCTGTGTCTGTGTTCTTTTCCCTGGTGCACTTTTTGTGGGACTACCTAGGTTAGATTATTATTAACATCAGGGAGATGTTACCTTTGCCTCAGCTGGGGCAGAGGGTGGCAGAGGGATGAGCCATGTGCTTGTTCCCTCAGCTAACACCAACCCAGCCCCAGGATTTGCAAAGCAGCTGCCTTTAATCTGCTCTCGTTGTGTAATTCCATTAGAATTATTTTTATTAGAGCCCATAATGTGATTCAGAGCCCCCTCAGCCCTGGGGAGTGGCTGCAGTGTGGGGCTGCAGGGGGAGACACGGCCAGCAGGGCCTGGGGGAAAGCAAATTACTCTGCAGGAACACAAATGGAGCTTGGGCAATTTGATGTGATTAAGGAAACAATTAGAGAGAATGGCTGGAGGTGCAGTGGCCCCGAGGCTCAGGAGGAGATGCTGCTCTGGAGAGGGCACGGGGTCCTGTCCCCAGCCTGGCATGGGGAGGTGAGGGGGAAAAGCCCCTCTCAGCCCCTCTCTGTGCCTGGTGTTGGGCGTTTCTGCCCTGCCCTGGTGCAGCCTGGAGGGTTTGGGTATTCCCAGGTGGGTTTGCAGAGCAGTGCCCGGGTTTGGGTGATGCAGCAGGGGCTGGGGCTGCTCCTGCTCCAAGCTGAGCAGGGAGATCATTCCCCTGCTCTGGGGCTGTGTTTTCCTGAGCTGGGGCAGCAGCTCAGAGCCCTGCCTTCAGTGAATCTCATCCCAAATGGTTCTCACCCCCAAAACCACCTCTGCTCTCCTCTCCTTGTGCTGCAGTGTCTGCCTGTGCCCACACCTGCCTGAGGCTTCCTCCTTTGTGCTTGGGAGTCCTCAAAAGCTCTAACATTCCACATTATCCCTGCCAGCAGCTGAGGCGCTCTCAGAGCACCCATGGAAAGCCCACACCCCCTTTCCCGGGTGCACAAGGGTTAATCTGGCCTCATGGATCCCATTTTGGGTGTATCCATGGAAATCCCACACCACCTTCCCTGGTGCAGAAGGGTTAATCTGGCCTCATGGATCCCCCATTTTGGGTGTACCCATGGAAATCCCACACCACCTTCTCTGGGTGCACAAGGGTTAATCTGACCTCATGGATCCCATTTTGGGGGTATCCATGGAAATCCCACACCACCTTCCCCAGGTGCACAAGAGTTAATCTGGCCTCATTAACCCCCATTTTGGGTGTATCCATGGAAATCCCACATCCCCTTCCCCGGGTGCACAAGGGTTAATCTGACCTCATGGATCCCATTTTGGGTGTATCCATGGAAATCCCACACCCCCTTTCCCGGGTGCACAAGGGTTAATCTGGCCTCATGGATCCCCCATTTTGTGGTGCATCCATGGAAATCCCACACCACCTTCCCCGGGTGCACAAGGGTTAATCTGGCTTCATGGATCCCATTTTGGGTGCACCCGTGGAAAGCCCACACCACCTTCCCCGGGTGCACAAGGGTTAATCTGGCCTCATTAACCCCCATTTTGGGTGTACCCATGGAAATCCCACACCCCCTTCCCCAGGTGCACAAGGGTTAATCTGGCCTCATTAACCCCCATTTTGGGTGTACCCATGGAAATCCCACACCCCCTTTCCCAGGTGCACAAGGGTTAATCTGGCCTCATGGATCCCCCATTTTGGGTGTATCCATGGAAATCCCACACCCCCTTTCCCAGGTGCACAAGGGTTAATCTGGCCTCATGGATCCCATTTTGGGGGTATCCATGGAAATCCCACACCACCTTCCCCGGGTGCACAAGGGTTAATCTGGCCTCATGGATCCCATTTTGGGTGTTCCCATGGAAATCCCACACCACCTTCCCTGGGTGCACAAGGGTTAATCTGGCCTCATTAACCCCCATTTTGGGTGTACCCATGGAAATCCCACATCCCCTTCCCCGGGTGCACAAGGGTTAATCTGGCCTCATTAACCCCCATTTTGGGTGTATCCATGGAAAGCCCACACCCCCTTTCTCAGGTGCACAAGGGTTAATCTGGCCTCATTAACCCCCATTTTGGGTGTATCCATGGAAATCCACACCCCCTTTCCCAGGTGCACAAGGGTTAATCTGGCCTCATTAACCCCCATTTTGGGTGTACCAGGGCTGCTGTGCCATCAGAAGGTCCCAATTAAACCTTTCTCTCGAGGGATGCAGCTGCAGCTCTGCACCCAGCCAAGGAGCTCTTCCCTGCTCATCACCCAGAAGTTGTTCTGAGGGGTCCTGGCCCTTCTGGGGCTCCTCAGCTCAACCAGGGGGTGCTGGGCTGGGCCCTGGCAGGGAAATGATTGGTGAGGTGAGAGCCAGGCTGGTTCCACATGGGCCAGAACAGCTTGAGGAGGATGTTTGGGGTGATCTGGCTCTTCATGGCTGCTCTGACATCCCTGAGCCAAGGCTGCCCCTGTTAAAGCCCCTCTCAGAGCTCTGTCTGACAGAACTGCAGCTGATTTCAGATGAGCCAAGGCAGTGGAACGTGTTTCTTCCTCATGGGCCCTCCATGGGTTGTTACAAAAACATGTTTTCCCTACCAGGAAAAACTGCCAAGCAGAATTTTTATTATTCAGCAGAGAAGGGAAAAGGGAAATAAAATAGAAACCCGAACCCAGTCAACACTGTCCCCAGAAAAATAAGGGAAAGTTGCAGCTATGAATATAAATTAGGAATTAGAACATGTAGGTGTCTGATAAGGGAGGCTAAAGGAATCTGTGAAATAGTAATGAGCAGGGGGTTAAGGATGAAGGGAAAACATCTCCCACGAACAGTAAGAACCATCAGAATGTTGTGTTCAGGAGCTGCTCTGCTGGGTTCAAATGGAAGAGTCAAAACAGGAGAGGACAGAGATGGATTGAACCCTCCAAGAAACAAAATCTGCTGGGCTATCACCAAACTCCAGGTGAGAGAAGGCACTGGGCAGTCGGGGGCAGAATTGGGAAAGTGAGAGCAGAACAGGTCCTGTGGCAGAGGCAAACAGCAGCCAAGGGCCTGGGCTGCTCTGGAAAATGAAGGGAATGGAGTTCCCCATTCCCTCTTGGTGTGGAAAATGAAGGGAATGGAGTTCCCTTCTGCTCTGGAAAATGAAGGGAATGGAGTTCCCCATTCCCTCTTGCTGTGGAAAATGAAGGGAATGGAGTTCCCTTCTGCTCTGGAAAATGAAGGGAATGGAGTTCCCTGTTCCCTCTTGGTGTGGAAAATGAAGGGAATGGAATTCCCTTCTGCTATGGAAAATGAAGAGAAGGAAGTTCTCGTTCCCTTCTTCTGTGGAAAATGAAGGGAATGGAGTTCCCATTCCCTCTTGGTGTGGAAAATGAAGAGAATGGAGTTCCCATTCCCTCTTGGTGTGGAAAATGAAGGGAATGGAGTTCCCTTCTGCTCTGGAAAATGAAGAGAAGGAAGTTCTCTTTCCCTTCTGCTGTGGAAAATGAAGTTCCCTTTCCCTCCTCCTCCTCTTTGCCTTCATCCCCTGCCTGCCCTTGGCTCTGCCTGCAGGCTGTGCTGCACAGGGACCCTCTGTGACAGGCACAGGAGATTCGGCTCTGCAGCCTCCAGAATCTCTCACTGGGGGCCAGCCTGAGCAGCCCAGCCTGCTCTGAAGCCCAGGGGCAGCAGGGAAGTGCAGAGCAAGCATCTCCTTGCTGGTCTGAGTTTAGGAGCCTCCCTGGTCAGCAGAAAATCATGGAGCTGATAAAAGCTAATTGCAAAGATGCCTTTTATGAGTGCCTCCTTTTCCATGGGCTCTGCTTGGCTGAGTTGTTTTATTGATCAGATCCCTTCTATTGCAGCTCAGGGAGGAAAACAAGCAGCCCTTCTGCACTTGTGTTTGCTTTTAATAAAATACAGCAGGCAGAACTTGCTGGGGGATGATTAAAACACAGCCAGGGAATTGGGAGCTGGAGGAAGAAGGGATTTCCTTCTGCCCGTTCAGCTCAGGATTTCCCTGCTCCATGGAAGAGCCATTTACCAAGTAAATGCTAAAAGGGAGGAGAAATCTGGGTTGTTCACCTGTGGGGACAGTCTGGGGTGAGGCCAGGGCAGTGTGAGCACAAATATCTGGAAGCTGGGAAATTGTGAGCTCAGAGGAGAAAAGCTTGGAGCAGAGGAAGGGTTTCCAGCAGCCAGGAATTCCTGCTGCATGGAATTCTGGCCGTGGGGAAGGGCTGTGAGCACTCCCCACTGTTTGTCATTAGCAATAATCCCAGTGGTGGCAGCAGATTAATTCTGGATTAACGTTCCTCTCCTGCTCATCCCTGTTTGTTTGCATCCCAAGGGCTCCCTGCCCTCCCTGGCTCTGCAGAGCTTCCCAGGCAATTCCTTCCCTCTCCACATCCCTCCTTTCAGCAAACATCTCATCCCTCACTGCTCTCTGGCTGCCCAGACATTTATTGTTCCAGCTTTTGTTTATTTAAAAGCAAACACAAACAAAAAACAGAATCAGCAACGAGAGCCCAGATCGAGGATCCAAAAATAGGCAACCCAGGAGAGACTGAAAGCTCCAGCCTTGGCTCATGGGAACATTTTTAGGTGATGAGCACTTCACAAATCCCAGCTCAAAGGAGCAGCAGCAGGAAGAGCAGCCTGGAGAGAGGTGAGAGGTGGTTGTGGGGTGAGCAGGACCCACTCCCCTGGGATTCCCCTGGGATTCCCTCCCCACCAGCCATGGAAACCTGCAGGAGGCTGCTGTGGCATCAGATGTTTATTGAAGAGGAGGGATGTGGAGAGGGAAGGAATTGCCTGGGAAGCTCTGCAGAGCCAGGGAGGGCAGGGAGCCCTTGGGGTGCAAACACACACAAATGAGCAGGAGAGGAACGTTAATCCAGAATTAATCTGCTGCCACCACTGGGATTATTGCTAATAACAAACAGTGGGGTGTGCTCACAGCCCTTCCCCACGGCCAGAATTCCATGCAGCAGGAATTCCTGGCTGCTGGAGATCTGGGGACAGGTTTGCATCCCCCAGGAGCAGGAATAAACAAGGGCAGGGGAAAAAGTCACAGCAATAAAATGCAGCAAGGAAGATTTAGGAGAGAGCCTAAAAATTCCCTCCATGTGCTTCCCCCGGGAGGCTGCACAAGGAGAATGTGGAATCTCCATCTCCAAATGTCAGGGTAAAGTACAGCTGGGTCTGCTGAGGCTGCTCCTCAGGGTCCCTTCCAGGCCTCCTCCTCCATCTGATTCCTCTCTCCACGGCCTCAGAATCTCCTTTACAGCCTGGAAAGAAACACAGAGCTGAAACAACTGCAGGACAGATTTCCTTGGTGGTGAGTTGGTTTTTGAAGTGACAAATGGGAACTTCCTGTTGGAAAAGCCTGACTGCAGTGTAAGGAGATTTTCTGTGAAAAAGCCAAGATCACAAAGAAAAGCTGTTTGCTGGATCTGCTGCCTTGATGCTGCTCTGAGCTTTTGTTGGATCTGCAAAGTTGGTGCTGACAAAAGATTTTGGTGCTGTTTTCTCTTCGGATGTTCCTCCTCCAGATCAAAAGCCTGACTAAATATAATAAACCAAAGGTGCAGATAACAGGGCAGGAGGCTGTGCCAGCTCAGGGTTTCCTGCTTCCCTGTTCACTGCCCCTTCTTGCTGGCTGTCCTGGCTGCCTTGGAAAGGTGTGATGTGAGCAGAGGCTCTCCCTCGCCCTTCCTGAGTGCACCAGGATGAACATGCCAGGATCTCCAGGCTTTCCAGCAGCTTCCATCCCTGGGAGGTGCAGGGACAGGCTTGCCATGGGACAGGGTTAATGTGGAGGGGCCAAGAATGGTGGGGAGGGACTTCTACAGGAGCCTGGAGTGCCAGGACACGGGGAATGGCAGAGAGTGGGTTCAGATGGGATGCAGGGAGGAAATTCCTCCCTGGCCCAGGTGCCCAGAGCAGCTGTGGCTGCCCCTGCATCCCTGGCAGTGCCCAAGGCCAGGCTGGATGGGTTTGGAGCAGCCTGGGGCTGTGGAAGGTGTCCCTGCCATGGCAGGGGTGGAATAGATGAGTTCTGGGGTCCTCCCAGCCCAAACCATCCCATTCCATCCCATTCCTCCCAGCCCAAACCATCCCATTCCATCCCATTCCTCCCAACCCAAACCATCCCATTCCATCCCATTCCTCCCAACTCAAACCATCCCATTCCTCCCAGCCCAAACCATCCCATTCCATCCCATTCCTCCCAGCCCAAACCATCCCATTCCATCCCATTCCTCCCAACCCAAACCATCCCATTCCATCCCATTCCTCCCAGCCCAAACCATCCCATTCCATCCCATTCCTCACAGCCCAAACCATCCCATTCCATCCCATTCCTCACAGCCCAAACCATCCCATTCCTCCCAACCCAAACCATCCCATTCCATCCCATTCCTCCCAGCCCAAACCATCCCATTCCATCCCATTCCTCCCAGCCCAAACCATCCCATTCCATCCCATTCCTCCCAGCCCAAACCATCCCATTCCATCCCATTCCTCCCAGCCCAAACCATCCCATTCCATCCCATTCCTCCCAGCCCAAACCATCCCATTCCATCCCATTCCTCCCAACTCAAATCATCCCATTCCATCCCATTCCTCCCAACTCAAATCATCCCATTCCATCCCATTCCTCCCAGCCCAAACCATCCCATTCCATCCCATTCCTCACAGCCCAAACCATCCCATTCCATCCCATTCCATCCCATTCCTCCCAGCCCAAACCATCCCATTCCATCCCATTCCTCCCAACCCAAACCATCCCATTCCATCCCATTCCTCCCAGCCCAAACCATCCCATGTTTCTGTGATTTGGGCAGGTTTGTTCCTTTCCATGCCAGGCCCTTCCTCACCCTGTGCTCAGCTGGCTCCAGTCCCAGGGCAGTGGGAGCCACTGGGGGAACTGGGGCTGCCCTGCTCCTGGCACTGGTGCCACCCCTTCCTGCAGAACAAATGCCAGGATAAATCACTTTGCACTCTGTCTCCCTGAGAGATGGGTTTATTTTTTATGTCACTAAGCAGGGTTTTGTGAGAGCACATCTCTGTTTCTATCATTAGCAGCACAAGTGCAGAGTCAGGGGCTGGGTACTCACCAGGCTGCTCATTGTGATGTCTCCACACTTTCCCCTCCTCCCTCACTCCCAAAGCAATGAACAGGAAATCCAGCTGCTGCCTGAATGGACACATTTCCAGCAATCTTCCTTAATTCTTTATTTGCTGTAAAATGAGCAGGGCAGAAACTGCAACATCAGTTCCTCTCCTGGGGCTGGGCCTGCTCCTCCTCCCAGCCCAGCCTCTCCCTGCCCTCTCCCCATCCCAGTCTCTGAGCTGGGATGGAAAGCAGGGTGGGGGAACACCTGATTGCTGCCCATGAATTCCTGGAGGGAGCAGCTTCCAGGGAATTGCTGTGACCAAAGCTGAGCGCTCAGTCCTGGGTGTCCCTCCCTGCCCTGACGCTGATTTGTGCTAAGAGAGCTCAAACTTCGCTTCTGCACCTTCCAGAGCAGGGCCTGGTGGCATCTCCTGCCAGGAAAAGGGAAAATTCCGAGTGTGCTGCTGTGAATGAGGAAGGTTTGCAGCAGTGGGGAGGGAGCCAAGGACCTGCCTGAGCCAGGGGAGCAGAGATGGATGGAGAACAGGAAGGGAACCCCTGTGCAGCCTGTGCCTTCCTCCTCAAGCAGAGCCCTGAGGATGCTCCAGGGATAACTCAGAGCTGTGAGCACACACCAGACCCTGCCCTGCAGAGGGGACATCTCTGGGATCCCTCTGGCATCTCCCTCTGCTGCTCTGCACACGTCTGGGAACACCTGGGGGCTCCTTGCCCTGGTCCCAGCACACAAAGGGAGATCCCAGAGCTGCTGAAGGCAGCCCTGGACCAAGGGAGGGCTCAGGGGACTCTCCCAGGAATTCAGCCTGAGCTCGGCCCCCTCTGGAGCAGGAGGAGAAGGAGAAGGAAGAGAAGGAAGAGGAGGAGGAAGAGAAGGAAGAAGGAGGAGGAAAAGGAGAAGAAAGAAAATAAGGAAGAGGAGGAGGAAGAAGATGGGCAGGAGGAAGAGAAGATGGAGGAGGAGGAGGAGAAGGAAGAGAAGGAGAAGAAGGAGGAGGAAAGGGAGAAGAAGGAAGAGAAGGAAAAGGGAAAGGAGGAGGAGAAAAAGGAGGAGGAGGAAAAGGAGAAGGAGGAAGAGAAAGAGCAGGAGGAGGAAAAGGAGGAAGAGGAAGAAAAGGAGCAGGGGCAGAAGGGCTGCATCAGACAGTGCAGAAATGAGACAGGTTTGGGGAGGTCAGGGCAGAAATGAGAGAGCTTTGGGGAGGTCAGGGCAGAAATGAGACAGCTTTGGGGAGGTCAGTCCAATTGGTTCCATCCCATCTGGGATTTCCAAGGTCAGGTGTGAGATGGATGCAGGACAAGGTCCAAAATCCCAGTGGGCACAGCTGGAGAAACTCATGAATTCTCCATCCACGTCCTCCATCCCTAGGACAATCTCACCCACTGCAGGCTGCTCTGCCCCTTGCAGTGACCTTGAGGAGCCCTGAGCTCTGCACAATCCTGCAAAAATGCTTCTGTGCATCCACTGGGATGTTAGGAAAGATCTCAGGGATTTCAGGGGTGCAGGCAGGTTTGTTACAGAGGATCCAACCCTGATAAATCCACATTTAACTTTAACAGCCACTGTGCCCTTGGCTGGCCCTTCCCAGCCTCTGCTGTAAACCATGTGCTCAGCAGCCTTTTAAAATTATTATTTATCCTTTATCACTGTTATTTTAGGTTGTATTGTGTCTGGAGGAGCTTCCAGAGGCAGCTGAGGATAAAAATCTTGGGATAAAAATCAATAAATTGGTACCAGCACTCCAAAATCCAAGCTCAATAATTATTATTATTAATTATAATAATTAATTTCATTAATTCCTAAGGGATTTACAGACAGGGTCTGGCCACAGTGGGCTGGGTCTCTTGTTGTGGTAGAAATTATATTTAATTGGATTGAAGGAAATAGAATTAATTAATAGAATTAATGCAGTGGGAGAATCAGCTCTCTAGTTAAGGTGGGTGTTTATTCCTCAAAGGAATAATTTCTTTAAAGGGCACGTTAGGACCCACTAAAAAGTGCAGCACTGCTGGAGTCAGGGGATTTCAGGGTAAAACAAACTCAAAGCAGAAAGGTATGTGATGATAAATGTGTATGGGGGGTTCTTAAATGATCAGGGAGAGCAGGAATGAAAAATAGAAATTAAAAAAAAAATCCAAAATGACAAATTATTCATTGTGAGTGAGTGTGATGTGGCTTGGGAGGCTGCCAGACCATTCTGGGAACTGAGAACCCCCCTGATTTCCTTCCCAGCCCTGGGAAAAGCATCCAGGTAAAAGAAATGGCTCTCAAACAGCTTTTACTTGGGAGCAAAATTTGGTTTTATTTCAATAGCAGTGACATTCCTTTTGTCATATCCAGGCTCTTTTGTTCCCTCCAATGCTGCAGCTTTGGGTGGAAGGAGCCTGGCAGCCACACCTGGAACTTGTTTTCCAAAAATAACATTTACTTTTGGCTAATTTAATACTTTGCAACTTCTCAGGAAGAGTTTTTCATTTGCTTTCTGAGGGACTGTGTAAATATGAATAAAAGTCAGCTGTTTCACGAGCAGGGAAGAAAATAAAATAGAAAAGGAAAAAAAGCTCCTTTGGCAAACACCCACATGGAAGTTTTTAAAAGCAGCCTCAAACTGCATCTGTAGGCTGCAGCTCCTCCTCCACCCCTGTGTGTCCCTGTGCTCCAGAGAGGGAGAGCAAACAGGAATTCACCATTTTAAAGGCACTTTTTGGGGGTTTTGGTAAAAATTTGCAGCGGTGCCGTGCTGTCCCCAGGCATCCCTGTGCTGCCAGGTGTGAGCCTGGAAACGAGGAGGGAATTCCAGAGGTAAGGTGGCAATTCCCTTCTGCAGCTCCTTTGTGGAGAACTTGCCAAGTTTGCATTTTCTGTGGCACAGTCTGGAGCCTCTGCAGGTGTTTGGGGCTGGCTCAGGCCCAGCTGATTCATAGTCAGGGGAGACCAGGGCAGAAAGGAGCTTCAGCAGGTGAAACTAAGGGAATTTTGCTGAAAATGCCCCAAAGCACCTTGAATTAAGAGGATTTCCAACCTTCCTGGCCAGCAGAAGCTCCTGCCCTGCCTCAGGCCCCTGCCCCAAATGAACCCACCAAGGAAAACCTTTTATATCATATTATCCACAGAGATTTCAGGCCTTTCTTAAGCTGCTTTACCTGGTTGTGACCAAACCTTTTTCTTGTTTAAAACCACAGAATTTCAAACTAAAGACCTTCATGGATGCTGCCTGTGCCCTGTGCAGTCTCCCAGACCATCCCATCCATAAATCCCTGCAGTCTGAGCATGCAAAGTAATTTAGCACAGGAGGAACCCAGCCTGAGTCCAGGTGAGCTCAAGAATAAGGAAAATCTCACTCCTGAGAACTCTGCAGATGGCTCAGCACTGACCTTCATACTGGAGATTTTCGGATGTAGATGAATTTTAGATTAAGAACTACGAATCACAAACTCTGACAGCATTCAGATTCTTTTCTGTGCTGATTTGTGGACCATTCACTGCAATTTTTTGGTTGCTGATGCTGCAGCTGTTTTTGTTCAGTTCCAAGGGACATAAAAGTCACAGGCTGTTGATTCCTTAGTCCTGTTGAATTATCTTAGGGACTAAGTCAGGTTTTTGTTGCTAATCCTTGCCACTGTAAATTCAGAACTAATTAATCCCTAATGCCCAATATTCAGTTAAAAATCTGCTGTTCTTAGGGGATTTCTGATCCATTTGTTTGCTGGAATATTCCTGGTGGCTGTAAGCAGCAGAAAGTCAGAGACTCTTTGTGCACGGGAATAAAAAGTAGAAAATTCTTCTCACGAGCAACATGGGAGCTGCAGGATGCTTTCAGGAGGATTTTTAGAAGTTTCTTTTTGATAGTTTCAGAAGGAAGTGGATTGGGGCAGTCAGTGCTGCTGGGCTGGGGAGGCTCTGGGTGGGTGAGCTTAGAGCAGTGCTGGCCAAGCAGAGCCAGGATTTGAAGGCTGCTGTCAGGAGGAGCTTCAGAGGGGTTGAGGATGAGCTGGAGAGAGCCTGGGGGGGCTGGGATCCTCCAGGCTGAGCAGGAGAGAGGCTGGGAATAGGGAGGGACCTGCCAGAGACACTTTTTTCCAAGGCAGATGTGGTGGGAGGAACCATCTGGTGTTTGATGGCACTGGCTCAGTGCCCCAAGCAGTGAGGGGATCCTCAGCCCCTCCCTGTCCCACCTCAGCCCCTATTTGAGGCTGCCAGGACCCAGCTGAGCTGGGGGTTTCTGGTGGAGGCCGTGGCTGTCGTTAGCTCAGCTCTGTCCATCCCTCATTGTGAGAGAATCCCAAATCCCTGAGGCTGGAAAAGTCCCAGCTGTGCCCCATCCCCACCTTGTCCCCAGCCCTGAGGGCCACCTCCACCTGCCCAGCCCAGGAGATTTTTTGGGGTTCCACAGGAGAATTGGGGCACAGAAGGACACCAGGCCAGGAGAGCCTCCTGTTCCTGCTCCAGCTGCAGATCCATAAACTGGGGCTTGGCACTGGGCTTCAAAGCAGGAGCTGATTTCCTGCTGCTGTTTCACAGCCTACAAACCCAGCTTATGGCAGCAATAAAAACAAACCAGGGGCCCTTAACTCTGGCACAACAAAGCTGTGCCTGTGTCCCAGATGGGGAACAGCACAAGTCCAACACAGCAACCTGGGCAGGAGAGGGGCAGGAGCAGGAGCTGGGGCGTGGGAAGGACAAGTTGTGCTCTGCTGCTGCCTTCAGAGGCTGCCTGGAGCAGAGGCTGGGCAGAGTTACAGCAATAAATTGGTTTTTATTAAAAGCCCTTCACAGGACACACCTTGGGCAGTGCCAGAGCCCGGCCGTGGCTCCACCCCAGATGGATCCTGGCCACGAGTTCTCACACTTTGATAAGTTTGGGTCCATTTCCATGCTGGCTTCATTGTCCAATTCCAGCTCCAGGTGATGCAGTCCCACCCTCCCAGGTTGCTCCCCTCCATTCCCTGTTGTTTGCACTTTTGGGCTGAAGCTGCAGCGGTGTCCTTGGTTCTGGGGCTGGAAAAGGATTGTTCTGTGGGACTGAGCTGTGAGGAGAACCTGCTGACATTGATATGGAGTGCAGAGTCACACACTAATGCAGTGCAGAGGCTGGGAAATAGGAAAGCTCAAACTGAAGGCATCAGCCCCTGCAGCAGGCTGGGAGTGACCAGCAGCAGCACCCCCATGGCAAAGCTGAGGGATTCCCACATTTGCCAGCGTTCCCAGTCTGCGTGCACAGGAAACAAACCAGTTATTGGGCACAGAAAGCACAGCTGGTGCCTTTCTGGGGCAGCACTTCCCTCACCCTGGAGCTGGTGTGAGGAGGAGAAAAGCTGGAAGGTTTTTAGGAGGGAAAATGTGCGTTCTGAGGAGGTTTGGAGAGTTGTGAGCAAAGAGGGAGCGCAGCACAGATCAGTCAGGTGGTGAGAAAGGATCCACCCCTCCCTCTTGCCTTCAGCTGTTCATTGACATCTCTTACTGTATTTTTGGTCTTCTGAGAGAGCCAGGCTGTCCACGGGATGTCTCTGGGCCGCGGTTTGAGTGCAGCTGAGGGCTGGGTTTGGACAGCAGAGCTGACAGTAATTGCTGAAGGTGAGAGCAGCGAGCTGGGAGAGCTCCTAGCGGCCCTGTCACAGGCAATAACCCACAGGTTTTACAGCTGCTCCCTCTCCCTCACACAAACACAGCCTGGCAGAGGCAGGAGCGCTGCAGATGCCTCTGCTCTGGAGCAAAGTCACCCTTGAGAATTTAACTGCTGTCAATATTTGATCCAGGAGGACACAACCGCCCGGCCGTGCCCTCTCCTGGGGAGCAGCCCTTGGAATCTGCTGCCTGCTGGGGCTATTTTGGTGCTCGAGGATGAAATTTAAGCTTTGCCATTGACAGAGTAATGTGATGTGAGGCTGAGGAGGCTCAGAGGGCATGGCTGGGGGCTCTCAGGGCCAGGCTGGCACCCAGAAATGCTGTTTGCACACAAGGTGTGGCTGCCACTGTCACCCCAGTGCCACCTGTGACTGGGGAACCCCTAAACTCTGCCACGTTTGGGTGGGCAAGCCAGAGGCTTTCCTTAAAGGGCTTTTGAAATATAAAGACATTTCTTCTGTGCTCTGTATTTCAAGCTGGACTCCATTTCATTTTTGGGGATGTGTCACGTCTCTCTTAATTTCTGTATTTAAGCAAAGTGCTCCATTTTGCCCTGCTGGAATGAGGCTGGATTAAATCTGCCCAGCAATCTGTCTCTGCTGACAGCTGAGGGACTCCTTATCAGCTCTGTCCTTCCTGGGGACAGAAGAGACAGCAGAGACAGGGAAGGCAAGAGGTGCTGTGGGAGGGGGCAGAAATGGAGGGAAATAAACCCATTTTTATCTGGGAGAGAACAAGGTGAATCACTTTGATATTTCCTGTTCCTCAAGTGTTGTCATGGGCAGGATATTCTCTTACAACACTTGGAGGGTTTTGGACTTCTCTGCAGTGATGAGCAAGAAGTTGTCTTTGGATTGAGGTGACTCTCATTTCAAAAATAGCAGTTTAGTGTGGGCTGGGGAGATCTGGTCCAGTTAACCCCTGCTAACAGCTTCTTTTTCCCTGATAACGATGGAGCTTTGAGGAAAATCACCACCCCAAAAGTGAAATGTGTGGGGAATCGAGCAACAGCTCTTTTTTTATTGAATCCCAGCTTCAGTTTAGCAGCTGTTCACCACAGAAAGTGAGGAGCCTCTTGAAATCATGGATTTAATGGTAAATGCAGTCTTTATTTCTGTCAGAGTGGCTCTGCTGGCCTCAATCAGGAGTCCCACACTGGATGGGAGCTGAGTGACTCCCTGCACTTCCAGGAACTCCTCATGAGCTGTGGGGGACAGCGATTTCCAGGGGAAGGCTAAAGAGTCCCTAAACATCTTCTGCTCTCTGTTACCCCATAAAAACCACGTGTCTGCCAGAAAACTGCACTGGCATCAGCCCTTACTGCACCCCACGCTGTGCTCCAGAAAGCTGGCAAAGCGTTATTATAAAGGGGATTTTTAATCTTACACTTACAAAGAGAAGAACAAAGTCACTCAGTGATAAGTCCAGCTCTTCACTGAGGGCATGAGACATAGAAACTGAATTTAGTTTAGTAGTTTTAGTTTATTATTTATTATTTAATTTATTATTTTAGTTTCAGTAGTTTATTATTATTATTTATTTTTAAATAATTTTTAGTATTAAATAAATATAACTTATTTAATACTAAATAAATACTATTAAATATATACTATTAAATAAATATAATAGTTTTAAATTTTTAGTAGTTGTTTATTATTATTATTATTATTATTATTATTATTATTATTATTATTATTATTATTTTAGTTTTAGTAGTTTTCGTTTATTATTTATTATTTAATTTTTGGGGTTTTTTTAGTTATTTTAGTATTTTTTGTTTCATTTTAGTTTAGTTTATTTTTACATCCCCCTCCCTGCTCTGTGGTGCAGCAGAGAGTGTCACAAATGGGTAATTTTGATCACTCAGTTATGTCCAAAGGTATTGGCAGAAGGGGTTTTGGTAGGATGTGGTAAAAGTGTGAATCAAAAAGGTTCAATGGCAAGGCTCGCTCTGCTCCTTACTACAGGGAGGAGAAATACAAAAGAACAGAGAGTTAAAATTGATCTAGAATTATTTACAAATGATTTCCACGGTGACCAGAGACCCAAAAGGGTTAGGGAGATCCCCCAGTGAGTTGGGAGGCTCAGAGGACCCCTCTGCTCTCTGAGCTCCTGATGGAGTCTGGGTGCAGCTGGGTCCAGTCTGAGCATCCTGTGCACAATTTGTGTCTGATGGAGTTGGTTACATGGATTTAATCACAATTAATTCAGGAAATGAGGTCTGTGATGAATCCAGGCTGTCAGCCTTGCCTAAGGGGGAATCTCTCAGTCTCAGGTAAGGAACCTTGTTGTACTTCAGGAAAAAAGCTTTTGGCTGGAAGTCAAATTGCACTCACTGGGAAGGTGTGTGCGAGACTCCTCACTTGCTTTGTTCCTTGGTTAATGAGTCCTGGAGAAGCTGCCAGCTGCTCTTCAGTGCTCATGGTGCTCCATGTCCCTGCTCCCCTTCCCTGGAGGAATTCCTGCCTCTGGAGCCTGTCCCTGCCCATTCCTGGCTGGGTTCAGGTTTTCCTGGAGGAATTCCTGCCTCTGCAGCCTGTCCCTGCCCATTCCTGGCTGGGTTCAGGTTTTCCTGGAGGAATTCCTGCCTCTGCAGCCTGTCCCTGCCCATTCCTGGCTGGGTTCAGGTTTTCCTGGAGGAATTCCTGCCTCTGCAGCCTGTCCTTGCCCATTCCTGCTTGGGTTCAGGGCTCAAACCCATCCCTGCCAGAGCAGGAGGGCCAGGGTGGGTCTGTCTGGAGGGAAATGGGCTTTGCAGAGTGCTCAGCCCACCTGGGACTGTGGTGTGTCAGACATATTTTATGAAAAACCCTTTTGCCAGGATCTTTTCTCCTGAGAAGCTTCAGCTTCTCCATGTTTTGCTGCTTTGGAATGTGATTTGGAGAATTGTTTACCCAGCATGTGGAATTGTTTTTACTTGGTGATCGGTGACAGCCACCTGTGTCGAGGCTGTGAGCAGTCACAAGATTTTATCATCATCCCGTTCCTTTCAAGCCTTCTGATGTCTCCTTTCTCTTTTCTTTTAGTATAGTTTTAACATATCATTTTCCTTTAATATAATATATATCATACAATAATAAATCAGCCTCCTGAAGCACGGAGTCAAGATTCTCATCTCTCCCCTGGTCCTGGGACCCTGTGAGCAGCACCCCAATGGTGGAGCAGCTTCCCAGCCCAGCAGTGCAGGAAATGGGGGTGGCAGTGACTCAACTCTGCTGTCAGCACTCAGCAGTGGCAGAGAGGAGCTGATGGGCTCAGGGATGGAGAATGGCAGAGTCTCAGTGAGCTGCTGCTGGCAGGGGACACGGTGTGGCCATTGCTGCCATCTGGGGGGACATTTCCCCTCCCCTGGGCAGAGCAGGTGACTCTGTGGGGCCTTGTGGTCACCTGCTGGCCACCAGCCAGCCCCCATGGCTGTGACAGGTGAAATCTTTGTTAATGCCTTAAATCCAGGGGTGGATCCATTCATTTATCCATTAATGGGGTTTATCCATTTTATCCATTTACCCATTCTCTGGGTTTTCCCATTTCCCTGAGGAGAGGAGGAGGAGAAGGGGCAGAGCCAGGCCAAGGGGACAGTGCTGTGTGCTGCTGTTCACAGGGGTCCCAGGACGAGGGGAGAGATGAGAATCTTGACTCCATGTTTCAGAAGGCTGATTTATTATTTTATTATATATATTATATTAAAAGAAAATAATATTTTAAAACCATATTAAAAGAATAGAAGAAAGGATTTCATCAGAAGGCTTGAAAGGAAAGGAAAAGAAATGGAATGATAATAAAATCTTGTGACTGACCAGAGACTCCGAGACAGCTGGGCTGTGATTGGCCATTAATTAGAAACAACCACATGAGACCAATCAAAGATGCACCAGTTGCATTCCACAGCAGCAGGTAATTATTATTTTTCTTTTCCTCTGAGGCTTCTCAGGAGAAAAAAATGCTGGCAAAAGGATTTTTCATAAAATGTGTCCGTGCCAGTTCTTGTGCCAGGTGAGCTGAGCTCAGCCTGGCAGCTGAGCACCCCCGAACTCCCCAGTGCCACCAGTGCAGCCTTTCCCTGCTGCCTCCTGGATTGCCTTTGCTTTTTGGGGGGTTTTGTCTGTTTGTGAAGATTTTTTTACCCCGTTTTAGAAATTGTTTTTGGGGTTGGTTTGGGGTTTTTATTTCACTCTTATCTAGAAAGTTTCAGTGATTGTAGAAGACTCCATGATAGCAAGATGTTTCAGATATTGTGTAACATCAGTGCGCACTAAAATTACATTTTTTTCTAGAAGAACAAAGGAAGAAAGATGCCCCCTAACTGGAATTTTGACATACAAAATCACTGAAAAATTTTTCATCCGTTTTGCAGGAGAAATCAGAATTAATTTTATGCTGATATCCCACAGGGTGAAACCACACCAGGTATTTTGTCCTATGGAAGAACTCCAGAGCAGGAGCACAGGAGAGTGGATTTTTGGCTTTTTCCTCCAAATTCAGGTTGGAGGTCAGGCCTCAGGGACACAAAGGTGAACCCCTAGACCTCTCCCCCTTTTCTTTGCAAAACACAGCAGCATTTTTTGAATCAGCAGATTGCCCAAAGAACCACCAGCAGAAGCTTTAAGCTGCAAACAGGGGCCAGCCAAACTCTGCCTTTTTGACAAAAATATCCTTTTGACTCCAGCAAATTTCCCTTGCAAAATGCTGTCTAATACACACATCCTGAATTACTCCTCTGGCAAGCACCAGCCAGGTCTGCAGAGTGGGGGGCTCATTTGCATTGCAAAGCTGCCATCAGTGTCTGGGAAGGCTGAGGCACTTTTATTCTGATTTTCCTTTGAAGCCAAGTAACCACGGTGGCATTATTTGCATCTGGGCTGGCATTGACAGGCTGTGGTGGTGCCTTTCTCCCTGGCTCCCTGGAGACAGCACAAGGGGTAATCAACAGCCTCAAGTGCTCCGAAACTGAGCCTATTTTTTCCACTGGATTAGCAGCAGCAAATGCACAAGCACATTATTAAGATGGTGCATTCATTTCTTTGGAGTCAGGATGGAATTTTGATAGAGTTAAAAACCCCATTAATATTTACATCACTTAGTGGTGCTGGAAGTAAGTACATTTATTTTAACTCAAGCTGCAAAGCATTTAGCTCTTTGTAATTACAGCACTGCTATTAAGTATTCATAAGGCTGCACAATAGAGTGTCACAGGAAACCTGGTTTAATTTAGTGGTAAGTCAATGTTTTAGGTTTGTGTAAAAACAGAAACTAATTTACCAAGCCTTCTTGCTTGTGTTTTCCCACCTGGGCTTTGCAAACTTTCTTCAGCTTGGCTCTATTCAAGCTCCTTTTTGTACCTTTGGAAGTTGGGAAGTTGCTGGGGAAGTCTTGCAGGTGTTCAGGTGATTTGGGATGGGCAGAGCCAGGCTGGGGGGAGAGCTGCAAAGCTGCCTGATGGAAAAGGAGCTGGAAGTGCTGGTGTAGAGCAGCTGAACATGAGCTGGTGGCTGCAAGGGGGCCCAAACACCAGGGGCACCTGGATCCTCCAGCGAGTGCCTCCAAAGGGGGAAATCTGCATTTATGGGAGATCCTGGAGCCAATCCCTGTATTCCTCTCTCCCCTGCAGGATGAGGTCTCTCCTATGGACGTTGAACTCCCAGCTACCTGAGCCTGCTGCCTGTGATGGAAGAGCTGGATGTGAATGTGAGGTAGGAGGAGGGACTCAGCTGCTGCAGCCCCTGAGCTGGGCTGGGCAGGGACCCTCAAATGCATCTGCAGGGCTGCAGGGAGCATTCCCTCCCTGCCTGCTGATAAAACTCCCTGCTCATGCAGCAGGGCCTGGTTTGGGGTTTCCTGGAGCTCCTCTGAGGACGTGACATCACCCTGGTGTTTGGAGGAGTGTCAAACGTGGCCTAGACGAGTCAAGGATTTCTTTTCAGTAGAAAATGTTATGAATTTTGAAAAGGTTGCAGTGTGATGTTGGAGAGACATTCCTGGAAAATTTTGACAGTTCAGTTTGGAACTTGCATTCATCACAGCTCGAGGGAGGTGGCAGACCTCATTTTCTCTAATTCCAGAGTAGAAAAATAAATGACCCACGAGTATTTCCTATTTATATTTTATTGGATTTCGTAATTTCACGTGTTTCAGAGATTGTTATTGGGTACATTTATTACAGGCAGTAGGTTAATGAGATCCTGTCAAGGGGTTTGAAATGAAAACCTCAATTTGGTTACAGCAAGCCAGAGAGGCCAAGCTCTGCCTGGCTTGGGCTCTTACCAGTGTAAATCACAATTGTGCCATGTTTGGGACTATGAAAGCCTCACCAGACTTTGGGTGAGGCTCCATCATCTCCCTGCAGAGCATTCCCAGGTGCCAGGAATGAAGCAGAGCCTCTGGTGGTCTGACAGCCCGTCCTTATGTCATGGGAGCTAAATCTCATTCTCTTGTATTTTTGGAGCACACGTGACTCTTATCTACACCAGTTCTGCATGGCAGTTTTGCCCTGCATTTTTCTGCATTTTTTTCCTGCCCTTTTCCCTCTGCTCCTTCTCCTCCCTTCACCCCCACCCACCTTTTTTTTTCCACCCCCTTTTTCCCAACTTTTTTTTCTGCCGTTTTCCCCCCACATGGTTTTTCCTGTCTGATTTTTCCTTCCTTTTTCCCTGCCTTTTTTTCTTTAGCCTGGTTTTTTTTCCTGCCTTCCCCCCCCCCCCTCCTTTTTCCCCATCCTTTTCCCTCCACCTTTTGCCCTGCCTTATTTTTCCCTCCACGTTTTGCCCTGCCTTATTTTTCCCCTCACCTTTTTCCCCCCTCACCTTTCTTCCCTTTTCTTTCCTCTTTACCCGTTGCAACAATTTAGGAAATGGCATTTAACTGAGAACCTGAACTTCGCTCAAAGCTGGCACCTGATTTTCCTGGGGCTGGCTGAAGTTTCCCTTGGAAAATCTCCTTAATGCTGATAGGGGAAGATGTGTGTTAGTGTCTTCACAAACAATTCCAGGGGCGTTAATTAATGGCTTTGAAATGGCTCTCGATGCCTCAAGGGCAAGGCTGTTACAGGCCCCAGGCAGGTTTGACTCCTGAATTTTAGGGTCACAGATAAAGGCTCAGCACTTTAAAGCCTATTACAGAACCAGTGGGGAAAGGAGGAGGGCTACAGGCCCCCAGGAGTTTGGGATAAAGGGATTTTGAGATTCCCCAGTGGGCTCTCTCCTTTTTTACTCTAATCAAGTTGCATGACTCCTCTGTCCCCTTTATGGATGCTGGCTTTCCCCACACGTGGGAAATATGGAAATATTATCTCACAGTTGTGTTCCAGGCAGATTTTGGGATATTGTCCTGAGTGCTTCACACTCAGGAAAGGTTTCTTGTTTCCTCAGGTTGTTACAGTCTGGATAAACAGGTGAAAAAAAATCAGCAGCACCTTTAATGCTGGTAAACAGCTTTTACAAAACCCCTTTAATTCCAGCTGCTGGTGAAGGCAGACTCCCTTTGCTAAGTCAACTTTGCAAAAACAGGGTATTATTTCAGTTTGCCACAGCAGTAATTGCTTTTTATTTTTAAGCTGAGCCCCCAAACCCGCTGAATTCGAGATTGATGTTAATTGCTCCCAAACTTGGCTTTATCAGCTTTGCTTTTCTCACTTTGCTGCTGAAGGTGTTTTTGTGGCTTGAAAAGTGCAGAGCCCTCCAGCAGTTCTGTGTGCAGCTCATTAATCTTATCTTGACTTTGAGGAATGAGCAGAAGGTGAGGGAACAAGGAATCACATCGGTCGGGTTGCTTGTGTTTGTTTGGAAGCAAAGGCAAAATCCCATTTTTTAACCCAAACCCCTGGTACAGAGGCATGGGGAGCGCTGGTGCTGACAGCTGACCTCCACCCACACCCTTGGCAGGGAATTGTGTGTTTGGGGAGCCCCAAATGCTGGAGTTTGCTCTGCTGGCTCCTTCTCTCCGTGGAGCTGGGATGGGTTTGGCTCCTGGTGCAGGAGGAGGCAGGGAGGGTCCTCAATCTCCTCTCCCCATCCAAACCTGGGAGAAACAGGAGCAAGAGTCATGGAGGGAGAGAGAGGGACCCAAACACCCATCCCTGGAGCTCCAGGATGTCCTAGAGGAGCTGGGGGTGCCCTCACCCCCTGCTCAGGGCACTGCCAGCCGCTCCTGAGCGGGACAAGAGCTGGGCTGAGTGATTGCAACCAAACAGGCACCAAAATGACCCAAAGTGTAGGAGATGGAAGGAGCTGAGGGAAGAGTTTGAGTGCTCTGAGTGCCCTGGCAGTGAGGATTCATGGAAAGCAAACAGCTGAGGTTGCAATAAAGTGTTTATTCCTGTGTACACAAGGTCTTTTCAAAACCTCTCCAGCTCCTACACTTGGAGTCATTAAATCATTGTTTATCTCAAGTCCTTTGATCACACTTGTGTTTAGGTGAGAAATAGCAGGCTATAAAATGTCATTTAACAGGCCACAGTCAGCCTGGGGCTCTCTTCCTCCTTCCCTTTCCAAGGGAAGATCAACTCTAATCCTTCTGTGTGATCAGCAGCGCCCAGCCAGAGAGGGATTTGCTCTTGCATTTCTGCAGAGCTAAATGAACTGATTGGGAAGATTTTCTGCCAAATCTTGTCTTCTCCACCTGGTCCCCCAGGCTGGGGAAGGGGCTGGAGCCCCAGGAGCAGCTGAGGGCGCTGGGCAGGGGCTGAGCCTGGAGAAAAGGAGGCTCAGGGGGGCCCTTGTGGCTCTGCACAGCTCCTGACAGGAGGGGACAGGGACAGGAGCAGAGGGAACGGCCTCAGACTGGGCCAGGCAGGCTCAGGGTGGACATCAGCAGGAATTTCCCCATGGAAAGGGGGCTCAGGGCAGGCTCAGGGTGGGCACTGCAGGAATTTCCTCATGGAAAGGGGGCTCAGGGCAGGCTCAGGGTGGGCACTGCAGGAATTTCCCCATGGAAAGGGGGCTCAGGCACTGGCACTGCCCAGGGAGGGTTGGATCCCCGTCCCTGGAGGTGGCACTGGGGGCTCTGGGCTGGGGACAGGGTGGGGACAGGGCACAGCTGGGTGCTCTGGGAGGGCTTTCCCACCTCAGTGATTCCATGAAATGCTGTAAGCAGCCAGCTGAAAGAGGCTGTGGGGTTTGCCAGGTTTATCCTCTCTGTGCCTGGCGGTGCTGGTGTGGCTGGGCACAGCAGGGACACTTTGGGAGGAGTGCACACAAAGGCCTGGGGCATTCCTGAACCTGCAGCCACAGAGCATCCCCCACCTGCCAACAGCACCGGGGCAAGGCAGGAGGGAGCAAGGAATGATAAAAATTCACTTTTACATTTTGTGCTACCAGCCAGGAATTTCCAGTAGCCAAAAGAGCCCTGGGGGAAAAGTTCCCTTTCCTAAACGCTCCCTCCAGCCCAGGCCCTGCTCCATGGGGGAGTCACAGCCTGGGTGTTTTTCATATTGTTCAACTCTTTTCTCAGTTTCTAGGGAAACACTTTAAAGCACTATATTTATGGGAACATCTTTCCAAACACCTCCGCCAACACTTAATTAATGGAGTTTTTAAGCCTGGCTCCAGCTCCTGCAAATTAATGGTGTGCTCTGATGGCAGCTGTGCAAGGGAGACACACAGCCTCTGGAAATAGAGCTGGGGGTGCAGAGGGGCAGCTCCTGTTGGTGTTTGTGCCCAGCCCCACGGGGAGCTCAGGTCCCCACACTCCTCTGTGAGGCTGCATCTGCTTTTATCAGAGCAGTCTGTGCACATGGAAATTCCCTGCACTGAGCTGGCCCACAAAAATGAACTTTTTGATGTCTTGAATCACATTTTTAGCAGCAGTGTCTGTGCACAGAGGGGCAGTGAGCGGAGATCTGGAAAAGGCTGCAGAAGGATGTGAAAATAATCCTAAAAACTGGGATATCCTGGGGCAGGCTGGGCTCCAGGGCTTGAAATGGGCTGGGCCTCATTGCCAGCCTATGCCCAGGGCAGCTGCAGTGCCGGGGCCTTCCCACAACACCTCCCTTGATTTCCAGGGCTCACCCCCAGCTCTAGGCTGGCAGAGTTCCACTTGTCCCCATGTTTGCATTGCCCTCTGTGCCAGGAGTGGCTGTGCCCAGCAGTCAGGGACCCCTGCAGATGAGCACCTTCCCTGCTCAGCCCCAATTGAACACAATTAACAAACAATTGACAAACACTCCCAGGGCCTCCCAGGCTGGTCCTGCTCCTGGGTGGCATCGGCTCCATCTGAGCTGAGCCTGCACTCCCCATGCTCAGGGCACCTGGGCCTCCTCTCCTGTTTATCTGGAGTGAGAAATGTGGTGAGGGCTTTGTGGAGAGCATGCAGAACATGCACTTAGCTGGGCATGGAGGAGGAGGTTTAACCAAAAACCGAGGAATTTGAGTGTTCTGCTCTTGAGTCAAGGGCATTCCAGGTCCTTGCTTAGAGAGGACACCTGTCTGGAGCCTCCACACCAGTGAGGGCATAAAAATGAGCTGGTGGACACCAGGGCCTGGGAGGTTTCTGGCTGCCACCACTGGAATGATCTTTAACAAACTTTGGCTTTTTATAGTAAAGCTCAAAACGAGCTGGGAACTGTTTTTGTGTGGCTTGGAGTCACACAGGGGGTCAGGGAGGGTCTCAAATAAAATGTATTTTAGAAATCAATGCTTTATCCTGTCTGTGCCAAGTCTTCCATTAGCAGAGGTAACTGCAAGGAACTTTTTTGCTCCTCTGGAGGTTTGAAACTGGGAAACTCTCCAGGAAACATCAGAAGTTAGACAGCCAATAGCTGTATTTGTCTCTTGCTGTCCAGGATGTAAACAGGCAGTGGGAAAAGGGCACAGCCTGGAGATTTTAATACCCAGCCTCGTGCCAGGACCCTTCCAGGGGTCTTGACTAAATGTCTCTCATCTAACAATATTTTCCTGACTGCAGATATTGTTTGAAAAAGCAGAGCAGGACCTCCATGGTTTCTGATTTGAACACGTGGCAAGTCCTGGGCTTTGGGCAAAGGAAGGTTTGAGAAAGAGAGGTCAGAATGAGAATGACTGAGAACTGCCAGAAGGGGTTTTGATCAAGTGGTAACAAATCTCTGGGCATAGGGCAGGGCTTATTTTGGGGGAATTTTTTACAGGAAAAGGTATAAAAAGATGGGACATTAAATGCTTTGAGCCCAGGAGCAGCAGCACAACTTCTGAAGAGTTATGGGCTCTGTGCACACCAGATTTGCAGCTGGCCATTGCAGGAGGCAATGAATCTCAATTTCTTAATTCTGTGGGAAATCTGGGCACTCAGAGTATGTTTAGTGTGAACCTAAACCTTTATTTTCCCACTCTGTGTCATGGATCTGCACCCAGTCCCTCCCTGTTTTTAAACTCCTGAGGTAAAGCTTGAGTTGTGCATGTGTGTAATGGTGATGCCTCTGTGAGGTAAAATAATTCTGTACAGTGGCCAAATGACAAATATTCCTGTGCAGAAATGCACCCTGGGCTCTGCCTTCTGCACTGGGAGAATATGGAAGGGAAATGAATGAGAATTATTGGGAATATTGGAAACGAATGAGGAATATTGGGAATATTGGAAATGAATGAGAATTGTTGGGAATATTGGAAATGAATGAGAATTATTTGGAATATTGAAAATGAATGAGGAATATTGGGAATATTGGAAATGAATGAGGATTATTGGGAATATTGGAAATGAGGTGCTTGACTCCATCAGCTCTCCTGAGCACAGCTCTGTGCTGTTTGTTGTGGAGCATTCAGCCTTGTGTGTGACAGGAGAGAGGCAAAGCCACCTAGAAAAGAGGGGATAATCACATTGTGGTTATGGAATATGCACCAACAGTCAGGATTGCTATTCTGCTCCTTTCATCCCCTCTGTTCCTCATGAAGCTGCTGTTGGTTTGGCAGAGGCTGGGGGCTCACTTTGGAGGTGCAATTCTAATCAGGAACTGATCAAGGCATTTCTGATTAAGCTTGTGTTTGATCTTTGGTTTTATTCAGCATTTACAAAGAGAAGTGATTGTTACAGCATCTCTGCTGGGCTGCGTAGTGTGTCCAAATCCCTGCCTAAGCCAGAGATTTGGGTTTTTTCACTGGGTTGTGGGGTGTTTGGCAATTCCATTCAAACACTCTGGCTCTGCACAGAGCCCCAGCTCTCCCAGCAGAGCTGCTCCATCCCTCTGAGCCTCCTGGTGCCTCCTCTGGGCAGCTCCAGCTCCTCCCTGGGCTGCACCTCCCGAGGTGTTGGGAGAACACAGGGGGAATGTTCTGCACCTGGAGGGGACAGTTGGATTAAAGTCTGCACACTTGCAAATATATTTTAAGGAAAAAAAGACTAATCCAGGGTGCTGCAGAGGCCAGGTGGATGTGCCAGGGTGGCACAAGGGCTCTCTGGAAGTTGTCAGAGGGTGCCAAACAAAGGATTTGCGGCAGCTGCCTTTGCTCCATGTAAATACTGTGATCTTAATCTCCTGCTGATTTCAGAAGTTAATTTTAGCTTATATTCTAGGTGACAGTCTAATGGGTTTTGAGGGCTGTGCTCACATGCATCAGCCCTGCAGTGGTATCTGCTCACATGTGGGTGTAAATTATGTAACTGGGGATCTGCTGCCTGCCAAGGAGCAGAGCCAGGCCTCAGGCAGAGCCCAGAGCTCCCCAGGCCTGGCTTTATTTCCTCCCTCATTCCCCAGGTGCAAACTCCTGCCTCTGGCTCAGCCCATGATAAATCATCTCCGGGTCCTTCTGGGTGAGTGCTCGGCCCCAGATCCAATTTCCACTGAGCAAAAGGAGAATTTCTGCTGCTGCCAGCTGGGAGAGAGCAGGGAGAGAGCTCAGGGGTTGCTGGGCTGGCACTGGGAGCTCCCTGAGCCTCACCTCCAGTCCTGGGGGCAGGCTGGGCACCACAGTGAGAAAAACATCCCTAAAGCTTGGGAGAGCCTCCCAAGGGGGACAGGGGATGGGGAAGGGTCTGGAGGGGCCATGGGGGAGCAGCTGAGGGCACTGGGATTGTGCAGCTGGAGAGGCTGAGGGGATGGGAGAGAGAGAAAGAGAGATAGAGATTATAGAGAGATGGAGAGATGGGTAGAGAGGTAGATAAAGAGATATATATAGAGAGAGATAGGGATGATAGAGATGGGAAAAGGGGGCACTGTTTTAAACTAACATAAAAGCAGGATTTAGATTAGGTGTTAGGAAGAAATTCTTTACCCAGTTCTAGTGAAAGGTGGCCCTGCCCATGGCTGGGGGAGTGAAGGTAGATGCTGTTTAAGATCCCTTCCAAGCCAAACCTTTCTGTGGTTCTCTGATTCTATGAAAATCCAGCAGCAGGACCCCTGAACCCTTCTCCAGGCAGAGCACCTGATTAGGAGATGTACACAAGCACTGAAAGGAGATGTACAGCCAGACCCAGACTGGCATCTGCAATGTGTTTCAGGGTCTGCAGCTCCAATCTCTGCCCTGGGACAGGGACAGGAGCCAGGGGAGGGCTGGGGCTGGGCCAGGGCAGGGCCAGGGTGGATTTTAGGGCAAAGTTGTTCCCCAGAGGGTGCTGGGCACTGCCCAGGCTCCCCAGGGAATGGGACACTGCTCCAGCGGTGCCCAGGGTGGGATTTTGGGGCAGTGCAGGGCCAGGAGCTGGGCTGGGTGACCCTGTGGGTCCCTCACAGCTCAGGATATTCCAGATTCAGTCCCGGAGGCTGAGGTGGGAGCAGGGCTGGAGGTCCTGGTGTCTCCCCAGGTCCCCCCGTGTGTGGCAGCCCCAGCAGGTCCCTGTCCCCAAACTGGGGAGCGCTCCCAGCACGGATTGACTGCTCCAGCCCACACACAGCAATTTCTGAAACATTCAAGCTGCCTGTCTTCTCTGCTTCATCCTGACAATTGGTTTTAATCAGTGTTATCAGCTGCTTAAAACAATTCATTCTCTGGAGCACTGCAGCTTTCAGCCTCCGGGAGATTCACGGGGCAGGGTTGGTGATGGTATCGGGAGTTTTGTTTCAAACCAGCACAAAAGGAGAAAACCTCATCCCTTCCCTCCCACCCCACCACCACAATTTATTTGATTTTTTTTTCTAAACAAAACCTCAAATAAGCGAATCATATGACCGAGTTATTTTGATACGTGGAGTGCTGTTTATTCCTGGCTTGTCAATACTTTAATTAATTTCAGCCTGTTTCTAAAACAGAAGTGAAGGACATAATTGACTGGGATCTGCTGGGAGCTGTCCTGCCATCTGCACGGGCTGAAGTGAAGCAATGCAGCATTTAAAGGCATTAAAGGAAATTAAATGCTTCTGGATTAATGCTGACTTCTGATTAATATTTTAGAAAAGGACGTGGGAACAGCTGGAAAGGCAGAGATCAAATCATCATTTCCTTATTGTCATGTTTCTGTGCCGAGCCACATTATCAGCTTTACTCATAAACAGCTTATCTCGATTTGTAGGTGCTTAAATCCTAATGATTTTTTTATGCCTAGGAATAATCGGGGAAGCAGGAAAGAGGAGAGGCCAATGACAGCTTATTTGTGGTTATGAAATGTTACAGAGGGAAAAGCCCTGGCTGGAAATGATCAGCCCAACCCTTTATTCCCCACGCCCCAGGGAATGTTAAATCCAGAGAACTCTTTCTGAGGCTCCCGTTGCTGTGAGTTTTTAATCTCAGGGGTTTCCCCTCTGTGTGCAATGGGATGCAGGGAAGGTGCCTGCTCTGCCCCCATGACTGATCTGTGCTCTTTAACTGCTGCAGAAAATATGCAAAAGCACTTGAGCTCATTTAGAAAAGTTGGGGTGTTTACAGGAAAGTGAAAATTGAGCTTGAAAGAGTAATTACCCTTCTTTTTACTTTCACATTAATGACTATGCAGAAGAGCTTTTTAAATATGTCCATATGTGGGTTTTAAGCATTCATTCCCCATCAGTATTTCACCTTTTTCCTTAAGTGATTTCTATATTCCTGCTAACCAGCAATCATTTTGCCTGAATCTCATTTCCTCATAATAGCAAACCCATCAATCTCTGGTTTATTGAAGAGGGAAGCAAGCTTGGGAGCCAGAGCACTCCGATTTGATAAAAGATGTTATGCAAACCATTGATTTCAATTTACAGCAATATCCACTTCTTCCATTATTAACAACTTGGAATTACTCAGACTGAATAATTAACAGGTATTCCTGGTGATGGATTATTCCAAAGGCAGAAAGAGCCCAGGTGAAATCCCTCCAGCACCCCAGTGAGGCATTTGCTGTTCGATGTTCCCCGGGGGAGCAGTGGGAAATGGCACGAGGGAAACCCTCCCAAAAGCGATTTCAGAGCTAAAGTTCCTCTCCCAGGTGTGCCAGGGGCAGTTCCTGCCCTGCTGGGCTCTGCTCGGAGCCTGGTGGTGACCGCTTCTGCCCAGGGATGCCACCAGGATGCCACCACCTCAGCGCAGGGTGAGAAATGTGGATTTAAATCCCTGAGAGGTGAAAACCCCCCAGGCAATGTCTGCAGGGATGTGGCTCAGGGCTGCGCTCCTCTGGCGTTTCCAGAGCTTGTCTGGGTGAGTAAAACTCAACATTTCTGGGTGCCAGAAGTTTCTAATCTCTTTTAGCTTTTCTCCAAATGGGGAGAGCTCAGTGAGATAAAGTGTAAAAAGCCTGGGGTGTTGTTTAGTAAATGAAAAGTGACCCCAGGGCCAGTCAAGGTAAAACCCAATAACAGTTCCATTTTTCAATTACCTGAGCAATCTCACAGCATTAATCCTGGGTGTCCAGCATCAGCTCTGTAGGCTGAGAAGGAATTTCCCTGCTGAATTTGTGTCAAGTGTTGCTTTTAATGCCAGTTTATCTCCAGCCACAATTGATAACAGGAAAAACCCCTTCCCCACCTGTAAATGTAAAGTTACATAAGCAGGTGAAGGTTTAGGATGCAGTTTATTCAGGATATATCATTAGAAACAACTTTAAGAGAAAAATATAAAAATTTTGTAATAAAATCAGGTTTATGAGGAATTTATTGTATGCTGGGTGTTACCTTCTGAAAAAAAAAACAACTTTCTTTGATACAGCAAATTATTTGTAGAAATGCAGATTTAAAATATGGCTGACATTGTGTGGGGGGGTTTTGTGTTATTCTTTCTTTTTCTTTTCTTCCTCTTTGTTAACTGAAAGAAATTATTGATCTCAGAGTAGGGGAAAATTAGCACTTGGAAAAAAATTATTTCCTTTTCCTAACTCTGGAACAATTACTAAGTAAAAAAAGAAAAAAAAGGAGGTAAAAAAAAAGAGAGCCAGACTGTTTTGTGTTTTGTAGCACAGAGTGAAGAGAGAAAAAGGCAAAACATTACATAGATTTCAAAACTGAAGATGTAAAATGCTTGTCTTGAGGAAAGTTTGAACCCATTAGTCCTTGTCACATCACATCAGGAACTGTAGTGACAAAGAGTGATGGGTTCAGACTGAAAAAGGGGAAATTGAGGTTACAGGTAAGAACAAATCCTTCCCTTTGAGGGTGGGGAGGGTGGGGATGGAATTCCCATCCCAGGCCAGGCTGGACAGGGCTTGGAGCACCCTGGGACAGCAGAAGGTGTGGAATGAGATGAGTTTAAAGGTCCCTTCCAACCCAAACCATTCTGTGATTTTACAATACTAAAACCTTGTGAAAAAAATGGAAAAAAACTACAGGGAAAAAAAAAAAAAACAAACCAAAATGCTTCAGCATGGAAAATAACATGATTTATTTGTGTGTAAAGAGAATGGAGATGTAAGGAAATTACATATAAATTGTGAGGAAGTGTTATGTACATTGTGAGGAAATGATATACACAACTCCCAAAACTCAAATCTGCACTATTGCACGACGGGTCAGGAGTGAAACAAAACTAAAGAATTCCCAGAACATGTGAAAGAACTCAGAGCAATATTTGAATATGTATAATCTTCATAAATATTCATCTGATCAGTGCAATGGAAAAGTATATAATGAAAGTTGTTTTAACTAACTGGTGTGCTCTGGGCAGTTTGCCAAGCAGCCCAACTGTACTGTCCCTTTTATCCCTTATTAAACTTAGAAAAATGTTAAGGGGTGAGCCCTGTTTCTCACAGAGCCTTTGTCTCTGGTTCCCCCAGTTCCAGTGAGGGCTTCGGCATCGCGGAGAAGATCCTGCTGCTCTCCTTCATCTCCGCCGTCATCCTCATGGCCATCCTGGGCAACCTGCTGGTCATGGTGGCCGTGTGCCGGGACAGGCAGCTCAGGTGAGCCCCTGGGACACGGCCCCTCCTGGCTGCTGCAGCACAGGCTGCTCGCTGGTTTTTTAAAGCATTAACCCAGTGATAAATGAGAAATCCAGCCAGGCTCCATGAAGCAGTCTGGGCTGACTGACAGAGGTTCCAGCCAGTAACAACTCTCCTGACACGTGGCTGGTCCAGAGGCTGGGGGTGTGGGGACCAATGGCTCTGTAGCACTGGGAGTGTTTGAATTGCCCGTAGAAGCTGCTCAGGAGCAATCAAACAGGCTGAGGAACAGTGGGGATCTGCTGGGGGCTGTGGTGGTGTTCACAGGGGTCCCAGGATGAGGGAAGAGATGAGGATCTGACTCCATGTTTCAGAAGGCTGATTTATTATTTTATGATATATATGATATTAAAACTATACTAAAAGAATAGAAGAAAATATTTCATCAGAAGGCTAAAATCAGAATGATAACAAAAGCTTGGACTCTCAGAGAGTCCAAGCCAGCTAACTGTGATTAGCTATTAATTAGAAACAACCACATGAGACCAATCACAGATGCACCTGTTGCATTCCACAGCAGCAGATAATCATTGTTTTTCTTTTCCTCTGAGGCCTCTCAGCTTCTCAGGAGAAAAATCCTGGCAAAGGGATTTTTCAGAAAATATCAGAGCTTCAGTGGGTTAAGTCCCAGATGCACGAACACTGTGGTGTTGAGATGGCAACCTGCTGGTCATGGTGGCCAACCATGGGCAACCTGCTGGTCCTGGTGGCCAACCATGGCCAACCTGCTGGTCCTGGTGGCCAACCATGGCCAACCTGCTGGTCATGGTGGCCAACCATGGGCAACCTGCTGGTCCTGGTGGCCAACCATGGCCAACCTGCTGGTCCTGGTGGCCAACCATGGGCAACCTGCTGGTCATGGTGGCCAACCATGGGCAACCTGCTGGTCCTGGTGGCCAACTATGGCCAACCTGCTGGTCCTGGTGGCCAACCAGAGTGGCCAACCTGCTGGTCATGGTGGCCAACCATGGGCAACCTGCTGGTCCTGGTGGCCAACCATGGCCAACCTGCTGGTCCTGGTGGCCCTGTGCCTGGACAGGCAGCTCAGGTGAGCCCACCCAGGGGCTCCTGATGAGCTGAAGGCAGGAGCTGCCCCCACGGAGTGCCCCTGCCTTGCAGACCCTCCCTGCCTGTCACAGACACATTTTATGAAAAATCCTTTTGCCAGCATTTTTTCTCCTGAGAAGCTGAGAGGCCTCAGCGAAAAGAAAAACAATGATTATCTGCTGCTGTGGAATGCAACAGGTGCATCTTTGATTGGTCCACGTTGGTTGTTTTTAATTAATGGCCAATCACAGTCTGGCTGTCTCGAACTCTCTGGAGAAAAATCCTGGCAAAGGGATTTCTCAGAAAATATCATGGCTACACCCGCCCTCAACTCATCCCGCAGTGCTTTTTAATTCCCATCCTTGTTTTTTAGCCTTCTCTGTAGAAAACCAGACAAATCAGTGAAAAGCACATCTAAGCAGCGATTCCCTGCAGAAACAGGTTGGCCTCTGGCCCTTTCCCATCTCAGATTTCCCAATGAGCTCATCAGCAGCACACAGACCAAGGTCTGGTTGTGGTTGTGCAGCACCAGCACAACTTAGCAAATGTTGCCCATGATTTGAGGGGGTCACAGGCACAATTCCTGTCTCAAGGCTGCTGCTAACCCTGGGAATTGTCAGCCTAGCCTTAGGAGCAGAGAGAGAGATTTAACAGCCTCTATTCATGCGCTGCGTGGGATTTTTAATGGATTTAATTCTATTTTATTGTTGTGATTTAAAAAGTACTCTTCAAGTTAAAATTACAGCTTCAGTCTAGATTATTCTCAGTGCTTTCTGGAAGGATTTTTGCCATTTACAAGTTAAAATAAAATCCCCTTCCTCCACCCCAGAGTCTCCAGTGCAAGCTGTGAGGCTGAGCCACATGCAGAGGCCTGTGAGCATCCATTTGCTCCTCTGGGTGAGCAGAAAGATTTAGGCCAGGAAAATGGTGGATATTCAGCTTTAAAAACCAGGAGCAAGCCAGGGGTGACCATGTAAAGTGAGGAGTTTTTAGTGTGATTTTAGTTTTTAGAGAGGAGCTTTTAGTGAGATGGAGCAGATTAACCCCGAATTCAAGCTGGAACCTCTGTCCACGAGTGGAGGCTGCACTGAACCCACCCTAATTTTGTGATCTGCCTTGCAGGAAAATCAAGACCAACTATTTCATCGTGTCCCTGGCCTTTGCTGACCTGCTGGTGTCAGTGCTGGTGATGCCCTTTGGAGCCATGGAGCTGGTTCAGGACAACTGGATCTATGGGGAGATGTTCTGCCTGGTGAGGACCTCCCTGGACGTGCTGCTGACCACAGCATCCATCCTGCACCTCTGCTGCATCTCCCTGGACAGGTACGAGCTGCAGAGGGGCACTGCTGGAAGGCTCTGAGAGCTCTGGGCTATCCTGAGCTGCCAGAGGGCAAAGATGGGAATGGCAGAGCAATAAATCCCTCCCAGGGGCTGATCTGGGAGAGAATCCTGCTGAGGGCAGAGAAATTTGGAATGGGATGAGATTTGTGGGGAGGGCCTGGGTTGTTCTGGGCACAGCTCTGCTGGCAGCACTGGCCAGGTGTGGTTCTGCTCCTCCTTTGGAGGAAAAACACCTCAAATGTGTGCAGAGGTGGGAGCTGAGCTGGGGCAGAGGGAGGGACACCGTGCACAGGGGTTGTTCCAGCAAAGAGGCTCCTCTGCTCCCAGGATGAGGGGAACCAACCTCAAACTGCACCAGGGCAGGCTCAGGGTGGGCATCAGCAGGAATTTCCCCATGGAAAGGGGGCTCAGGCCTTGGAGCTGCCCAGGGAGGTTTGGATCCCCATCCCTGGAGGTGTCACCTGGATGTGACACTCAGTGCTCTTGGTGACAAGGTGGGGATTGGGCACGGGTCTTCTCCAGCCTAAATCTCCTGGGAGATCCTAAAAACTTTCCTTTCTTTCAAACTTTTCTTGCCACCTGAAAATAAAGCCCAAAGCCTCGATAATTTATGGTGAGCAATTCTGTTTGACTGCTGTCTGCAGATTTTTTGGGTAAATGGCAGAACTTCTGTAAGAGTTTTTCACAAGATAAACACTCAGTAAAAAACATTTTGGCTATTCTGATAATATTTTTAGAGGTTGGTTTTGGGCTTTTTTTTGAGCTCTGTGTGGAGATTTCAATACTTTTAAAAACTCTGTTGCTTAGTATTGCTAACAGGGCCAAGATAACCATAATTATTCTTGTTATTGTGACAGCTGATATTTAAATATGTGACATTTCAGTACCTTGAGAGTCTGAGTGCAGCCAGACTTCAAAAAAAAATTTGCTTAACCTCTGTATTGATGGGCAGCAGTGCTGTGGGGTGGGAGGCAGGGCAGCAGCAGAGGCAGTTTTGTATCCAGAGAGAAGCTGACATCCAACAGCCACAGCTCCTGTCCTTATCTGCAAGTTTAGATGGCTGGAACACAAATGGGAAGCTCGTTATCTTCAAACCATGGACAAATTGCCACTCTGGGCCAATTACCAGGAAAGCAGATGTTGGGCACCGTGCTCTGGACACGACCTTGCTCTCTGAAGTGCTGGAGTTTGATTCTCCAGGCTCTTAATTAAATCGAGAGGGTTGTGGAGAGAAGGGAAAATGGGATTTCAGCCCCAGCTCTGCAGCAGGGGATGAGGAACCTCCTGGGTGGGGGCACAGAAAGGAGGTTCCCCCTTTCTCCTGCCCTCCTGGAGAACCCCCCCTGTCCAGAGCTGCTGCTGCTGCCTGTCCCCACCTGTCCCCAGGATCCTGGGACAGCCTGGCCTTGGGCTTGATGCTTTAGGGACACCCCTCCACCTGAGCCCTTGGCATTAACCTGAATTTCTCTGACATTTTGTAGTTGGTTTGGGGTTGGTTTTTTTCCACAGCAAGGACTGATTGAGAGCAGTGTGAAGGGGCCAGAATAGATGAGGAGAAAGGGGGGGATGACCCCAAAAGGGCAGAGCAGGTGGATGAATGAGAGGTTTTTGTGGAGGGAAGGATGACTCAGCCCAGCATCGATCCTCCCTGGGCTGCAGGGGCAGCACTGCTTCCTTCCCAGGACTTAATTCAATTTTTTCAGCTGTTTGCTCTTGTGTTCATTCAGAATTTATGGGAGTGTGCTTCTTCTAGTTGGTAGTTTTTCTGTGATCTATTTCCTGCCTTCTGTTTTATTTCAGGGCATGCAGGTGTGAGTTTCAAGGGTTTTCTGAGGAAAATTGGGTGTTTAATCTAGTCCTAAAGACTCAGTTTGAAAGTCATTCCCTTCAGCATATTCACAAAGTGTTGCTTGAAAAGACTTTTATCTGATAAAGTCTTGTATCTATTTCCACTGCTGCCTCTGGAAAAGGAGGAAAAAAGCTCTGAGGCTTGAATTCTCAAAGGCATTGGAGAAAATCTGGAGAAATCACCACATAATAAACTGATTTTACTGCTCAGACACAGGGAGAGAAGTACTGCAGACAGCTTCTGCTAGTCTCAGTTGGAAAAGGGATTTTCCAAGGTAGCAAAGGTATCTCAGGGCTCACTGAATCCAAAGTTTGCTGCCACTGCCTTAAGCTTTTTCATCATCTCTTTGATATTCTAATACATTAGAGAGATTTAGCCTTGAAATATTTATTTATTGCATGTTTTATGCATGCATGTCCATCCTTTGTGCCAGTGCAATAAAAAATAATTGCCCTGCAGATAAACAGACCCAGAAGCTCTGATGGAGTCTCCAAATACAGCGAACCTGTCAGGAGAGGCAATTTTCTCCTCCAATATTTGCAGTCCAATTTGCAATGCAATTACTTCTCAAAGTCTTTGGGGGGGTGGAGAAAACAACAGAGAAACAAACAGGTCCCAAATGTCTGTGGGCTGGGGTTTGGATGCACATCTGGAGCTGGAGCATCCTCTGCCTGCGTCCTGCCCCAGCCCAGGAAGGGCCCCCAGGGCTGTGTGCCTGCTCTGTTTGCTGGGGTGTTTCAGACACCTGCACACCACAAACCAGCCCTGAGCGTGTCCTTGGATCCCAAACTGATCCTACACTCAGGCCCAGCCCAAAATCCCTGCTAAGCCAGGCCTAAAGCACGGCAGATGCAGCCGGAGAGTGACAGCTGCTCCTTGTGCTGCTTGCAAACATTAATTACCATTAATGGACAGCAAATTAGCTCAGCCCCATGGGAGAGGTGATGCTGTGAAGCCTCCCAAGCCCTGTGGTGACATCCTGTGACAGCAGCCCTGTCCCTGTGCCTGGGCACGGAGCGTGGCCCTGGGGGACACGGGCGGGCACTGCCCTGCTCCCGGGGCTCCAGCCCAGCACTCCCTGCTTGTCCCCTGCCCACGGATCACAGAGGGGCACGAGGGACTGCCCCGTGCCCAAAGGATGCCCAGGCTGTGGCTGGGAGCACAGGGTGTTTGCCCAGGCTGGGAGGAAGCTGCTGTGCCCTATAGAACACCCCTGCCTGGCCAGGGCCACAGGGAGCTTGTTAGTGGGGAGAGTGATTAAACTTTGCCTAGCTGGCAGGAATTACTGGCTACAGCCTGATGAAATGCCCCAAATCCCAGGCTGTAAATTGCTGTGCCTGTCTCACTGGATCTGACAGCTCAGGTGGGAGCACAGGGGCAGCACAGGCAGGGACAGCTGGGGCTGTCCCCAGGGCAGGTGACACAGAGAGGTGACACAGCTGTGGAGCTGTCCCTGCCAGGCAGGACACCAGGCAGGGACTGCAGAACGCAGCTCTGAGAGCACTGAGGAAAATCCCAGAGCAGATGGCCACAGCACAGGCTGAGGGACGCTCTGCCCTTTGTTCATCTTTGCAAACCCTCCAGAAATATTTCATTTATTTTGCCACCCTTACTGCCAGCAACCCTCACACACCTCAGCCTCACAGGGACCATCAGGAGCCCCCTCTCTCTCCATTTGGCAACATACATTTGTTTGTGTTCCCTGCTAAATTTATCCAGCTCCAATTAACTGTTCTCTTTAGCATTTTTCTCAGTGTAATTATCTCAACACCAGCAGGCCGTTGTTTTTCTAATAAGAATTTAATTTTGTTAGATATAATCATTTTAGGACATTTTCTTTTTCTGGACCAACGATGCAGAACTTTATTTTCTTTGGCGCAATGAGAGCCCAAAGCTTATATGCTCAGTGGGAAAAAGGAAAATAGAAAGAGCTGTTCTTTCCAAAAAATGTTAAAATCTGGTTATACAGAGGCCAGAACCTGTTTTCACTGAAATATCAGCAACAGCAGTGTTGGATTAATTTCCCAAAGGCGCAAATAAATTGAAATTGTGGCTCCTTAGGTTCATCACTTGGTCAGGGCTCAGCTGGAGACTGTCCCAGTCTGGATTCCCTGAGGGACAAGGACAAGGACAGTGACTTCCCACTGACACTTGCACCCTAACTTTGGGAGAGATCCAGTAGCACCCACAGTTTTCTCATCCTTTTACCTTCTTTTATCCAGTTTTCCCATCCTTTTGTCTTCTTTTTTCCAGTTTTCCTATCTTTTGGCTTCTTTTTTCCAGTTTTCCTATCTTTTGGCTTCTTTTCTCCTAGATGATTTAAGGGGGGTGAAATATTACTCAGTGTGAGTGCTCAGTGAGCGTTCTGTGGCTCATCCTGGCCCCAGGATGATCCAGCATATGCTCTGTACATCATTTTCCATATGCACATGACACCAAATGCTTCGAAGTGTGGGCCACCCCCAGAGCCAGGCTGTTAATAAGGCTGGGGGTGGATTTGTCTGTCTGGGAGAGCTGAAGAGCTCCTTGCAGGGTGGTGCCTGCAGGCTCCCAGCTCCAAACTGCTCTGCAGACCAGGAGATGCTTTCATTTCCCTCCAGGGGCAGGGAATGATCTCCTGCAGCTCAGTAATTCCATTCCTGCCGTGCCCAGCAGGCAGGAAGGAGCAGTGCTGTGGCCAGAGCCTCGGTGGGGCTGAGGCAGGAGCTGAGCACTCCAGGGCAGCTTTGGCACAGCCAGGGGATGGAGGAGGTGTTGGGATACATCAATAATTCCCTGCCATGGCCCACAGCCCCTTGTGCTGCTGGCAGGCAGATCCAAGAGCTGCAGGAACCCCAGCTGGGACCTTCCAGTGCCTGGGGGAAGATGGAAAAAGAGTGCCAGGACAAGGGAATGGTTCCCATTGACAGAGGGCAGGGATAGATGGAATTTGGGAAGGAATTTCTGGCTGGGAGGGTGGGCAGGCCCTGGCACAGGGTGCCCAGAGCAGCTGGGGCTGCCCCTGGATCCCTGGCAGTGCCCAAGGCCAGGCTGGATGGGGTTTGGATCTCCTGGGACAGTGGGAGGTGTCCCTGCCATGGCAGGGCTGGAATTAAATGATCTTTAAGGTCCCTTCCCAAGTCCCTTCCTGTAGTTCAAAGGATTCCTCACCTTCCCTGTGATTCTGTGATTTTTTCAGTGGCCAGAAGAGCCATAAGGCCAGAGGAATGATGGATTTCTTCTTTTTAGCCACCTGTGAAATGTTAGCACCTGATTCATTCCTCTGGCAAATGTCTGATAAGGAAAAGGAGCAGTATTTTAATAACCTTTGCTTTATTGGAAGAGCTGCAGCTCTGGGAAAGGATTCCTGTGTTTCCCCTTCAGTGGAGAATGTCATTGCAGAGGAGAGGAGGTTTCACATCAGCTGCTCTGCTGTGGGGAACAGGGAAGTGAACATTTGCAAGGAGCTTGACTGATAATAGAGAGAATTAATATTTAATTGTGCCTGGACATGGTATTAATCATGTGTATGTGTTGCACTGCATGTTCATCCATCACGCTGCCACAGCAGCACGTGGCAGACGTTCCTTGGGAGCCCAGGAGAGCAGCTCTGCTTGGAATGGAGCAGGAGAACAGAGCATGTCTTCATTCCACCTCTGACTAAGGCTATTGACAAGCTCACAGATATAATTACTTTTCTCCCAGAGAATAAATAGCTGTTAAAATGCTCAGGCCACCACATCCATCAAACCAGCAGCTCCTGCACCAGCTGTGACTTCCAGGCCTTCTGGTGGCACCCACAGGTGTCTGACATCTGATTTCCAGGGTGGAAACCCTGCTGGGCTCTGAGGAGTGGGTGCTGTGCTCCTCTGCCTCCCTCCCCATCACACAATTGTCACCCACACCCTGCTCAGGGCACTTTGTCACCCAAAACAGTGACAGGAGGAGCCCAGCTGGGCTGCCTGAGCACGGGGGAAATTCTGGTAGCAGCCAAAGTGAAATAAAATAAAATCTTCTGACGCGAAAGTGGAGGAAAATTGCTGCTGAATCACTGGGAGGGAAGAAATATGAGAGCTTAAGGTGTCATTTTTACAGGCATAATTTTTACTCTAATGGCCTTTAATAGCAGGAACAATTCAGTGTAATTCTTTCAGCTGCAGCAGAGAGAGGAGCAGAGAAATGTGATCACTCAAACTGCTGGCAAGAATTGTTTTCCTGCTGCAGTTAATTATCAGTGTACAGTGCTTTTCTCTTCCTGTTTGCTTATCCAACTTGTCAAAGGCTGGCTGCTGGCTTGGCTGGTTTTATCCTTTCATTTATTGGATTTCTTCTTTTGCCCTTTCTGCAAAGAAATGGAGTCTCTTGTGCTTTGCCTTTGATGCCTTTGATGTCCAGCACTTCCAGTGGGTGACTTTGAGATAAGAAACAATGAAATAGTTTAAATGTATTTTTTAATATAGATCCTTTGTGTTGAGAGTCAGAGGAGCAGCTCTGAAGCTCCCTCTGCCCCAGTGAACCTCCCCAAAATTCCTGTTGGAATTCCAAGGTCATTTCCTGGGCAGGGATCAGCCCCAGGGGAGCTGGAGCTCCACCGGAGGAACATTTCACCCACAGCTCTAAAAGAGCAGCTCCTGGCAAATCCTATTTTTTGGAAGTGCAGATTTCCAGAGGAACAGGCTGATTTTTCATGCACACAGGAAACCAGAGGAGAACAGAGGAATTATCAAATTGCAGGAGCTGAATGCCTGTTTCAGCGTTTTTCCCCTGTGACATTTTGAATCTTGTTTCAAAGAGACTTTTAAGAAATGTTTTCTTTTGACACTTTGATATTATTTCAAGCCTCTGTGTGGAATATATCATCTGATTTTATCAAAATAAAGCAATTCAGTTGACTCCACATGACTTTAAAAAAAAAAAGCCTTAGGAAAAAATGGAAATTCTTATATTTTTGTGCCTGTTTAGGACAAAGCTCTTGGTTCCCACTCAAATCTTGGTGAAATAAATGCACAGCTCGAAGAGCAGCTCTTTAATACACACATGTGTCCTTGCTAATTTAATTCCTCTAATTCACAGTTCTGCTGCCCTCATAAAACTTTTTTACAGAATCTGCTGAAATCCAAAAATCTAAAGAGCAAAAAAATATTTTATTGGGAACCTGAGACTGATTGTCTGGTCAGGACCAGTGAAAGTCTGCAATTGGATATTTGCTGATCTGGTCTTCTTAGGAATAAATAATAATTTCAGAGCCAGAGATTTCCAGCTTTAGGTTTGCTACCCCTTCCTGATGGAGAGATCCACCTGCATGGAGTAATGGATGCACATCTGGCACAGGAATCAAACAAACAGAAAATTTGATTTTTTTATCTCTTTGAGAAGATATTTTTAGGTCATAACTGTTTTAGGGGCAGGGAGCTGTTGTATTTGGGATATTTGGAATGGATCAGGAGGAGGGAGGAGAGTTCAGGGCACATCCCCTTGATGGTGCAAAGACACCTTTGCCCTGTCCTTGGGAAGGTTAAAGCCCAGCTGGAAAAGAGGTGAATTCCTGGGAAATGGAAGAACACACCTCATTTTACTGCCAGTTTCACAGCTTTGGGACAATTTGTTAATTTGTGCTAACAGCTTTTGCAGCCTTGTCAAAATAAATGCCCAGTGCAGGAAATTCAGCTAAGGCTGCCTGGAGGGAAGGGATGTTCCTTGGAGGGTGGGGACATCCTCAGTGCAGAGGATATGGAATATGAAATTCCATATTACTGAATATGGAATTTCTCCCTTGCCCTGCCACCTCAGACGGCCCACAGCATTTACCTGGGCCTCATTCTCCTTGGAAAGCAGAAAACTCTGCCTTTTCTTTACTAGCCACTGTAAAACCTGGGGAAATATCCCAAGTTCCTGTGTGAGGGGCCCCATGGAAGCAGGATACAGACCCCTGTTTTCCCTCTGGTTTGAAAGGCAGCTGGAGAAAGGGCTTGACAGTTTAATTTTTAGAAGGCCTGGAAGTCTCTTCTTACTGTTTCTGTGCTGGTTTTGGGTTGTATACAGGTAGGAATCTTCTAAGAGAAAAGCTTTATCAAATCAGGGCTTAGGTCTGTTTCTTTTCTAAGTACAGCTAAGCAGCTAGCTAAGTTCCATGCAAAATATTCTTGAAAATGAAAGTCAGTTAACACAAGTTCATCTTTTGAAGAAAACCAGTTTGCACCTTTAATAACAAAAGATCTGTCCCATGAGAACCCGCAAAGAAAACATATAAACACCTGTGAATAGAAAAAATCTTAAATGTACACACAAAACCACCTTCTAACCAATGAACCGAGCAGCAGGAAAACTCCCAGCTAATTGGGGTTGAACACAAAGTCTGTGAAAACTACAGAAAAATGAATAAAGAATAAAAAATAACGAATAGGGAATAAAGAATTGGCCTTTCTGCATGAAGAACCTGCTTTCTGACCCATTTTTGCCCTGCAGGTACTATGCCATCTGCTGCCAGCCCCTGGTGTACAGGAACAAGATGACCCCGCTGCGCATCGCGCTGATGCTGGGGGGCTGCTGGGTGATCCCGACCTTCATCTCCTTCCTCCCCATCATGCAGGGCTGGAACAGCATTGGCATCATTGATCTGGTGAGTAGCCAAGCAGGGACACCAGTCCAATGTGCTGGGGGGGTGCTGGGTGTTGTCTAAAAAGCAATTTTCAGGGAAAGGGGAAGAGAAGGAGAAACTTCTTGTTGCCAGTGCAGAGGGGCTGCTGAATTTCTGGAGGGATCTTTAAGGGGGGTTGAGGTGGCTCTGTCCTGGAAGGACTGGCACAAGGACAGGGGTGGCCTGGGAGAGGATTTTAGCCACATTCACTCTCAGTTCAGTGAGGAGTCCTTGGAAAAGAGGCCAAGCCCAGCTGGCCCCTGACAGCACCTCAGGAGTCCTTGGTCCCCTCGCCTTTTGCAGCTCTCATTTAAATAAGAAGCAGAATTATTCTCTTGGTAGAATACACGAGAGTTTGTAGTGCCAGGACAAGGGAGTGGCTGCACACTGCAGAGGGCAGGGTTGGATGGGATATTAGGAAAAAATCCTTCCATGGAAGGTGGTGAGGCCCTGGCAGAGGTTGCCCAGGAGGTTGTGGATGTGTCCAAGGATGGCTGGATGGGGCTTGGAGCAACCTGGTCTAGTGGAAGATGTCCCTGTCCATGACAGGGAATGACACAAGATGATTTTTAAGGTCCCTCCCTGTTAGGGTCCTGGATGCTGAGAATTTTAGACTTTCTGGGTTGACAGACTCTGACTCCCAAGAGAGCACGACATTTGACCTGAGGCCATAGAGAAAGCTTCCTAAATTGATTGATAGCATTGAGATTATGACCATGTAGTTGACACCTCTCAACCCAACCCAACCCAACCCAACCCAACCCAACCCAACCTGTTCTCTGATTCCCACTTCTCCCCTCCTTCCTTGCCTCACCCTCCCCTCTGCACCCCAGATCCAGCAAAGGCAGTTCAACAAGGCCTCCAACTCCACCTACTGCATCTTCATGGTCAACAAGCCCTACGCCATCACCTGCTCCGTGGTGGCCTTCTACATCCCCTTCCTGCTGATGGTGCTGGCCTACCACCGCATCTACGTGACGGCGCGGGCGCACGCGCGGCAGATCCGCCTGCTGCAGCGCGCGGGGAACCCGGCCGAGCCCCGCCAGGAACCACGGCAGAGCCTTCAGGAGACGCATCAGGGCCCTCAGGAGCCACAGCAGGGCCAACACCCCCAGGAGCCACATCAGGGCCCTCAGGAACCACGGCAGGGCCCCCAGGAGCCATGGCAGAGCCTTCAGGAACCATGGCGGGGCCTTCACGAAGCACAGCAACACCCCCAGGAGCCACATCAGGGCCCTCAGGAGCCACGGCAGCACCCCCCTGACCAGCACAGCAGCCACCGCATGAAAACGGAGACCAAAGCTGCCAAGACCCTGTGCATCATCATGGGCTGCTTCTGCCTCTGCTGGGCCCCCTTCTTTGTCACCAACATCGTGGATCCTTTCATTAACTACACGGTGCCCGGCAAGCTGTGGACGGCCTTCCTGTGGCTGGGCTACATCAACTCGGGCTTGAACCCTTTCCTCTACGCCTTCCTCAACAAGGCTTTCAGACGTGCCTTCCTCATCATCCTCTGCTGTGGTGACGAGCGCTACCGAAGGCCTTCCATCCTGGGCCAGACCGTGCCCTGCTCCACCACCACCATCAACGGCTCCACGCACGTGCTGAGGTGAGTCTGCCTTCAGAGGCTGCCTAGAAGGCCACCTAGGCTACAGGGTGACAGGAATAGAGGTTTATTAAAAAGCCTTCAAAGGTTGCACCTTGGGCAGTGCCAGAGCCCGGCCGTGGCTCCACCCCAGATGGATCCTGGCCACGAGTTCTCACACTTTGATAAGTTTGGGTCCATTTCCATGCTGGCTTCATTGTCCAATTCCAGCTCCAGGTGATGCAGTCCCACCCTCCCAGGTTGCTCCCCTCCATTCCCTGTTGTTTGCACTTTTGGGGCTGAAGCTGCAGCGGTGTCCTTGGTTCTGGGGCTGGAAAAGGATTGTTCTGTGGGACTGAGCTGTGAGGAGAACCTGCTGACACTTGCTATGAAATTTGGAGTTCTGTACCAATGCAGTGCAGAGTCTGGAAAATATGAAAGCTCAAACTGAAGGCATCAGCCCAGGGCTGCCCAGAGCCTGCAGCCACCAGCAAGAGGAGTTTGTACAGGACTTTCATTTTGAATATCTTGGTGGTGTCAGTGCTTAGAAAGGGATGGGGCAAAAGCAATCCTGAGGTGCTCAGACAGGGTTTGTAGGAAGCAGGTGTGGGCAGTTCCTCCAGAGGTGTGCCCAGAAAGAGCTGGGAGGATGCAGAAGTTGTGTGTGAATTTGGGCATCATTTGGTCCGAAGGGAACAACTGTGGATGCTGCCTGCTGCATCTCCTTTAGGAAAAGGACCAAGAGTTTCTGCAAATGGGGAGGTTGTGGCAGTGGGATTTTACAGCTGCTTTTTGTCCCCTGGCAGGGAGAGCAGTGGCAAGAGGGACAGACCTTGTGCTGAACTCAGCTATGACAAAAGTTAGCACAAAAATGAACTGTAAATAGATGGGGATTTCTGGGTGTTCAGGGCTCTGTGCAACACCAGACTGAAAAAGCCAAAATCATCTGAAAAATGCTGTGCTCCCCTTGAAACAGAGTGTTTGCATTTCTTCTGTCACCAGTAGCTATTTATTCAACACAAACCAACAAACTCCTGCCTCCATGAATCATTGAACTCTTGTACAGCACAAGTGGATGGGGAGCCAGGTCAGCATTGCTGGAATTCCTGGATAAAACAAGTTGTGGAATTTTGCCATAGCAAAGAAGATGAATTTGGGTGAAATGTATTTGAGCAGTGATCAGAGCAGACAAACTCTGGCACATCTGGGTCAGGGGGGTCACTCTGCTGTGTTCCCTTTTCCTCTCAGCAGTGCTCAGAGCCCTGCATTGCTCTCTTCAGGGAAAGCTCTGGTGAGAGGTTTATTTACCGCTCCTTTTCCACCGCTGAGAGGTCTTCTCCAAATGTCAATAGGATTTCTCCAAGGGAAAACACTTCCTGATTTTTCTCTTGAATGAGCCAAGAGAAACAAAGTGGGGAAAAGCAGAAATGAGCACCTGGGGGGGTTGGAACTGCAGTGAGCCCCAGTGCTCCCTGCTGCCCCTGGAACCAGAGTGCAGCAGCTCAGGCTCCAGTTTTTAGAGGTTTAACAGCTCCGTGGATCCAGTGGAATAAAAAGAAATCCCTGGTGGTAGGAAAGTGGCCAGAGCTGCTGTGGAGCAAAAGGATGAGTGATCACAGAATCCTGGAACCATAGAACAGTTTGTGTGGGTGTTTGAATGGTTTGTGGTGGTGTTTTGAATGGTTTGTGGTGGTTTTTGAATGGTTTGTGATGTTTTTGAATGGTTTGTGGTGGTGTTTTGAATGGTTTGTGATGTTTTTGAATGGTATGTGGTGGTTTTTGAATGGTTTGTGGTGGTATTTTGAATGGTTTGTGGTGGTTTTTTTGAATGGTTTGTGATGTTTTTGAATGGTTTGTGGTGGTTTTTTGAATGGTTTCTGGTGGTTATTTGAATGGTTTGTGGTGGTTTTTGAATGGTTTGTGGTGGTTTTTTTGAATGGTTTGTGATGTTTTTGAATGGTTTGTGGTGGTTTTTGAATGGTTTGTGATGTTTTTGAATGGTTTGTGGTGGTGTTTTGAATGGTTTGTGGTGGTTTTTGAATGGTTTGTGATGTTTTTGAATGGTTTGTGGTGGTTTTTTGAATGGTATGTGGTGGTTTTTGAATGGTTTGTGGTGGTATTTTGAATGGTTTGTGGTGGTTTTTGAATGGTTTGTGATGTTTTTGAATGGTTTGTGGTGGTTTTTTGAATGGTTTGTGGTGGTTTTTGAATGGTTTGTGATGTTTTTGAATGGTTTGTGGTGGTTTTTTGAATGGTTTGTGATGTTTTTGAATGGTTTGTGGTGGTGTTTTGAATGGTTTGTGGTGGTTTTTGAATGGTTTGTGATGTTTTTGAATGGTTTCTGGTGTTTTTTTTTGAATGGTTTGTGATGTTTTTGAATGGTTTGTGATGTTTTTGAATGGTTTGTGGTGGTTTTTTGAATGGTTGTGGTGGTTTTTGAATGGTTTGTGGTGGTTTTTGAATGGTTTGTGATGTTTTTGAATGGTTTGTGGTGGTTTTTTGAATGGTTTGTGATGTTTTTGAATGGTTTGTGGTGGTTTTTGAATGGTTTGTGATGTTTTTGAATGGTTTGTGGTGGTTTTTGAATGGTTTGTGATGGTTTTTTGAATGGTTTGTGATGTTTTTTGAATGGTTTGTGATGGTTTTTTGAATGGTTTGTGATGTTTTTGAATGGTTTGTGGTGGTTTTTTGAATGGTTTGTGATGTTTTTGAATGGTTTCTGGTGGTTTTTTTTGAATGGTTTGTGATGTTTTTGAATGGTTTGTGGTGGTATTTTGAATGGTTTGTGGTGGTTTTTTGAATGGTTTCTGGTGGTTTTTGAATGGTTTCTGGTGGTTATTTGAATGGTTTGTGATGTGTGGCTCTCAGCCAGGGTTCCCCCACAGCACAGGTGTGCTGGGGGTGCAGCAGTGATCCCACCCCAGCTGAGAGGGTGGGATTTCATTGAGGGTGGGATTTCATGGGCTCCAGCTGTGGCTCAGCTCAGGAAATGCAGAGGTTGTCCCTCAGAGCTGGTCCTGCTGCACCCAGCAGGTCTCTCAGGATCTGGGCTGACAGGTAAAATATCTCCTCCTGTTCTTTATCCTTCTCTGGGCACTCAGGCAGGTGAAGAGCCCATGGAGCTTCCCAAGGCTGTGCTGGGGGCTGGAAAGGGTTGAAATTCCTGGGGATTTTAATGATCCTGCAAGATGAGTCAGAGCTCTGAGAGGTTCTGTCTCCTTCAGGACAAGTTCATGGACCCCAGGTGGATGTTTTGGGCTCCCCATGTTCCCCAGACTCCCTGGTTCACACTGGATTTGCCCTGGGCATTTTTGGGGGTATTTTGGAGGCAAGTGTGGAGTTTTTGTGCTGATGGCACCTGCAGAGCCCTGGGGTCTGTGTTGCCCCTTCTCCAGCAGTTCCTTTGTTCATGGAATCATCAGGGAGGAGTTTTCCCCCTTGCCAAGGTGCTGATAAAGCACATTCCCACTAAATTCTTTTATTGGAAATGCCTGAGCAAAAGCCTGAGAGACACAGCAAATGATGAGCATTTAAAAATGGTGGGTTCAGTGGTATTTCATTTGTTTTGCCCAGGGCAGGGCAGCCAGAGGTTGCTCAAGATGTGTTTTCCACTCCAGAGGTTTCAGTTCAGGGATCAGCTCCCTGTGCCAGCAGAAGTGGCTCCAGACCAAACCCAAGCTGAGGGGATCTGATTGCTGCCTGGAAATGCTAATGTTGTTAAATAGACAAGAGGTAATTTGATTTTCACCTAAATTTCATTAGCTGCCAACCTGGAAAGGAATTCTCTGAAAATATGGGGGATGATTAGACTCAGTTACAACTAAAAAAAGAGTTTTGTCATTTCTTGAAGGAGCTCTCTTAATTTTTTAATGAAGCTTTGCCAATATTTACAACCAAACTTATGTTCCAACTTGCCTGGCGTGGTTTTCCAGCTTGGCATCAGTGCCAGCCTGCACAGTGCCATTCCCTGTGCCTGGGGCTGTCAGGGCACTGTGGCCATCTGAGGTCCCTCAGACAAACTGGGGCTGAGTTAGGGGAGATTTGGGATCTGCTGCAGGGTCCAGGAGCAGAGGAGCCCTCGGGTGCAGGACTGTGGGTGTTCCACAAAGCCCAGGTCACCACCCTGTGGCAGAGGAGCCTCCTTGCCCCAAGCCCTGCTCCCCAAAGAGCAGGAACTGCTGAGGCCTCGTCCCAGCTCCAAAAATGCCTCCCCAGAGGGAGCAGAGAGCTTCTGGTGAGAGAAAAGCTTCTTGTGATTGTGCTGAGTGAAATCAAGATGTTTACCTTGTTTCCTACAAAGGAGAGAGGGGATTAGAGTTTTACAATAGCACAGTTTCCTTCAATTTTCGAAAGATAATCTCTTTCAATATGCCTGGATGTTGGAAAAAGATATTACAGAGCAGCTGAACCCCTTTTTGTTCTTTGGCCCAACACAAGGTTCGGGATCAGAAGTTCTGCATCAGTTGGTGTCTGGTGGGGAAGCTGAGGCTCTGCAGAGCACCTGGAGCTTTGGGAGGACTGAGATGTAACTCATCTCTGCCTGCTTTAATTGCATGATTTGTGCTTTGGGCAGTGAAGGTGTTGTGCTGGGGCAGGGTCTGCCTTGCAGCTGGAATTAGGGATCCATGGCCAGGGCAGAGCCCTCAGCCCCACATTCCCCACATTCCAACTGCATTTAGATAAACCACAGCCATCCCTCATAATGCAGCACCTATTGAATCCAACTCCCAGCCATTTGCCTCATTCCAGAGGTCCAAAACAGGATTTAAAACTAATTTTGGTGCCTGAATAAACTCTATTATGGATAGAACTTTGCTCTCCACCTACTCTCCTTCTGTTTCAACTGACCTTTGAATGTGTTGGGCTGCTTCTCTCCAGAGATTAATTTGGTTTATCAGCAAAGTGTTTTCAGACAATGCAAATCAGCATGTGCAAAGAGCTCCACATGCCTTAGGGTTAGAAATTCTATGGAAACCTCAGCAATTATTGTCATGTTCTGTTCCTCCTCGGGGCAGCAGTATCTACAACTCAGAGCTAATTGTGTAAGTGCATTTTAATTTTAGGTTCACTTCTTTGTTATTCTTTTCAATAATTCTCTTACTTTCTGATTGCTGGAGGAGAATTTATTTAAGCATTGTATGCACCACCCCATTGTAAAGTCACAATGTGGAAAAGCTCCCTGTTGCTGTGTTAAAATTGCTTTTAAGGCTTTTGGGAGGTCTGTGGGAGAGAAAACCTTGTTATTCCCGAGATGTTTTGGCCAGAAATTTGGTATTTCCAGGAAGGTGTCGAGGACTTTCAGCACATCTGTTGTGATGTAATTGGTTTTTAACAATTTGCCTTTTTTGGGACCCCTCCCATTACCTGTGGAGCTCACCCACCCGTGAGCCCAGCCCCTGGACAACTCTGAGCATCCTTCCACCTTCAACTTTCCATTTCAAGCCAGGAAATTGGCATTTGAGGGTTTGGTTTGATTCACTTGGCATGGCAGAGGCGATCCTTGCCACCATCTGCTGCTCAGTGCATCTTGAGAGGGTGACCTGGCCTGGGAACTGATCCAGAGCCAGCCTTGCTTTGGGTTTGCCACCAGTAAAGCTGCACTTCTGCTATGGGAATGTGGGAATGAAATCCTGCCCTGCAGATATTCCATCCCTGTTAAACCCAGCTGACTGTGGCTGCTCCTGCAGGAGTTGATGATTTCCAGTGCTCACTTCTGCATTAATCTGCTCTGGGGCTGTGCCAGACCAGTGCAGGCACCCAGAACAGAGCGTTTGGAAATGCAGGTAACCAGATTTAGGAGGCACTTTGGGAACTCCCCAGGGACTCCCACCCAGGCCTTCTGCTGGGCTGCCCTTAAATTGGATTGGGAGGCACAGCCACGTTCCAGGCCCGGTCTGAAATGAGTTTTGCACAGTAATCCTTGGGACAGGCTTGGCTCTGTGCCCTTTCCTTGCGCTGGCGGTCCTGGGCTGGGAGCAGGAGCATTGCACGGTTCATCCGGAATTGCTGCTCCCTCCCTCTGCTGCTGTTTTCCCGCAGAGCAGCCAGAATTCCCATCTTGCTTCATTCAGCCTTCCCTGGCAGTGGTTTCAGAGTCAATCACGTCCCGAGTGCGGATTGTGTCTGTCGCTGACAGCCCTTCAGAGATGTTCCTGGAGATCTGGCAGAAGGGTTGTTAATGAGCCTGTTAATTTGTGTCATTCCACTGAGCCATCAAAGCGCTTCGGAACGGCGGAGCGTGTGGCACTAAAGAGCTTTTTGCTTTATCTCTGAAGTGTTTGTGTTATCGTGGAATCCCTGAGGCTGGAAAAGCCCTCCAGGATCGAGTCCAAGCTGTGCCCCATCCCCAGTTTGTCCCCAGCCCAGAGCACTGAGTGCCACCTCCAGGAATTCCTTGGGCGCCTCCAGGGATGGGGATCCAAACCTCCCTGGGTACCCCTTCCAATTTTTTTTATACTTTGCCCTGATATGATGTCACAGCCCAAAGATGTGACATCCACACAGGAGCCTTTTCCTGCTCTGAAATCCTTTTCTCTCTCAAAATGAAGCCTAACAATTCCTTTAAACCTCCATGTTGTCCAAGCTCTCAGTCCTGGCAGTGCTTTTTCCATCATTGAAGTGAAGCCACTTCTGGAAAAACACATAAACCTCACTTTAAGTGCAATGTTGAACAATATATTGTGGAGATTTATTTAAGAATTGAAGGAAAAAATATGGATTTATCCCTTTGCAAAGCTACACGAAACAGAGCAGAGCCAAACAGGCAAACTCAAGAAAAAAATCAAGAAACTGGTCATGTCTCACATTAATGTTATCTATGAGTAACTTTATCTCAGATTGATCTGTCAGTGCACAGAAGCAGTCCCACTTTCCACTGATATATTAAAGGCACATTAATGCATTCAGGGAGATTCATGCCCTGTGCTGCTTTTGTGACAGGCTTTTACAGCACCAGAGCTGGTGTTTATTAGCACTGAAAGCACTTCATAACACTTGGAGCCAGCTTTTGAGACAAGAACTGCACAGAGCCGCTGCTCCGCAGGCAGGGAGGCAATCAGGAGTGACACGGCCACAGGTGCTGCCAGGAGAGCTTCAAAGGGCTGGAGGGGGGATGTTTTATCCTGCAGGGGTGTCCCACCCACCTCCCAGGCAGGGAATCGGCTCCTGGGCATCCCTGGAAATCCCTCCCTGGGCACAGCCCTGTTCAGCCTCTGTGGGAGCGAGGGGAAGCAGGCTCTGATCTCTGCTCTGGGACAGGACAGCACCGAGGGAAGGGCTGGGGCTGGATTTTGGGGCAGGTTCTTCCCCAGAGGGTGCTGGCACTGCCCAGGCTCCCCAGGGAATGGGACACTGCTCCCAGGGGTGCCCAGGGTGGGATTTTGGGGCTGGGCTGGATGATCCTGTGGGAACTCAGGATATTCCATGGTTCCATTCTGTGAGAGAACCCCATAAAACAGCAGCTCACAGAACTCAGGGAAATGAGCGCTGCACTTCAGTGACAAACCAATTCCTCTGTTTTTGAAAGGATCTTTGTCCTTGATAAATTTTAAAACAAGCCCATAAAATCCTTTAAAATAAGCTGCAAGCTAAATTAATTTCCTTAAAGCCTTCTTTCCCCCTGTGCTTGGCTTCACATGTGTTTGCCTGGGAAGATTTGGCTGTAAAATTGTGTCTGCTCACCTTGGAGCTCTTCTTGTCCCATAATTCATAGTTGGGCACCCAGGCTGCTGGGCTGTCCTGGAGCCCCCTGCCCTCCTCTCCTCCCTCGTGGGCTCTCCTGTTTGCAGGCACAGCACACACAGAGCTCCCAAGCTCCTGTTTCAGACCACGCTCAGGGACAGTTCTACATTATCCTCTCATGGCATAAGGAAAGCTGTTTAACTCTGAGGAATTGTAGATGCCTGAAATTTGATTTCTTCCAGTCCAGGAGTGCTGTTTTATAGGGGAATTTTCTTTTTCTTGTGCTCTGTTTCAGGCCCTTGTTGGCTCAGGAGAAAAGTGCAGGATGAGGGAGGGGTTACAGCTGTTTTAGGAGCCCCTGGAATTCCCTGTTGCACTCCAGGGGATTGGTGAGGGACCAGCAGCCCACAGAGGGGGGTTTTGCAGCTCATCCTTGCAGGCAGGAATAGATCCAGCCTTGGTAAAGGTGAAGTGATGACTGCTGTCCCCCTGCACTGCAGACTGAGTCAGGGAGCTCAGCTATTGCTCTCCCATCTGTACCTAAAACCCCAACCCAGCATTTCCAGCACGTTGGAGCTGTCAAAAGACTCCAGGACCACCCAGGCAGGGATCTCCAGCAGCTCTGCACTGCCTCATAAATCAGATTTTTTAGCAGTGAGCACGGCTGCTAAAATCATGGGGACAAATGAAGTGGCCAAGTTACAGCTCCCTGGAATTTGGTTTAAAGCCAGATGTGGCTTCCTCCAGAGAGGATCCTCAGAGCAGAGGGGTGGTTGGTGCTCATGGAATGGTTGGGAGGAAGGCAGGACCCAGCTCCCAAATCCTTTCCAGAGCAATGCTGCAGAGGTTTTGGAAAACAGGCTTGGCAGAGAACTCCTGCCTAAAACCCTATGGGGAGATTCTCTTGAAAAGCAGGATGAGTCCCAGAATGGTTTATGGAGAAAAAGACTCCAGCTGGTGGCTCAGGTGGTTCTAGCACTGAAGTCAGGCTCCTTTCAGTGGGAGGTTTGGGGATGTAGCTCTGACTGATGCCATTGACTGCTCAGTGTTTGATGTGGGGCTGTTTCCCAATTAACCAGTGCTGTGTTTTTTCCTTTTTCCCCTTTAACTCCCTCACTGTGTCTGTCTTTGCTCCTTCCTGCACTAAAAGTGGCTGTTCCTCTGTCTCCAAGCTCCTCCTGCTCTTCTGCAGCAGACCAGCTCCTGTCTAGCCATGACCATGCTCTGTAAGTCCCTTCTTTTATTACTGCAGCTCTGTCTGTTCACTGTTTATTGCAACCCTCTGTAAACCCTCCCTTATTTATGGCTTAACACTTGTGGGGTGGAGGCAGCAGCCCCAGGGGAATGGGGGTGTCTGGCAGGGCACTGGGAGTGGGCTCCTGGCTGCAGGGTAATGTGGATAACAGGGATTTTCCCTTTGGGATGGTTGTTCTCACTCCAAGCACCAGGCTGCAGCACTGCAGGGTGTCCTCAGTGGGCAGCACACAGAGAAAAGCAGGATACAGAGAGTGGGTTTGGGTATTAGGAAAAATTCTTCCTTGTGAGGGTGGGGAGGCCCTGGATCCCTGGCAGTGTCCAAGACCCGTTTAAAGTTGGTTAAACCTGGCAGCTCAGAGGCTTCCAGGAACAGTCTGGGCTCCTGCCACCATGGAATGCTCCAGGGCCAGGCACTTCCACACATGCAGCTCCAGCAGAGTGGAATAAGTGTGGGATTGGCTTCCTCCTCAAAATGGTTTGGAACGAGGGCAGGGGAAAGGAGCAGGGCTCACCCCAGGGCTGAGAAATTCCTGGTGGTGACAGGGACAGCCTCCCTGTGTGGGACCTGGCCTGACAAGTGACAGGGACTGAGAGGACACAGGGAATGCCCCTCTCCCTTCAGTGCCACACCCCACAGCAGCTGCAGCATCCCCAGGTACCCATCCCTCCACCCTGCCCCAAATCCTGGGCGCACTGCACAGCTCCCTCTGAACCTGCATTAGCCCAACAGATCTGGGGCAGGCAGGGGCTTCCCTCTCCTTTTCCCTTCAGTGCTTTTGTTTATTCCTCATCAGGCACACAGATTTCAGCAGATCCTTTCCAGCAGCAGAGCTCAGGGCAGTTTCTGTTCCCTCCATCTGGAAGTTTCCCCAGGGAGGTTCCCTGGGAGGGAGGGCTGGGCTCAGGCTGCAATCTGCTCCCTGGAGCTGCTCTGCAGAGCACCCAGCACTGGGGGAGAGCTGCCACCATCCCTCCCAGGCCTGCAGGAGACAGAGAGTCATGGAATGCTCTGGAAGGGACCTCAGGACTCCCCTCCTCCACCCCCTGCCATGGGCACCTTCCCCCCTCCCAGGTTATTCCAAGCCCTGTCCAGCCTGGCCTGGGACACTTCAGGATCCCTCACATTTTGGGATCTAAGGCTCCACTGAGCACTCCAAGGTCTCCATTGAAGCTGCACCCAGCTGTTATTCCCTCAGTCCTTTGTGCCAGGTGTCTGTGAAATGTCCTCTGTGAGTGTCTCTGTGCGCTCCCACCCCTCTGGAAGCATCCCTGTGTCCATCCCTTTGTTGTGATCCATCTTGGCTGCAATTTTCCCAAAAATCTGCGCTGGAGAGAGGCTGCAGGTGTGCTCTGCTGGGTGTGCTGCTCTCTCTGCTCTCCAGGGGAGTTGTTGCCTCTGTCTGGAACAATCCAAACTGAGCTGCTGCCAAACCCTGTGACCCTTGGACATAACACCTCTCTCCTGGTTCTGCTGGGCACAGGGAGGAAAATCTTGATTTTCCATCATATCTATGCAAAGTAGTTACAAAACCTTCCCCGTCTGGTCTGGTAGGAATTTACACTTCCCTGGTCAAAGTGACAAATACCTCCCTCAAGGTCAGGACAGCAGCAAAATTATTCAGATTCAGGAAGCAGCAAGGAAAAAGAACAAAAAAAAATCAAAATGCCCTGGGAAAAGGTGCCCTGGGCAGCCCCTTCCATGCTCTGGGCCAATTTTCCCTGGTCTGAAGACAGAACTGGGGTGAGAAAACTGCTTCTTGTTCTTCTGCTCCTCTCTTTGTCCTTGTTTATATCCCCCAGTTGATTTTGTCACAGCTGTTATTGATGAGATCCTCGGTGAGGCTGCACAAAAGTTATTGGAGAGTGTGCTGGGGGTTTTTTGAGGCTTAGAAGCACTGAGAGAGAAGTTGTCAGTGCCTGTTGTAGGAGCACAGCTGATTGAAACACCTCAGGCATCAGAAAAAGTGCTTTCAACTTGTAACTCAAACCTTTCCCCACAATGGTCCTTGGAGGCTGCAGGATGTGCCTGCAAGGAGAAGGAAAAGCTCCTTTTTGTCTTTTTCCCTTCATCAACAACCTCTTGGTGTGGTAAGGATGATCCCTGCTGGGAGTTCTGGCTGTAGTGGTACAAGAGATGCCTTGGAAAGAGGCTTCAGCAGCAAAACCAGGGGCTGCCCAACTTCCCAAAGCATGAATCCTTCAGTTTTGAGGAACAGAACCGATGGGAATACCCAGCCTGGAACAGGCCTCCAGTTGGAAGGGCAGCAAGGATGACCAGTGCTTCACCAGCAGCATCTCCAGGATGAACTGAGCTGGATTTGGGCACTTTGCTGGGCAGGAGCAGAGGGTGCCTTTTCCCAGCACAAGGAACTCCAGGGCTGGGCAGCAGCTCTGGCTTGGACCCAAAGAGAAGGACAGAAAACTGCCATGGGCAAATGAGGAAAGAGAGGGAGGCTTTCCCTTTTTTCCAGTTAAACCCAGGGAAAAGGGGAAGCAGGCAGGTGTGGTGTGTGCTCTGTGTTCCAAGGGCACATTCCAGCAGCAGACTGCAGCCAGCACCTCTGAAGGCTTCTCCAGACACCTCACTGGGACCTTTTCCTCAAGGTTTCAGGGACTTGAGCACAAGCTGCTCCTCCATCCTCGCTCCTTCCCCCTGAGGAGCACGAGCAGGAGCAGGGGGGACAGAGCCTCGCGTGGTGCCGATGGCAGCGCCATTTCCAGAGCTATCAACAGTGTCATTGTCATAGCTCTTGGAATGGTTCTGCCATAAGCACTGGACTGCCAGCTGCCGTGCTCGGGAGGGCCTGGCCCACCTGGAATCTCCCTCTGTTGGGATGGAGCTGGTTCCTGAAGGATGGATGGAAGTTGGCCCTCAGAACTTGAGTCTCCAACCATCACCACGCTCTCCTCACCCACAAATCCTGCAGAGATGGCTGATGCATCCACACCTCCCTGCTTGGGCCAAGAAGGAGCAGAAAAGCCATGGAAATGTTGGGAGCAAACCAATCGGGCTCTGCTTGTCTGTCTTTGGGAAGAATTGTACTTCTGCAGTGAGTTTGGGTGCTCAGTGTGCTCATCCTAAGCAGCCCACCCTTGGAAGGTTGTTGTGGAACTCCTGTGCTGCCCTGCAGTTGTGTTCCTGAAGGAATCACAGCTGGGGAGAAGATCCTGTGACAAAATCATCACAAGTGGAGCTGTCAAGCAGAACAGGAGCACCAGGAGCCCCGGGGTCACAGGACAGGCCCTGCCTTTGCTGCCTTTGTCCTTGCTCCAAGAGTTGCCCTGCAGGGTTCTGTGTTTTGCCATGCCAGGTTCTTTTGGGCAGAGGAGAGGAGGAGGCTCAGCAGCTCCAGGCCCTGCTGGGCACAGAAATCAGCGTGGCTGTGCCAAGGTCCCAGGAGGTGCTGGGGAAGGGAATTCCCACCAAGCCCTGGCAAACAGGGACCATTCCCTGCTGGAATTCCCATTCCATGGCAGCTGATCCCTGCTGGGGGCTGGCTCAGGCTGTGGCTGTGCAGAGAGGGGCCAGGGCACAGAGGGTAAAGCTTTTGGAACAGGAACCAGCTGTAAATTCTTGAGCAATCCCAGATCTCCCTGTCTCCCATGAGTCTGATTCCTGCTCCAGAAGATCCCACAGGGATCTGAGAGCCCCAGCAAGGGTGAATGTGTCTCTGGCTCAAGGTGTGCAGTATCAGGGGTGGATTCTGGTCACTGAAGAGTCCAGGCATTTGTGACAAACCCACAGTTTACCTGGCCAACCCTCTGGAGACATTCTAAGAACTAATTAATTCTTTCAGCTTCTGGATTAAACTCTTGTGCAAAACATCCCATCAAACAGAGACCATTATATGGTGTGTTAGTGTAATTAAATAAAGAGAGAACTGAGCTCCAGAGATGCCCACAACACTTAATTAAGATTAATTAAGCAACATGAATTACAGCTGGAGAGGATGAAAGGGAGCAATTCAGAACTGGCTCGGCAAAGGGGTGGGATGCTGGGTTCATAAATTGTTTTTCAGAAGCCAAGTTGATTCCAAGGGGTTGAGTTTAGCCCTAGAGCAGCCCCAATCTCCTGGCCAAACACGGGATCCCTGTGCAGCTGGAGCAGTGAAGGCCTGGATTTCTGGAGGCTCTGTAGCACAGATAAAGCTCTGCCAAAATAAACACAAATTTCCTTCACTTCCTCTCTGAGGCAGCAGCATTATCTCCATTCCTTGGAATCAGAGAATCCCAGAATGGTTTGGATTGAAAGGGACCTTAAACCTCATACACTTCCAACCCCAAAACACCTCCCAGTGTCCCAGGCTGCTCCCAGCCCCAGTGTCCAGCCGGGCCTTGGGCACTCCAGGGATCCAGGGGCAGCCCCAGCTGCTCTGGGCACCCTCACAAGGAATTCCCCCCCAATATCGAGCCTAAACCTAAAATGGTTTGAAGCCATTTGCTAAATTATTTGGCAAAGCACATCTTTGGTTGCCTCAACATAACACAAAGAATTGTGCTACAAAATTGGGTTTATTTTGTGAGACCAGCTATTGCTGTAGGAGAGCCCAAACTTTAGTCAGTTACACTGGAAACTTGATGGGTGAAAAGCAATTTTCTGTTCCATTTACCACATGTATCACTGCTTTGCTTTTCCTCAGGAAGGAGCAGACATAAATCTGAGCAGATTTTATTTACCAAAGCAGGGACTAGGGCAGAGATTTATGGACTGTGTCATTTCCTCTGGAGCAGAAAATAGACAGGCCCAGGGGCAACCAAGGGATGGCACAACCTTCAGAAGTTTGAACTTATTTGTTTGCTCTGCACAGCAAATTTGGTGGCAGTGTGTAAAGAATTGGACAGGTGGGGTCTCACAGGTGGCCCTGAAAGACACTCAGATCTGCAGAAGGACCAGAAGAAAGCACAAAATATCAGAAATAACCTGGTGTAAGCAGCAGGGATGTGGAAATAAAGGGTTTACACACACAGGTGTTTTGATGGCCTTGGTTGCCTCCTGCTGTGCTCAAAATCAATTCATTGATCAGTGGAACTCTTCATGTCCTGTCCCAATCTGCAGGGAATTTCTCTAAGGAATGATCTCCAGAGGAGCTGCTGAGAGCTGCTTTTACTCTGAGCAAAAGAAAACCCCAAACCCATCAGAGAATAAATAAATATCTGCCTGTTTATGGTCCCTTGTTTTTTGTGTTCCCCTCATCCTCCCCACAAACAAGCTGTGCCTCATATTCAGATTTCTGTGCCTCCTTGCCCTGGACAGGGCACATTCAAATGCTGAATTTTCTTTTGGGCACCTTCAGGAGATTTGAGGCTCTGCTCTTTAGGATGCTCAGAGGAAAAAAAAAAAAAGGTTTTCCTCAGGTTTTTGTTCCAGAGAGGTTCAGAGGGTCCCTGAAACCCCAGAGGGAGCAGGGCCTGGCCCCACTGCACAGATCCTCACGGGATTAATTTGAATAAAACCCCAGGAGCAGCTCCTGGAGAGCCTGAGGTGGGATAACAGCAGCAGCACAGGAGCTTTGGGGACTCAGCAGCCTCTGAATCACAGCAAGATGAGGCAGCAGCTCCTGTCCCCCTCCGGCAGAGGATCTGCCCCTGCTGGGAGAGAGCTCCTGGCAGGGAAGGGGATGAGCCAGGGCAGCATCATCCTTCCTGAGGAACAGGGGAAGGAACACAGCCCAGGCAAGCTGTGTCCTTGGCTGGGAACCTGCACAGCCTGGAACCGGAGAAACTGCCCAGGGAAGGAGCCAGGGAATGCATTGGGAGCCTGAAATCCCAGCCTGCACTCAAAACCAGGGCTGTGCAGGGAGGATCTGGAGATTTTGTTCAAATTCAGCACCCACTGCCAATGTCCCCATCTGTGGTGTGACATTTAATCCTGATAAAAGGCTCACAGAGGATGAGGAGTGGGGAGCACAGCTCACAATTAATTAATATTGTTCACCAGCTCAGGGATGAAGCTGTACAAATTCACACCCAGTGGGTTGTAAGGGAGAAAGTCCAAAGCCAGGAATGTGCTACTTTAATCACACCATAGAATTATTAATTGGAAAATCTGGATACAGAAGGAAAGGGGAGAAGAAACTCCCACTGAACACAACACAGTGGAACCTGGTGTTTGCTCTCTCAGCAGGATGGAGACCTGAAGAAAGGCAGACAAATAAACTTCAATTAAAGTTGGGATAAGATTGATACAGAAGATTTACTGAGCTTAACCTACAACAGGTCCTAGTTGAGAAGTTAAAGGCATCACAAGGTTATTTATTATTAATTTTAATTTTTTTTCCTTATTAAATTTAACAGGTTTTAATTGACTATTATTTAACTGGTATTTTGTTATTTAATTTTTATTTCATTACTCCGTTACAAGAAAATCTAATTTTCAGCCCTTAAATTAAATACCTTAAGGTAAGCACAGCTTCCCAGCACCACCTTGGGGCTGTACAGAAGTTCCCAGGACACAAAACTGTGGATCTGGCAGGACAAAAGGCAGGGAGGGCTGGGTGAGCCATTCCCTGGGGAGCAGAACTCTCCCCTCAGCCTGGAGGGTGGGAGGGAGACCCAGCTGCTCTGGGGGAGTTGGTGCCATTTGCTCCTGAGCAGCCCAAAGCAGTGGCAGGAACAATGTGCACATGGCAGCCTTTTGTTATCAAACACATGATGCTGGGCACAAAATCTGCTTTTGACACCTAAAAAAAGCTCTGCTGTTCACACACAAAGTAGGGAAGGAGGGGGAATTGTTTGCCAGATTTCAACGAGCTGTAATTCCATTTTCCACTGGGTATTTCAGGGAGGAAAAGCCACCAATTCCCAGAGGGAGAGGGTTGGTAAATCCTGAAAGGGAGGTTTGGATCCCCATCCCTGGAGGTGGCACTCAGAGCTCTGGGCTGGGGACAGGGCACAGCTGGGACTGGATGGGCTGGGAGGGCTTTTCCAGCCTGAGATTCTGAGATTTTCCCACTGTGGCACATTTAAAACCTGACAAACCCCACGGAACAGCTCCAGGTTTTGCCACTGTTCCACTCCACAGCTTTAACAAATGTCGGTTTTTTGCCAGCAGATAAAAGATGTAATTATGCCAGTGGTGAAACCTCCACTTAAAAAAAATACATCTTTCTCTTCCATTTGAATATTATTAATTGATCCTGCTTGTGTTTCATTAATTGAAACACTTAAACCCAGCAGCTCCCATCTGGGGGTGGCTGGGAGCTGCTCCTAATGGGCTGCTCTGTGCTTCTGCTGTGTCTGAGCACTTCCAAGTGCCCTCCTCATTATCAGACTGGGGCTCTTATGGCTGTTGCATTAATTATGGTGCAAAAACGAACTGGAGGCCAAAATCTGGAGCTAATTAGTGCCTGTAATGGAGTGCCAAGCTTAACATTAACGAGAGAGACATGGAAATAGGGAGTTAATGGGAGAAAAAGGGGAAAGGGCTCCTCTTCCCCACATCCCCTGCCTCTCTCATTTGTTTACTTGTTTACCCTGGTTTATAATTAGCAAATGCATTTCACTCACTGCAAACAAGGAGCTCCTCGTTGATTCTGAAATTTGCTTCATTTCTGTCCTTTGGTGCCCAAATTGCTGCTTCTGTTGTGGAAACATCAACTCCTGCAACGTTAAAATGGCACAAATCGAAAGCAGAAGAGCTCAGCAGCTCTGGGCCATCCCCACCTCGTGGTTTCTGTCTGGATCCCTTGGTTTCCATCCCCAATTCCTCCTCATAATACCCAAATTCCAGGGGTTTCAGATGAAGTTGAGCAAAACGTCCTGCAGTGGAAAATAGGGAAAATTATAAACATTATCCAGGTGGAGCAGCTGAAAGCAGGAGAGTGGGAAAAGGGGAAAATTATCAAATTCAGCAATTGTGGTGAGGGGGATTGGAAAGGACCACAGAGAAATTCATTAATAGAGCCTGGCAATAAAGAGGATAAAAAAGGAAGATGGAAATGAGCACCTGCAGTCCCAGGGAAACAAAATTTGGGTGAAATTCAGCAGGAGAAAACCAAAAGGAAACCAGATGCTGAAGGGTTTGGACATTTTATTTCAAGATCCTATTTCAGGTTATTATTTGCCTGCACTTCTAAACATCCTCCTTGAAAAGGATCCACAGCTCCTGCAAACACAAAAATAAATGGACTGGAGGGGGTTTAGTCTTGGTTTGCCAGAAAAAAGAGAGATGATGGAACAATGGGGGAAAAAAAGAGAGACACAAACATATTGGGAGATGCTCTCTTTGTTTCCTGAGACAAAAAAAAAAATCTCCTCTTTATCTTCTTCTTTTCTTTTTATGCTCCTCTTATTCAAGAGAAATAAGTATTGACTTACTTGAGAACTGCTAATTTTAAATCTGGATTTCTGCAGAAATCCTACAAAGTGCACTGGAAGCTGGGTGGTGTGGGCTGGAGACAGATGTTTTATAAAACCTCTGCCTGATATTTAGCAAAGAATGACAGGGGCTGAGTTCAGCTCCCAAGGTCGGAACAGCATTATTTGATTTAAAGATAATTAAGAGATTCAGCTTAACTGCTCAGGAGTGGGAAAATAAACACTTGTCATGAGACAGAGAGAGATTTGTGTTTAGATTTGACTACAAAGGACTCTAAAATCAACATTGCTGTCAGAGCCATGTAAATAATTCAGCGATTCCAACGTTTTCCCAAGATCTGAGTTTTCACATTGGGCTGTAATGGGATAATTCAATTTATTCTTACCCTGCTCTAATGATTTTATGCTGATGGCCAAGTGCAGAACTTCACTGCAGGGATGGGAGCAGGATAAATTCAGCCCAAAGGTTACAGAGTTACTGGGAAGCTTTTGATTTTCTGGAGTTTGTGAACCTGGGAGTGCTGAGAGAGGGAAAATTCTGCTCTCATTTGTGGAAGTCTCATATGCAGCTGCATTAAAAGCAAATGTTTTGTGAAATTCCATTTAATTTGGCCTCTGTGGATTCATTTTTTCAGCAGAAGAGGCAAATGGAGCAATGCATTTTGTTCCCAGTTCATTCTGACATTTGGTGGAGTTCAGATTTGAGGGTTTTGCTCTTTCAAAGTGGAAAAATATCACAGATTAAAATAGGGAATTCCAGAGATTCTTGGATTTTGTGTCACACTTTTCTCAGTTCTCTGTTTCCCAGCATCTCCCAATTTTCCAAAAATATCAGCAGTCCCTTTCCAGCAGACAGGAGCAGGGGACATTCCTGATGTCCTGGAGAACACGCTCAGATTTTGTTCCTGGCCCACTGCAGCTCCACCTGTGGGATCTTTCCTGGTGCTTCCAGCCTGGGGAATTCCTGGTGCCACCCAGACCCATCCTGCCCTTCCAGGGCTTGGCTCCTGGGGCTTTGTGGCTGCCATAAAACACAGAAATCAAAAAAAAAAACCAACAAAAAACCTCTTTTCCACCCATTCCTGACACAGGAATGGAGCAGAGCAGAGCCAGCACAGGCTGGGATGAAGCCCAAAAATCATCTGAAGCTGCACTCTTCCCCTCACTTTTAGAGTGGTTTATGAATTCTGTTGTTTTCTAATTCAGAATTTATAATTCTGGAAGTGAGCAGATGGTGCAAGGCTGATTTCAGGGATGTGTTCATTGAAATAACCTCTGCCAAATGACTGTTCACCACAATCCCCACTGCAGATCAATTATTTGTTCTTGCTCTTGGAAGTCCCTCTGGAAGCAGCAGAGCTTTGAGGAATGGACACAATCTGGAGGGTGAAGTTCCAGCAGTGGTGCTGCAAATATTCCAGAGGAAAATCACTTTGGGAGAGAAAGGAAAATGCAGGGAAAGATAAATTGTGGAGCAACACAATTGTCAAATCTTGGAAAAGTTTCAATCCTTCATTCAGCTTGGAAGTTCAGTTCCATTTAAAATGTGGCTCCAGCCAACTTTTACCTCAAAGCCTCTTCTACCTTCCACTATTTCAGGTGGTGGAGGAGAAAAATGGTAAAAAAATAAATTATTGAGAGCAGGATTCTGCTCAAGCCAAATGCAAATCTTCCCAGCTTATCCATTTTACATAATTTCATCCTGTTTTCCTCTGGTCCCAGCAAATTTTCCTGGGTGCTCCTGCAAATAACAAAAGGTTTGTGATACAGTGGGAGCCACCGTCCCCTGCTTGCCTTTTCCTTGGAGATCTGTTCCAGGTGGGATGGTGGCTGCTCCTGGGGGAGTTTCTGCTTGTAGATGAAGGAAGAAAAGTGTTTGGAACTGTTTCATTTGGAGCTGGGCTTCAGCAACTGGAAAAGGAGAAAATGAAGACACAGGCAGTGAATGTTCGCTCCCAAAATTGCCAATATCACAGTGGGGAGATCAGGCCCCTGATAAAAGCAGAAAAGGGCATTGAACATCAATTGGAGTCTGCTCTTTTCTGCTTTTTTCTTCTTTGTTTTATCTCACAAGGAGTTGAAGACTTGCTCCAGATCAGAAATGGGGAAAATATCTGAAAGTGGAGAAGTTTGGAGAATGAGAAAAACAAACAAAGTGAACAGCTCAGAACAGCAGCAGGTCCCTGGAGGGGCAGGGCCTTCCCATTGTTGGGATTTATTGGTTTTTAATTTATTTATTGGGGGGTGCACAAATCCCATCAAGGAGCCCATCAGGGCAATAAAACAGCGCAGTTAATTTGCTGTAGATAATTTACTTAATGCATTTAACCCTTTTAATGTTCTTTTTTCCCTGCACACACATTCCAGCTCCCTCAGATGTATTTTTTTCTCACACCTACCTGGCTGCTTTCTCTGGAAGCCTTCAGCCCACACAGGGAGGGTTCCAGTGCTGCTTCCCCCTTGCATTGTAGGATAAATCCCTGGCTGAGGCACACCGGGTGTGTTCCTGCAGGGGGAGCAGCTGAATTTCGGGTGCAGATGAGAATTTCTCTGAAACTGGCTGCCCACAGGTACCAAGAGCTGAGAAATGAGGTGTATTTTCAGAGAGAGATCAGTGAAGGCGCAGGGAAAGAGAGAGAACAAAAACTTCGTGTGAGAACAAAAGCAGGGCTGTAAAATCCCAGCTTTTATCCAGCACTAAATCAGTGCCCTACAACTGGCAGGGGGCTCTGAACTTACATTTGAAGGGAAAGGCTGCAGGGCATGGAAAACCCCACGGGACACAAAGGCCTGGCAGCAGAGGACTCCCTTAGCAGACTCCTGGAGATGTTGGAGAAATTTTAGGAACGATGTGCTGGTACCTGAGCAAGCCATGAGCCAGGGATGCTCTTTCCTCCTGTCCTAGCAGTCCTCTTTCCCCACAGGGTAAACAGCTGGAAGTGTTGAACTCACTGCCAGAGGCTTCAGACAGACACTTTGTGCCACACGACATCCTGGGACACCTTAAGGACTCCTCTTTAGCTTAATGAACCTCTAACAATCAGCACCACCTGCTCTTGCTGCTCTTGCTCCACTCTGGGACGGCCGCAGGACACGGAGGAAGGTTTGGATCCTTGGCTGTCCCAGTCCTTGTCCAGATGGATCCTTGGCTGTCCCAGTCCTTGTCCAGATGGATCCTTGGGTGTCCCAGTCCCTGTCCAGATGGATCCTTGGGTGTCCCAGTCCCTGTCCAGATGATTCCTTGGATATCCCAGTCCTTGTCCATTGGGATCCTTGGGTGTCTCAGTCCTTATCTGTCTGGATCCTTGGATATCCCAGTTCCTGTCCATTGGGATCCTTGGATATCCCAGTTCCTGTCCATTGGGATCCCTGGATATCCCAGTCCTTGTCCAGATGGATCCTTGGATTTCCCAGTCCCTGTGCATTGGGATCCCTGGATATCCCAGTCCCTGTCCATTGGGATCCTTGGCTGTCCCAGTCTCTGTCCATTGGGATCCCTGGATTTCCCAGTCTCTGTCCATTTGGATCCCAGGATATCCCAGTCCCTGTGCACTGGGATCCCTGGATATCCCACTCCCTGTCCATTGGGATCCCTGGATATCCCAGTCCCTGTCCATTTGGATCCCTGGATATCCCAGTCCCTGTTCATTGGGATCCCTGGATATCCCAGTCTCTGTCCATTGGGATCCTTGGCTGTCCCAGTTCCTGTCCATTGGGATCCTTGGCTGTCCCAGTCCCTGTCCATTGGGATCCTTGGCTGTCCCAGTCCCTGTCCATGGTGCTGAGCTGCCCCAGGTGTCCGGGCTCTCTCCGTGTCCTGTCTGTGGCAGAGCCTTTGGCATTCCCGAGGTGTCCCAGCTGGATTGTGTCCCACAGTGTCCCTGTCTGACCTGGTCCCTCAGTCCCAGCTCTGTTCTCTCTCCGTGGCTGTCTCGTTGGAGTCTGTTCAGTGTGAGGTGCAAAATGTCTCTGCTTCTTTCTGGCATCCAGTCTGGGACTTGTTGGGAGCACATTTTAAAAATTCCTGGTCCTTGTTTGAAGTGCTGGAGTTCAGTTCCAAGGGATGTTGGAGGGAAACACCTGCACGTTCAGTGCCCTGGCCATGGTGGGAGCCAGCATCCAGCTGGGAATTCCTGCAGGAGCATCCTCAGCCCACACTCACCTCAGACACCTGAAACCCAACAGCTTCTTGGTTTTCAGAGATTGCTTTGACTGCTCCACACTGAAGATTTCATTCCCAAAGCAGGCATTCACACTTTTTAATGTGGGATTTGGATATTTGGAAGAATCACTCTCTTAAATACACTTTGGGGTTTGTTGATCTCATTTTCCATCAGTTTGGCCTCTGAGCTGGCACTGACCAAGGTTTGTGTTCCCCTGCCAGGTACAAGGTTTTACACAACGGGCACCACCAGGAACAAGAGAAGCTTCCCATCCACCCCGACCCTGAATCCCAAGAGTCCTGTTTCTAGTCCTGGCCCAGAGGAGGAGGAACAGAGGCCTTTTAGGATATCCCAAGGATTCACAGACAGCAGCACCTGAAAATCCATCCATCTGCATTGTCCTGGTGCCTCCTGCAGTGAATTCCCAGGAATGTCCAGCTGTGGGAGCTGGGTGGGAGCACAGGGAGGGTCAGGACTGCTGTCCCTGTCCCTGTCCCTGCAGCTGGAGCAGCTGGAGCTGTGCCAAGCCCTGCTCCAGGAGTGAGGCATTCCTGGCAAAGCCAGGACCAAAACAGCTCCAAACCAGCCTGTGCAGGGACTCCTGCTGCTCCTTTCCTTCCCAGCTGCTCCTTTCCTTCCCAGCTGCTCCTCTCCTTCCCAGCTGCCCCCTGCTCACCCACCCCACCCTGGAGGTCACAGCTCTGGGGTGGCACCGAGCTGCCCTGTCCTATTGGCTCTGCCTGGGGCCTGGGCACTGCCAGGGGAGGAGCAGCCCCACGTTTTCTCCAGGAGAACAAGAGGAAACGTTTGCTGCCCTTTGGTTCCAGCCCCAGCAGAGCTCTGCAATGCCCTGCTGGTGTTTCCTGGCCAGGGAGGGCCCCAGGGTGTGCAGGAGCTGATCAGGGCCAGCCCAGCTCAGAGCCATGGCCCTGCTCTGCCATTCCCAGAGGATGGGACGTGCCCTGGAGCCCAGAGCTGTCCCCACCCCTCCCCTGAGCAAACTTTGGGCATTCTGAGGCAGCAGAGGCTTGGCCAGGAGTCAGAGCCAATGGATCACTAAGTGCCATCTTGGAAAACAAACCACCTAAACCCTTTTCTAGCTACATTTGGAAGAGAGACTTCTACTTACCTTTGCCACCTTTATTTTTCTATTTGTTGCTGGTCTCTTCCAGTCGAGGCAAGAAGTTTTCCAGACTTTCCAGTCTCACATTTGCCAAGATCTCAGTCCTCAGCTGCTTCCTGCATGTTGGTGTTGCCACGTTCCTCGTGGGCTGCTTCCCCCTTTGCATGGAAAGGGTGGGCAAGGCTCTGAACTCCACAAATTTTGAAAAAAGGATTTTCATGCAGGATCAAGACCACGAGCCTCGACCCTTTTTAGGTGAAGATCTACCCCAAGATGCCACCCTGAGCCTAGAAAATACAATTGTACTTTGTCATATCGTGGAACCATGTACAGATATTTTTAATGTACAAAGAAAAGCTGACATTATTTATTATTTTTTATCAGGAACATGTGGTTTTTTCATTAAAAGCTTCTAGACCAAGGAGCTTAACATTCAATGTATTATTATTTAGTAATATTTCTGTTGCTATGTGACAGGTATTTACTGCAAACAGACAAATCCCGCTCGGAACAAACAAAAATGTTGCTCAGTAGGAGAAACGTTGTGCATGAGAAGAACAAGTGGCTTCCTGGCCATGGTGTCTGACTTCTTTAAATACTTCTTCCACAGCAAAGTCACTGATAAAGCTTCACACCCTTTTCCTGTAGGACTCAGAAGGACACTGGGCAGAGAGAGCCCAGCTGGAATGCTGAGGTAGAAAATTGCTGGCTGCTGGAAAGACACCAATTACCTGTGCTTGTGGTGGAAGGTGCTCCTGGTTCATCTCTGGGACCTGGCTGGCAGTGACCTGTTTTCACAGGGTTTTATTTCCAAAAAAAAATCATTTAACTTTACTCTTGACACCAGAACTGTGGAGAGAAAAAAGCCATTATTGAAAATTTGGAAAAAAAAACATCCAGGGCTGCTTCAGTGCTGTGATCATCCCGTATGTGGGAATGCCCACAGGGGTTTGTTGGGCCTTGGGCACACGAGGCTGCAGAACAGCTTGGCTTGGTTTCACCTCAAGTGTCAAATTTCTCAAAGAAATCCTGAAAAAAGCTTTTCTCTGTCTCCATTGAAGGGCATCAAATCTTGGTGTGAAATTTCCTGGAGTGAGATGGAACCAGCAGCACAGGGAGGGGTTCTTTGGTTCTGCTTTGTCCTTCAGGTGTTGTTTTCTCCTTTATTTTTACGTGCATTAGGAAAAGATCTCTTTTTAATTTAAAATAACCTCCTGGTTTCCCCAGGGGCAACATTGCCAAGGCTCTGTCAATGGGAGCAGTGGCTCACCAGCCAAAATGGTCAAAGGCTCTCACTGGGAGAAGAAGCCCTTCCCACTGGATGAAATTCCAAACACCAAATGTCCATGTCCTGGATGGACACCAGGACACCTCTAATCCCTCCCTGGGCTCAGCAACCCCGTCAGGACCCACCTGGCAGCTCCTGCCCCCTCAGCCAATAATCCCAGCACAGCTTCTGTGACCCAGCAGTGCCATTAGCAGTGGAGAATTCCCTGGAAAAGGAGGGGTCTCATGGAAAGCCCCACTCTGCATTCCCCTGGCTGCTCCTGTGGCCTCCCAGTTCAGCTTTGCCCATCGTGGCTGGTGGTGCCAGTCCTTGCCTGTGCTCAGTGTCTGTGCTGCAGTGGCTGTTCCTACAAATAAAAACTCCTCTCTGGACATGGCCGTGAACTCCAGCTTGGGCTCGTTTCTGGTGCTGCTGGCACTCCAGGCTGGGAGCAGGTGCCACCTCCCAGCTGCCCCAAAGGAGGCTCCAGGGGCAGGAGCAGGGAGGGGAATCTGCCCCTCTTTGCTTTTCCTACAGCTCCTGCCAGGAGGGCACAGCCGGGGGGGCCGGGCTGTGCTCCAGGGCACAGGGACAGGAGCAGAGGGAACGGCCTCAGGCTGGGCCAGGGCAGGCTCAGGGTGGGCACTGCAGGAATTTCCCCATGGAAAGGGGGCTCAGGCACTGGAACTGCCCAGGGAGCTGTGCAGAGCCACAAGGGCCCCCCTGAGCCTCCTTCTCTCCAGGCTGAGCCCCTTCCCAGCTCCCTCAGCCCCTCCTGGGGCTCCAGACCCTTCCCAGCTCCATTCCCTTCCCTGGGCACGCTCCAGCCCCTGCAGGTCCCTCCTGCCTGAGGGCCCAGAACTGGACCCAGAACTGGACCCCCTTGGAGGTCCCTCAGCAGGGCCAGCACAGGGGACAGGCCCTGCCCTGCTCCTGACTGTCCCCCTGCTCACAGGAATTTGTTCATTCCCAACTGGGATTTATTTGCAGTCCAGGAGCCCCCACCTTGTCCTGGTCCCTTACCTGGAGGATTCCCAGGTCCCTGTGGAGCTGCTGATGGGATCAGAGCCATCCAAAGGGATTCATGTGAGAAATGAAAGCCGAGGGTCCCCTGGATGTGGAGCAGTGAATCCCCTGCTCCAGAGACACTTTTTTGGCAAACTCTGCTCCTCCAGGGATGTCTGTTCCACCAAAGGACACTTAGGGAGGATGGACATTGGGACTGTGTCACTGAAACCTGTAGAGCTGACAGGTAAACAATGCTCACCTTGCCTCAGACTCAAAATGGCTTTGATTTTACCTCATCTGCTCCTCCTGTCCCCTGCTGGGCTCCAGAGCAATCAGCAATGCTGTATTGGCTGCATAAATGCTGCTTTTGCATTTCCAAATACTCTCAATTCAGGGATTACTGCAGATATCTTCAGCCTAGAGCTCATCTCACCCAAGATCGTGGCTTTAGGGTGGAGTTCACTCCCAGCTGGCCCTGCTCAGCAAGAGGAGGGAGAATCTGAAGGTATTTAAGGCACTTCTTTGTGTCAGCCTGACTTAATAACGTGCCCAGAACCAACCAATGGGGCCCAGATCGTGTCCAGCTCATTCCCAGCACAGATGAAAAGCAGGGAGCAGCTCCAGCCAGGAGCTGCTTTGGGAGCAGGCACCCACACAGGCACTGAGTCATTCTCACCCAGCTCTGGGAGTGCTGAAGCCAAGGAGAGCATTTCCATTCTGTACCTGGCAGCTGGGAACCCTTCCCCAGTTCAGGATCCCCTTTTCCTCCACATTTGAGCTCCTGAGCCACCTCTGAGCACTCCCAGGCCAAAAGGCAAGAAATCTGTAGGGGATTAATAACACAGACTCAATGAAAATATACCAAAGCTTTTAGTTCTTCCAGTGTTTGTACAAACCTTCCTGAGTGAATCCCCAGGGAGGGCTGAGGAGCTGAGGGGAGCTGTCCAGGGGATGGGCCCTGGCTCTGGCTGCCCTGCTGTCACATGCAGTGCACACAGGGCCAAGGTGTCCTTGTCCCACCCTGACAAGAGGTTAAGTTAAGTTGGAATTGCTTAACTGGGAACTAAAAGTGGAAATCCTGGGCAAGGGGATCCTCACACCCTGAGCAGCCTGGAGAGAGAGCAGGGGCAACATTCCTGTCTCCATCAACCCCTCACAGCTTCTCCTCAAACAAAAACACTTCCAAATTCCTTTCCTTTCTGAAACCCAAGCCCTGATTCTGCTCTCCTCCTCAAGGAGAGGGAAAAGCAGCCCCAGCACAGTGAGCAGGAGGCTGTGCCCCTGTGCTGTGCCCAAACACAGCCTGGCCTTTCCCTGTTTACCTCCTGTACTATTTAGATGACATTTCCAGGCACCTGAGCCTCTCCCAGCTGGGATCTCTGCATCCTCTTCCAGGAGGAGCTGTGGGAAAAGCAGTGCCAGTCACCTCAGGCTCAGTCCCAGCCACTGGAACCACCAGCACCAGCAGCAGCAGCAGCAGCAGCAGCAGCTCCTTCTCCAGCTGGACTGGGCTGCTCAGAGCTCCCCAGGGACTGCACCTGCACAGAGGGACAGAAACCCCACAAGATTTCACCTCCCCAGTGGGGCTGGGCCAGAGCTGACCCAGGGAAGAAATTCCTGCTCCACATTTTCCCCCAAAGCCACATCCAGGGGGAAGCAGGGCACAGAGGTGGTGCCCTCACATTTCCTCCATCATTTCCTCACCTTGCAGCTCAATGCTGGCCAGGCTGCCTTAGGAGCTCCCTCTGGGACCCAGGAGCAAACATCCCTGGGTTCAGGGGCTGTGCTGGACCCCAGGCTGTCCCCACAGAGCTGGAATTCCCGTGCTGCAGGAGGAGCAGCATCACTGTCCCCTCACCTGCACGGACAGCAGCTGCTCCTCTGCCACACACCAGGCACAGGAGGGAGGAGAAGCCTGGAACAGAAACACCTGAGCTGGGCAGAGCCAGGAAAAGCCTCCCCTGTCGTGGTGATTGAATAAAAGTGCCCATAACAGCACAAAATAGAGAGAGGAAGAACCTCAGAGCCAAAAGATCAAATCCCCAGAAGGTCCCAGCTCCTCCCTCCCCGCAGCCCTCAGGGGATGGACCCAGGGGATTCAGGCACTGGTATAAAATGGGTGTCACATTTCAGAGGGCAAAATCACTGCAAGGTTCAATTGCTTCCAGAGATACTGAATATAAACAAACACTTTATTTGTGTAAATACTTCTGCAAAAGGCTGCAGTGAGGAGATACCAGCTGGAGACTGGTGCAGTACTCCAGAAACTCAGTAACATTTTCTGGACTAAAATGGTAAATCTGACAGAATCAATGACTCAGAGGACTTGAAACACTTCTAGAAAGGGTCACAATTGTTTTGGCTGAATATCATTGAATACATTATCTATGGTTAATTAAATATGGGTTATAATAAACCATTGACTGTGATCCTGCATTAAAGCAAATTCAGTAACATTCACATTCTCTGGTGTTCAGTGCTCCACCTCCAGTCAGCACAGAGCAGGGCTGAGGAAATGCCCCCATTAGGCACCATTCTCTCCTTCTTATCCCACATATTTCTAGTTCCACATTATCCCAAGAATTCCCACAGAGAGCCTGAGAAAACCAACACTGCCTTGGCTGTGTGGAGCAGCTTCACCCCAGTTTTACAGAGCTAAACATTACAGAAATCCCCATTAGCCACATTTACCCCAAATTCAGGAAATCACCATCAGGATGATGAGCAAAATTGGATAAAATGGTCTGAACTGTACAGCTTTTACCTCAGGAAGTGTACCTCATTTTCTAGGCTGGTAACAGCAGTTTTAAACAAGCATGGATGAGAGACCAGGCCAGAGCTGGGAATTGGCCTCTGCAAGGTCTGCCAGCCCAAAATGTGCATTTCACACCCCACTGGCAGCAAATCCCCACCAAACACCTGTGGGCACTGGGAGCACCTTTCAATACACAACACACACACATTTTGGGGCAAATAGCAGCAGTTTTTACTGACCAGCTGGAAAATGAGCATTCAGGAGGGAGCAGAACCCAGAGCTCCCTGGCTGTGTCACAGAGCCCCTGCTGCCACAGCCACCAGGCAGCTCCACATGCCCTGCTCTGCCTGCCTGGAGGGAGAGCTCAGCTTCCAGCCAGCCACAACGGGCACAGTTATGCTCAGGAGGGTGGAACCAACCATCAGCAACTTGATTTCCATAGTACAGAGTCAAATACACCAAGAAAATGAAATCTAACAGTACAAAATGCTTGAGAACATTCTGTTTCCAAGGTGCTAAACATGGGGGCTTCCTTTCCCCCAAAAAATGGGTTGAATATCTCTAGAAACTACCACAGATCACCAAATTCTCTACTTTTTTTTTCCTGCTTCTGGCCTTCTTTACAACAGCTGGAGAATATTCTGACCCTTCCAAAAATGCACACAAGACACCAAGATTGTGCTCAACAGGTTTACTCAGACTGGACTCTTAAATGCTCAAGAAAAAGGCACAGATTAAAAGAGACTCTGATGACTCTTTTGAACACAGCAAATGGAATTGTTGTTTATAAGGAAAAAAAATACTGCTATGAATTGTATGGGTTGAAAAGTTCAAATCTTCTTCCCCTTTCCTAATTATTGGCCTTCATTAAAATGGAACTTAAATTAAATTGTATAAACATATGAAATAAAGTCTCAGTATTAGGAAGTTTTGTTTTTGTTTTTTTTTGTTGTTTCCTCTATGTACAACTCTTAGTATACAATTTGTACTTTCCATTTTACATTTAACTACATCCTCCTGGCCACGGGGAGAGCCGAGGGCGCCTTGGTGGGAAATGCTTTGCATTTGGAAAGGAAAAAATCCTGCTTTTTCTTGGCCAGCAGTGCCAGGGGAGGGAGGGCAGGCCGGGGGCACCCTCAGATGTAGTCATCCTCCACGGGCTCCCCGTTGACGTCGCAGTAGTGGATGAAGATGGCCACGACCCTCTGGAACACGCCCCTGCGCACCTGGCGCAGCTCCGAGATCTCCTCGCCGATGGTCTCCATGCAGATGTCAGCTGAGAGCTGCCCCTTCCTCCTCGGGGCGTAGATGGTGGCTGGCCAGAGACAGCAAGGAACAGGAGATGTTTGTCCCAGAAGTGCTCCTGCCCCAGCCAGGCTGGGTCTGCATTCGGGCTCCAAGAGGAAAAGCCTCCCTCGAGCGGCCGCCTTTAAGGGATGCTCTCTCCTGCCTTCCTCAGGGTTCCCCACAGCTCCAGCCCCCAAGTCCAAGTGGCTGGGAGTGAAATGAACCCCAGAGCAGCAGAAAGCCTCTCCCTGAGTCCTCTCTGACATAATTCCAGGTTATCCATTACTTAAATGTTTGATAAATAACAGCAATTGTTATAAATTGCAAATAAAGCAGCAGCGCTCTCCTGAGTTTTCATGGCTTTAACACCATGACTCTTTAACATCCTTAAATACTCTTAAATACTTATCATCAATTCTTTGGTAATTCAGACCTCATATTGAACTACAGGCATCAAGCCAAGCTAAAATAAAATTAAATTACATCATTCCAAAATAAAAATTTAAAAAGAAATTAAAAAATAAAACCAGAGAAAAGTATAGCCAAAAAAAAAATTATAAAATCTCTTCCTCATCCTCTTGAGATTCCTAAACTGGAGCTGGGTAAGAATATCCAAACCAGGATCAATTAAAAATACCTCTAATGAAGGTAGAGGTATTTTTAACCAGGATGTGCCTAATTAAGTAATGGAAGAACATTATTTTTCTCTGCTAGCAAGCAAGGTTTTTAACTGAGCCCCAGGCCCTGCCTACCATCATATCTGAGCAGACAAGCTCCTCAATAGAAAGAGCCACATCTGCAATAAATTCTAACCCACATCATCTCTGTGCCAGAGTTTCCAAGTCCAGTTTTTAACTTTTACATCAAATTTCTGTGAGTTTTCTCACTTCTCTCCAGCCCACCTTAACACCAGATCTACCAAAACCAGCCTAAGGAGCAGGAAGCTGAGAAGGAAAGGGAGGCACTGCCAAAGAAGCAAATCTGTGAAGAACCAGAGCAGGGTACTCACTCCTCTCATCGTCCTCAAAGTCGTATCTGGCGTAGCTGTTGGGCTCTGCTGTCCTCAGGGACCTCAGCCAGGGGAAGTCGGTGATCATGGAGTAGGGAGCACCATCCACAATGCCTGCAGGGGGACAGGTCAGGAGCCAAGAGGAGAAAACAGCACCCCTGCAGCACCAGCACCCCCAAACTCTGATCAGCACAGAGCAGCTCCTCCCTTACTCCCCCACTGAGCTGTTTCCCCACTTCCTCACAAGGAATATTCTCCACACCTCTGGGGATGAGGCAAAGCTCTTCTCTCAGCAAGGGGCTGAGCAGGAGCCCTCAGCTCCCCACAATTCTCTCACCTTCCAGGGTGTAGATGTCCCTGCCCCAGGGGTACTTGGGGTATTTCTTCAGGTCCTCCTCAGTCCTGGTGGCCTCAGGGAAGAACTCGTATTTAATCAGCTCTCTGGGGAGAGGGAGGGAGAGAGGGGTCACAGCCAGGAAATGGGGAGGTGGCAGGGACAAAAAGCAAAGGAGAAATCCTAACACACAACCTTCCCTTCAATGAGCCTGAATCCATGGAAAAACTGCCCCAAGAGCCAGCTCAGCCTCCATCCCTTCACTCTGGAGAGCAAGCACAGCCAACAGGGACAGTGCAGAACTGCTGGATGAGATCCACTGACACAATTCCCTGTGTGCTGCTGGGAACTTCCAGGAGCTGATACTGACTGAACATCACCTTCCACAGAAACCAACACTACTTCCTGAAGCAAACCACTCTTTAAAAATGACTTGTTTTCAGCTTTGAAGACATCTCCTAACTATTCCAACAACTTCAATGTACAACTGAATTATTGCTGGATGAATGTGAGGTCATTGCTGGAGAATTTATAGGATTTTCCATATGGGTTCACAATCTGCTTTATACTAAATACATCTTGACACTGGATTTACACTGCACCACCCAGAATTCAACCTTCAGTAGTAACCAAAGGTTGTTTTGTGCGTTTTTTGGTTTTTTTTTAAATTTGGGTGGAAGAATAGAGCAAGTCTGGAGCTGCAGCTGCTCCAGGACACCATGAGAGTCCCTGGAGGGCAAATGCTCCCTGGGGAGGGTCAGGGCTCTCTGGATGTGGGCAGTACTCACTGGTTGATGTTGGCTATGGTGTCTCAGGGCTCTCTGGATGTGGGCAGTACTCACTGGTTGTGGGCAGTACTCACTGGTTGTGGGCAGTACTCACTGGTTGATGTGGGCAGTACTCACTGGTTGATGTTGGCTATGGTGTCTCAGTACTCACTGGATGTGGGCAGTACTCACTGGTTGTGGGCAGTACTCTCTGGTTTATGTGGGCAGTACTCACTGGATGTGGGCAGTACTCACTGGTTGATGTTGGCTATGGTGTCTCAGGGCTCTGGATGTGGCAGTACTCTCTGGATGTGGCAGTACTCACTGGTTTATGTGGGCAGTACTCACTGGTTGATGCTGGCTATGGTGTCTCAGGGCTCTCTGGATGTGGGCAGTACTCACTGGTTGTGGGCAGTACTCACTGGTTGATGTGGGCAGTACTCACTGGTTGATGTTGGCTATGGTGTCTCAGAGCTCTCTGGATGTGGCAGTACTCACTGGTTGTGGGCAGTACTCACTGGTTTATGTGGGCAGTACTCACTGGTTTATGTGGGCAGTACTCACTGGTTTATGTTGGCTATGGTGTCTCAGGGCTCTGGTTGTGGGCAGTACTCTCTGGATGTGGCAGTACTCACTGGTTGTGGGCAGTACTCACTGGTTGTGGGCAGTACTCACTGGATGTGGCAGTACTCTCTGGATGTGGCAGTACTCACTGGTTTATGTGGGCAGTACTCACTGGTTGATGTTGGCTATGGTGTCTCAGGGCTCTCTGGATGTGGCAGTACTCACTGGTTTATGTGGGCAGTACTCACTGGTTGATGTGGCAGTACTCACTGGTTGATGTTGGCTATGGTGTCCATCCAGCTCCTCACCCGCACCTTGTTGCGGACGTTGGGGGGGTTGCTGAACTCGTGGATGATGCAGATGTGGTAGGGGTAGGGGCCACTGAAGATTTTCTGCTCCAGAGTCAGCGTGTCCACCTGGGGACAAAGACTGGTGAGCACCACAAACGCTGCCAGGGGGCTGCAGAGTCAGGAGCAAACAGGTATTGACCAAATCCCCGGGAAATGCAGCAATGGGAGAGAATTCTAACAGCACAAATAAATACAGGGCTGAGGGCAGTGAAACCTCCTCAGGGCAGCTTCGCCAATTTATCTTCTTGAGCACTGGAATTGGATGGGAAATGTCTAATTTCTGGGAGTCTTTCCCAACTCCAATGTGGAAATAAACTCCATAAAATTAGAAAATGGTCTAAAACTACTTTTTTCTACTTGTACTAATTTTTGTTACAAGGAGGGGATCAGTGATTTGGGGTTTTATTCCCATCTAATATTTTTACCACTTTCCTTTAAGAGATGTGGTTTCAAAGCAAAGCTGATTTTATGGATTTTATGTACAATCAACCTTCCCCTGTTGGCAAACCAAGACAGGAGAGCAGGAGAGGAGCAGCACCAGAGGGATAAAATCAAACATTCCCAACCTTCCAGCTCTTAAATGAAGCCCTCATAAATCCTCACCAGATGATTTAAACAACTCCCTAAATGCCCCTGCTTCCAGCTCCTACACAGCCTGGGGGAGGAGAGGGGGCTCCCAGTCCCACCAGTGTCCAGCACCAGGAGGGGATGGAGCTTTCAGAATCCCAAACTCTGCTGCTGCTCAGGAAACAGGACATGGGTCAAGGATTTCAGATCCCTGTGCCATGCTCTGCTCACCCACAGCTGCCAGGAGCACCCAGGCTCTCACAGTCTGAGTTATTCAGTTTGAAATCAACTCAATGCACCTGTCCTAGGGTGCCTTTATGATGCTGGGATCCCCAGTCACCTGCTCTGCTTATGCTGGATATGAAGTTCTGCACCTTTAGGAGTGCAGTTTACCATACCCTCTAATGCAGTGAATTAGAGAGTATTGTAAACTGGAACTTAGCAAAGTTCACTGGAGATAGTGAACTTTGATATTTAATCTAGCAGAGTAGGTTCTGCAATAAAAGCCCTGCTGGGTTCACACACCACATTTCAGGGCTGTGCTGTTGTGCCATTCCCTGGCCCAGCTGCAGGGGAGCCCAGGGAGGCCAGGCTGGCCCTGTACCTGCTGCATGGGACGAAGGTAGATGATCCTGTTCCTCTCTGGGGGCATCCTGAGGATCTGATCCAGCACCTGATCCATGTTCAGCTTCTTGCACTGCGCGTAGTCAAAGCGATTCACCACGGGGGCATTTTCCACCTTCAGGTGCTTCAGCACACGGCACCTGGTGGCTGGAAAAGGAAATAAAACACCTCAGGAGCCTCCTGTCAGAGCATTTCAAGGCTGGCAGGTTCAAAAGAAGGCAAACAAGCAATAAAAGTTCCATAAGATTATATAAGTGTATCAGATATATCCCAGCTCTTCATTTTCTCCATATTATCATCAAACTTTTCTGCTGTGACCTGCCAGAATTGGCCTTTTAAAATGCCTTGTAAAATTTCATCTAATAACCTTCTCCTCCCTCTGTTTCCTTTCACTGAAATGGTCTGAGGACTGCCACAACTTCCAAAATCAGCTCAAACACGGAGGACTGGGAAGCCACACACTGGGAAATAAAATTGTTTCCTTTCTAGCAACACTGCTCATGTTATCACAATTGCCTTCGAAATCAATGTGTGCTCTAAGTATTCTGCAATAAAGAAATAATTCTTTTCTTTCTGCTAAGTAGACAGATCTGATGTCAGAAGGAAAAGTCTTCATTTGGATGGTGCAGAAAACAATAAATGACCCAATCCAGGAGCAGTCACACCCTGGCATGTGAACTAATGCAACCTAAGTGCCAGCACTGCAAACAGATTTTTATCATGTCAAGGAGCAAAAGTATCATCCTGTCAGCTGAAAAACCTAGGGGAGAATGAAGAAATGAGAGAAAAACAAGGTACTCAAATTCATTTCATCAACTCCTAATTACTGTATTACCACTCTTCAATAAACATCTCATCTCCCTAATTGTCAGATCATTTCAGCTGTTGATTTTCAGATATTAATCTTTATTAAAGCTGCTATAAGAGCCATTCAGAGTGGGAAGCAGCAATATTTGGAGTTCTAACTCATCAGCAATGCAGCTGATGAATACAAAATGAGCAGTGGCCTGACTTGAATTCTTTCTGGAATTTCCAATAATGCCAGAGGGAGGAGGCAGCCCTGCCATGAACCACATACCATGGATGAACATCATTTTGGGGCAGTCTTTCAGCACCAAATCTGTTATTCCACAGTTGGTCAATGTGATTCCTACAAGGTTTTTGGATTTCAAAGTCAGTACCTGGGGAAAAGGGAAAAAAAAGTATGAAAGGTTAAAAATTAAAGACAACTAAATTGAATTTTATGAGATACAGGAGGATGTGAATTAATATAATACAGCTTCAGTTCCCAGCAGGTGTTTATGGTGCTAAAGGTGCAGGGGTGAAGGAAAAGCCCTTACCTGAACATGATCATCCTCAATCACAGGGTCACTGGTGCTGGTGGATTTGTCAGCTGTCCTTTTCCTCTTGGTGGTTTGCCTTGGCTTTGGCTTTGCTACTTCTGGAAACAAAAACACGGCAAAGTCTTTGCTCTGCTCCATGCCAGGACAGCTGAGAACAGCCCATGACAACTCTTCCCACCCAGGTAAATCCAAACACCTGCCTGGCTTCAGAACAAATCCCTGCTTGCTCAAACCCCACTGTCAGCTTGGTGCTCAGAATTATTAAATAAATAACTTTATAGGTGAAAACCCAGGAATGCTGAACCTACACCACAGAAAGATGTGGAGCCAGGGGAAGAAAAGATTCATGGTTAGGTTACACTTGAATCTCTGCAGGAAACAGAACATCCTTGACAAATACAAGACCCAAAATAACTTTAATGTTTAAATAGCAGAAATTATCTCAAACTTCTGGAAAATCTGTTCTTTGTAACTGTCACTAAATTTTGCCTAATACTGCAAAGGATGCCCAGGTATAAAAATCCTTTAATGTTCCCAAGCTCCACCAGGGACCTCAAATTTGTGCTTGATTTGACAGCTGAGTCTCTGAAAAAAATCACCACAAGCATTACTTCCAACACAAAGAGGAAAAAAATGCCCTAGAATTAATTTTCTGTCATTAACACAGCAAAATGAGAAATTATTTTACCAAAACTAAGCTGTCTTTATTAAAACATATGGCATGTGCACAAAGATCCCCAAATTAATTACTGGTCCTAAGGTAGAAAGCAGACATTTAAAATTTATTCTTGAAACCTGAGCTGCATCTACCTGCAGAACATCTGAGGTGATTTAGGTTTTGTTAACACAAAAACATTAAATAAACTGGAGCATTAAATAAACTGGAAAAACACCAGGATATGAAGTGTTTGAATCATTCCATGTTAAGAGAGGCAGGAATTTGCCCTCAATCATCCCTACCTCCAGCACTCACAGATGTGTAAGCACCACATTTCATCCTTCAGTTTCATTTTACCTGCCAGACATTCCCAGCAAAGAATCCTGGATATATGAGGTTGTGCCACACTAAGATGATTATTTTGGAAACCAAGTATACTTGAAAGAAACAGCCAGTTCCCCTCTCACATCTGTTGTTTTCTCCCTTCATTCCAGCCCTTCAGGGGTTTTATTTTATGTCAGGTGAACAAAATAATAATGTGAAGCATGAAGGTGTTTAACAAAAGGACAATCTTCAGTAAGTTTGATCACCCTGCCCTAAACACTTGGAAGCAGGACCCAGTGCAGGTCCAAAAGCCTGGCTCAATTGTAATTATGACTTTACTGGCTGATAAAGCACCAGTTGTAACCTCTGCCCTCTTGTTCAGATCTAAGTGTAGCTGCTGCCTTTGCATGGAGTGTTTTATGAAGAGACAACTTCTGTTTCAATGAATCACAGCCTCCACAGGCAGGCAGAGCACCAAAAAATTGCATTTGCTTTTCAATGGAGTAAAGCAGATACTGGTTAGAATGTATGAAGAGCACAAAAAGAAAGAGCTGCGTGGAGGAAAAAGTCAGTGGCACTTTCAGAGAATCCTGGTGATGGCACCTGTGTTCCATCAAGCTCTGACCTTTCAAACCACTGGGGTTTAAAGCCCTGACTAACAAGCTGCACCTCAGAGCTCCTGGGGAGCTGCAGCTGCTCACTGCATGCCCTCAGCCCTTCCTGTGGCTGTGAGTCCTACCTGGCTCTGACACCAGAGGCACGTGGGACAGCCTGCTCCTGGCCCTGGTCAGGGGTCTCCGTGGGTACTCCTCCTTGCAGTCCAGCTGCCAGCCCGGGGGCTGCGTGCTCTGCTCCTGGCTGCCAGCCCCACAGGCACTCCCACTAGTCCTGTCATGGCCAGGCTCTCCTGCAGCCCCACAGTCTGGCAGTGTCCTCAGTGCAAAGTCTGGCCCGTCCCTGCAGGCCCCGCTGGTGGAGGGGCTCTCCCCATCCCACCCCCCGCTCGTCCTGTGCTGCTGTGCCCGGGAGCAGCAGCGGGAGCACACGGAGCCCTCCTCGGGCTCCCTCTCACTGCACCCCTCCCTCCTGCAGGGAGAGCAGCCACACTGCCTGCACTCCTCTGCAGCTGCTGGGCTGCTGCCAGCAGAGTGGCTCTGGGCTGCCTGGGCACAGTCAGGGCTGGGGGAAGCAGCGCTGCAGGAGCTGGGTGCTGCCGTGGGCGCCGGGGCGTTGCTGCAGCTGCCGTAGGAATCCTTGCTCTTGCTCCTCTCGGGCATGTCACTGGCTGCTTTCATGTCAGCTTTGATCTGCTCACTGGTCACCTGGCAGCCCTTCTCACAGCTGCTCTCCTCCACAGGGAACTGCTTGGCCTGGCCCCCGTGGCTGGTGCTGCATCTCTTCCGCAGGGGGGTCTTGCCTTTGCCGCTCACTGCGGGAGGGAAGGGAGGAGAGCAGTGAGAAACCCCAGCAAACCTGAGTGCTCCTCTTTGAAGGTACTGAAACACAGGGATGTGTTTCAGGAACACTCCCCAGGAATGGCAATCATTGGTATTTGTGGCTGTTGCTGCACCTTTGGAACATCTTGCAGCTGTTTTTGGAGTGATGTGCTGGAGGGTTTGCCACACAAATCCACCAGATTGTCCAGAGCAGCTCACTGCTCACACAGGCACAGCAATATGAAAGACACACTGATAGCAGAATCAAATATGGAATAGTTTGGGTTGGAAGGACCTTAAAGCCCCTCCAGTGGCACCCTTGCCATGGCAGGGACACCTCCCACTGTCCCAGGGGCTCCCAGCCCCAGTGTCCAGCCTGGCCTTGGGCACTGCCAGGGATCCAGGGGCAGCCCCAGCTGCTCTGGGCACCTGTGCCAGGGCCTCACACCCTCTCAGGGGGGGATTTTTCCTAATATTTAATCTAGAGAGGCTTTTGTTTTCTCAAATATGAGGAATCTAACAGGAGCAGACAGGGCTGAAGTTCACGTTTCAGCAGCAACACCAAGCTCCCCCTCCTGGTCTGGGCAGCGCTGCCAGCAGTAACAGCAGGCTCAGCTCATAGGTGAATAAAAACCCACACAAATCATAACAGAACTTAATCCCAGGATCCCTGAGGTTGGAAAAGCCCTCCCAGCCCATCCAGTCCCAGCTGTGCCCCATCCCCACCTTGTCCCCAGCCCAGAGCACTGAGTGCCATCTCCAGCCTTTCCCTGGACACCTCCAGGCATGGGGATCCAACCCTCCCTGGGCAGCCCCTGCCAAGGCCTGAGCACCCTTTCCATGCAGGAGTCCTCCTGAATGTCTGCATTAATCCTCTCAGCTCATTACACTACCCCAAGCCCCAAATCCCCAATATTGGCAATACAAAAGTTCATGTAAATTCCCTCCAAACAGAGATTCTTTCCCCCCTGAAACCAGAACTGCCACCCACACTGTGGGCTCACAGGCCTGATAAATTCTGTCCACTTGGAATCCCACAGAGGAGCTGCAGGTCTCTGATCAGTGCAGCACCACTATCTGTGTTTCTGTACCTGTGACTGCAGCTCAAACATCTCCTTCCACCCTCACTCTACATTCCAAACCAAGCTGGAAATGAACCTGAACCACGTGGAAAGACTGCAAGTTAAGAAGGAATGTTGCACACCTGAAGGTTCTCTGGTTTCCACTGGATCCCTACTCTTCTCTTCCCCATCTGAGTAACTCTGTGCAATGCTGTTGGAGATGCAGGCTCTGGAAGTGCCCATGTTTTCCTCCTCATCCTCACTGTCTGAATCATGGATGGTAATAGGAGCTGCTTTTACAGCAGGTTGAATTCCACTCGGTCCTGAGAAGAAGAATATCAGCATTTCATGTAAAAATTAACCAAGCATGGATTAAAGGGCTGAAAATCTTTTAGCACTGCTTGAAAAACTGATAAGAAATTAATTGGAGTCAATTTAGTCCCCCATTCTGTGGGCCCCTCACTAAAATCTAAATGGGAGAAGAGCAAAATACTGCATGTCAGCATTAAAGCCTTCTGGTTTGGAAGGGGAGGAGTGTCACAATGGAGTGTTACTTCAGGCTCTTGGGATATTCAGTAGAAAATTATATTGTCCAGCTAAAAGTGGCAATAAAAGAATCAAGACTGCCTTGTGTCACTAATTAAATTAAATTAAATTAAATTAAATTAAATTAAATTAACACTGGGACAAGTTGTGTGGCTTGAGAAAAGGCAAAAACAACCCAAGTGCTGCAGTGAAAGAACTAAGGCCATGAACACCAAGAGAGCAACAGGACAAGTTCATTGAGGCCTTCTGACTTTTATTATACTGAGCACAAAAATCAGGTTTAAGGTCAAGGTATTTCCCTGCACATGCAAAGAAAGCTCTGGGCTGTAACAGAGAATAAATTCCTTCACAGAACTAAGCTGTGCTAACATCATTATTCAAAATCAGACAACCCTGCTGAAGCCAAACATCCAAAACCAGAGTTAGAGTGGAAAATGAATCCCTCAGGGAGATACCAAGAGATGATTTCTTCCCAAACCCAGTTACCTGCTTGCTCCTCATCCACCTCCATGGGAACAACAGCCTGGCTGGGAGCTGGCAGCTCGTCCTGGCCCTGCCCAGCAGCCTCCCCTTCCTCCTGTGCCACCTCCTCCATCTCATTCAGGGCTGCAAAGGGCAACAGGAGGTCAGGAACAGGAAACAGAACAAACTGAGCCCTCAAACACCCACAGGAAATAAATAAACACTGCCTTGATTCCTTTGGTGAGCCTCTGGGCTTCACAAATTATCTCACAGATTTGTTCTACATCTCTGTAGCCAAAGCCCAGCCTAACTTTTGGGGCTTAGTTCGCTCAGATTAAAGCTCCACACCAGGAGCTGAAAGAGCAACAAGCATTCAGTGCAGATTCCCATCTTCACCAGGAGCCTGTGTGAGGGGGACTGCAGATAAAATCCCTCCCCAAAGCTCCCCCAGGATTTCCCTCAGCTGAAAATCCCCCCAAAAGCCCCCCAGGATTCCCCTCAGCTACAAATCCCCCCAAAAGCCCCCCAGGATTCCCCTCAGCTACAAATCCCCCCAAAAGCCCCCCAGGATTCCCCTCAGCTACAAATCCCCCCAAAAGCCCCCCAGGATTCCTCTCAGCTGCAATTTCCCCCCCAAAAGCTCCCCCAGGATTCCCCTCAGCTGCAATTGCCCCCAAAGCCCCCAGGATTCCCCTCAGCTGAAAATCCCCCCCAAAGCCCCCCCAGGATTTCCCTCAGCTACAAATTCCCCCAAAAGCTCCCCAGGATTCCCCTCAGCTACAAATCCCCCCCAAAGCCCCCCCAGGATTCCCCTCAGCTACAAATCCCCCCAAAAGCTCCCCAGGCTTCCCCTCAGCTGCAATTGCCCCCAAAGCCCCCAGGATTACCCTCAGCCCCAATCTGCTGCTCCTCAGCAGGGCCCTCCTGGCGCAGCTCATTCTCCTCGTTCTGCTCGTTGGGGTGCTGGTGGTTGTTGTGGTGCATGTTGGGGTTGTTGTTGTTGTTGTTCTGGTGGTTGTTGTTGTTGTCATTGTCATTGTTGGAGTTCTGATTGCTCACCAGGGCAGAGGAGACCCCAATTCCTGTGCCTGCACTTAGGCCCACACGAGCACAGCCCTGAAACAAAGGCAGAAATTCAGATTTGAGAAGATGGAGCTGTTACCTCAACATCCCCTAAAGGCACCAGGGAAACCACTCTGCTGGAATGTCTGGGACAGCACAACACTGCCAGGGAAACTGTCCCTCAGATTTCCTGAGTGCAGAATCCATCTTCAGGCTGGCAACTCCAGAACTTCAACTCCTAATGAAAGGGAAAGTCCTCAAAGCACTTCATTTTAATCTAAGAATTGTGTTAATCTATTAATTTGCTGTGGGATGATGACATGAATACAAACAGCAGATCAGAGCCTTCCCAGCACTCCAGGTACCATGAATGGCCAAAGGAAGCAGGTTTTACACTTTCCATTGCCTGCCAGCAGCTTACCAAGGATTTGTGTTACACTGTGGGAGGGAACAACACAAAGAAATAAAATTCCTAAGCTCTGAAAGCACTTCAAAAGGAAAATACTACCCCCATTTCACCTAGCAAAAATCATAAAAACCTCTTAGAATTGTAAAGAGAGGCCTAAGATGAAAAAACGATACAAAATGATATTTCACTCAGCACAGTGAAATATCAGCAGAGACCTTGAGAGAATCAGTGAGTTTTACTTTTGATAGAATCAACGAGGTTTTTTTTCTGGTCACACATTCATTCCCTGCCACTGCACCCATTTGCAGAAGCAGCACCACTCTCCCCATCATATGATGCTAAAAGCAACTGCAAACCAAAGTCATTTATTACCAATCCCTTCAATTAATGACAGCTTTGAGAAGAATGCACACTGGTGTGCCAATGAAATGGAAACAAGTAAAAACAGTGAGAAAAAGCCAAACCATTCCCTGGAATTTACCTTTGGAGGCTCTCTAAACATCTGGTCCAGAGAAATGAACTCCAAGCTTGGCAGTAACTCGATGAACTGACTGAAAGAGTCCAGCTTGATGGCATGGCACCTCACCAGGGTCAGGTCAACCAGGCGCGTCCACCTCGAGTGGTCTGGAACACAAGAGAGGCCTTTCCTGAGGGATTCCCACCTCACTCCTTGTTTATCACCCCCTCTTCAGATCTGAGAGCAGCAGCCTCTGCACCTCCATCCTGCTCCCAGCATCACCATGGCCCCAAAGCAAGCATCATCTACTGTACTTACTAACAACAGAACAAGCAGTACTAGAGCAGAGAAATTCTGGTTTAGCACAGAAATTCATATAATAGCTCTGAAATTTCAAAGGTGTGCAATACCTGTGATCCAATTATTTGGGTTATGTAGATGTGGGCAGTTGTAAATGACCAGATACTTGATGAAAGAAAAAACTTCATTTACAGCTTTCATACCAATATCTGTAATAATTCCTGGGTTTTCAACCACATCAGCCAAGCCGTACCTCACCAAGTCCGTACTCGTCATTTTACCTACAAAAGAGAGGAGCAGACACAGCAGTAAATTTGTCTTTTATAGCAGGATTTTCTAACTCCCTACTGGTCAGATCATTCCTTTAATAAAGCTCAGCTTTCCCAATTTCAGGGAGTGAGGAAAACCAGATTTGGCTGTATGAGATCAGCAGCCTCAATACATGCAACATTAATATTCTCATTAATCACTGAGAACATGATGGAAAACACAGCAATTTCTGTAATCCTTGTGTTATGTATGGATATAAAAAGTGTCATACACTGTAGTAAAAACTCATCAACGTAGCCTAGGTGAAGAGTTTCAAACTGTGGGAATTCCAGTTCAGCCATCTTCAAAGCAGAAAAAACACCATCTTTGGTCAAGGAAGGCTGGATCCGCACTTCGTGCAACCTGCAGGGAATTCAGAATTGCTCCTATCAAAATTCAGGCCAGAACACAGAAAACACTCAAGAAGGTGCCCTGCTCTAATAAAACAGAGAATCTGGCAGGACCCAGAGGACATTTGCAGTTATTTTAATCACAGAACACTCTTGTTATGCAAAGTTTGTATGTGTATTCCTTAAACTCTGATGGTTGTTCTGGCTCTTGGATGTCATTTCTAAGACATTTATTTTGAAAAAGGGGAAGCCAAGAGAGATCTGAAGGGAGGTACCTTCGTGCAGCAGTTATGATGAGGTAGCCAAGATCCACTTCAAGTGCATTCTTGCAAGCTCCCAGAACTATAGTGTGCAAATTCCTAAAACCACCTGGCAAATAAAGAACAGCTTCTTACACTTCAGCCTCACATCACAGCCCTCAGCCCTACACATGTCCACCAGTGTTGTCTTAACCTTTTTCAGCAAATTAAAAAAACAAATATTTGCACCTAACTCCTCCAATCCTGGTTCATTAACAAATGTAGCTCATTAAGAGTTAACTGCAGTTAGAATATCAAAATTATACCCAATACAGAGCATGTTCAGCACTATGACCATAGTTCCAAACACTCAAAAAAGAACATGCTACAGACAAAAAGCCCCCAGAATTTGCTAAAGCTTTAATTAATTTATTTATTTCTATTTAGGTATGAGGGAGTAGGAGTTTCCCACCAGATCTCCAGCTGTCTTCTACCACGTGCTGGATAAGTCCTCCAAGAAATGGAACACGGACCAGCTCCAAGTGCTCCAGATTCCTGGCAGAAGCCAGGCCTGTCACCAGGGGAACATACTTCAGAGAGTTTGTGGGTCCTGCACACAACAAGGCCAGAAAGACAGAGCAGATTGTTCACTTCTCCCTGCATTGTCCCATGGAAGAACTAAAACACATCCACACAAATCCCTCTAGAGCAGCAAGCCAACAGAACCACACAGCACTAAGTAAGGGACAGGACAGGGAGAGATTTCTGTCCAACACCACAAATCAAACAAGGGCTGCTCTGAGAATGTGGAATTCCAAGACTTTAACAGAACCAGATTTCCTCCATGCTCTACCATCCCCTTCAGACAGGAAGAATCCCTCTTACCAGCACAGTTCCTCATGACAAAAGCACGTAAGCTGATACAAAGGAAATCTTTAAAAGGCTGTGGTTTGGTGAGTCTCACCCACTTCAAATAAAGGTGCCTCAGCATTGGGATACAAGGAATCTCAGGGACATTCACCCCTAATAATACATAAACAAAACAAACAAACATTTTAAACAAGCTTTAAACTAATCCTCTGCATGACAAATTCCTGGCTTTCAAAAGGAAGCTTTTCTGTGCTTTGTGGCAAGTGAGAAAAGCTGTGAACACTTGAAACACAAGTTCTTCACCTTGGTTTGTCAAAAATTCTTTAGAACTTGCCCTCTGCACCTGCTATCAAAATATCCAACTAAGATCTCCAAGATGCCACAGCCCAAACTCCCTCTCCTCCAAAGAATTACAAATCTGCAGAGTTTCAAAGCCTTTAAATCCACCTGTGTTGAAGCCAACTACTTCACCACGACCACACTCACCTACTAAGTGCAAAGTCTGAATTTTAGCTCCTATAGGAATTTTCAGCTTGTTCTCAGGAGGAATTGGAAAAGCACCATTACGATTACGAAACTTCCCTAAAATGTGGACTTGGGGCATGTATGTCCAAATAGCTTCCACCAGCTCTAAATGAGAGGTCTCAACACCCTGGATAAAAGGAAGCAAAGCAAATGCTCTAACACCAGTTCAACAACAACATCCTCTTAACCATGTAAACTACAGAATGCAGCGTTATTTCACTTTTCATTTCTAGCAAGACTTGTCTGTTTCAAAGCAGAGGGATCAGAGCTTTAATTCCTTGCTGGGCTTAAGAGCACCTGGGATTCCCAGTGGTGCAACTAAAAATAGCTGTGATCAGCAAACAGGGTCACAATTAACTCCTCCCTGTGCAGCCAGGCCTAAACCAAAGCCCTGGAAGCACCAAGTCCCTGTCACAAGTTTTAACAGTGTTGAAGGAGGTTCTCTCCCAAGTCCAGCCACTCACCAGCAAATTTGGACAGGCCTGCAAAGCCTCTAAAACTCCAGGAATGCTGAAAGCTTCGTGGCCACGGACTCGGCGCCTTTCCAGATACCTGGGATGAAGACCATAAAGTTGTTCAATGTCTGGCATCTTCCTCAGCAGCGTTAGGAAGCTGGAATCAGTGAAACCTAAGACAACAACAACACATTTGGTATTGGTGTGGCAGCAGACACTCGGCTCTGAAGGGAAAGCCAAACACACTTCTCTCTTTATGTGGCAGTACAAGTTCTGTGGTGTTGAAAAGATGCACTAAGTGAAGCAATAGCTTTTCTTTTACTTCCACATTCTAGAAACCATGACCTAAATACTCCTCTGCCTTGAATTTTGCAGGTTTGCTACAGGTTTCCTTCAGAGGAGCTGCATGGCTGCAGGGTTCACTGTGCTCTCTCCCTCCTCACATGAAGCTTTGTGGGTCTATTTTTCCTGGAATTCCATTTATCAACTCCATGGGTCAAAAAAATCCCAGCTGGATCCCTTATTTCAGTTCACTATTCACCACAGCTCACACTTCTCACAGAAACAGGATGGTTTCTTAAAGCAAAGGTTTATTTCATTCTAGTGAAAGACAGCATATAAAAAGGATTTTAACTGGCTAAGTTACTTGTATTTACACCAATTTTAGGTTCGGTCTAAACACCTGCTTAATACCAGCCATAGTCAATCTCAATTTGCAAATCCTCTCATTTTCAGAATTCCCTCATTTTAGCTGTGTCCCCACCAAATCTCAGCAGTGCAATTTAAACCCAACAGAAATCCTGGTACTCACAGGGTTCACCCAGACTGACAAATTTATCTATTGATCTGCAGGTGACTCGAGGTGTGACATCAAAACTTATCCTTACATTGTTAAGTGCTGGCAGATGAGTTGCATGCAAACAGCCTCTTCATGGTATAACCCCTGGATAAACTCCCTTCCAGCAATCAGACAAACACAGATTGTACTGACAGGTGCCTACAGAGCACTCCCAGTCACAGAATCACAGAATGAACTGCCTTGGAAAAGACCTTTGAGATCATCAAGTCCAACCTACGACCTAATACAGCAATGCCAAATTTGTATTTACACGCAGACAGAGACTTGGCAAGCCACTCCCCAGGGCAGGCAGGCAAAGGAAGGGGAGATCCAGTCAAGTGCAGGGTTAGTGGGCAGAGGGGAGAGGCAGGGAGCAGCTCACCTGTGGGCATGTACTCCCACCAACGCCCCGCACACAGATCCACCACCTTGACCACGCGCAGGTACAGCGTCACCGCCTCCTTCAGCTTCCGGGACAGGCACTCCATGCACATGATGTCCTGCAAGGGCAGGTACCTGGGGACAGCACAAACAGCCTGCTGCAGCCTCCAGCTGGCCCAAACACAGCCTGTACCTGGGGACAGGTACCTGGGGACAGCACAAACAGCCTGCTGCAGCCTCCAGCTGGCCCACAGCACGGCCTGTACCTGGGCTACCTGGGGACAGGTACCTGGGGACAGCACAGAAACCCTGCTGCAGCCTCCAGCTGGCCCACAGCATGGCCTGTACCTGGGGACAGGTACCTGGGGACAGCACAAACAGCCCTGCTGCAGCCTCCAGATGGCCTAAACACAGCCTGTACCTGGGGACAGGTACCTGGGGACAGCACAGACACCCTGCTGCAGCCTCCAGCTGGCCCAAACACAGCCTGCCTGCAGCACTGGGGCATTTCTCACACAGCATTGCCTGGAGTTCAATCCAGAGTTCTGCTAAGCAGTGACTCAGCATTCCTGACACTGAGTGTGGAACAGTCACACAAACAGAGCATTAAATGTCCAGATGATTTGGTTCTCTGGTATATCATAAAAACACAGAACGTTTGGGTTGGCAGGGACCTTAAAGCCCATCTAGTGCCACTCCTGCAATGGGCAGAGACACCTTCCACTGTCCCACGAGGCTCCAGCCTGGCCTTGGGCACTGCCAGAGATCCAGGGGCAGCCACAGCTGCTCTGGGCACCCTGAGCCAGGGCCTGTCCACCCTCCCAGGGAACAATTCCTTCCTTAAATTCATGCAAACCAACCCAAACCCTGCTGACCCAGCCATTTCCATCAACAGGTTTGATTAAGTTACTTTCTTTTTCTAGCACGTACTGCAAGGTCAACTCCCAAATGTTTTGGAGAGCTGCTGTTTTCCAAGAACTTGTGGGTGAGGCATTATGTTTTGGATAACAGGGCTGAGTGAACATCTGGAAGAAGGGCTTTGCTGCAGGGGAGGTCACATCCTCACCCCAGATCCCTGCTGCAGATGCAACAATTCCCAAAAAATCATCTCAACTGTGCCCAACCAAAGTGTATTTCTGCTCTAAAATCAGTATTTACAACAGAATTAAATCACTTATTTATTTCTTCTTCATTCTAACATTCTTGACACTCACATAAATTAATTTCCAGTTTACAAATGAATTTTGGAGACTGAAAAAAACATTTGTCATCCCTTTTTATCCACCACTCCACTCACGGTACACCCATTGTTTGCTGTGTCAGAAACAGGTGAAAAAATAAAGAACTCTAAAACAAGAAGCACTGAACTGATTTCTGCCAGGCTGCTCACCTAAAGATGTGGCAAAGCACTTCATGAGAGAGTTGGTTCATGTAATCTTTTGGCTCCTCAGCTTTGGTAGACTCTGCCCCTTCCCTGCTCACTGCTTTCACAGTTTTCCGCCGGGGCCCCATCTCTGCTGCGAGCTCTGCTGGGAGGAAACGGGCACAGAGTCATGAAATTCAGGCACCTGAAACACAGAGGGACACAGCACAGAGGGAACAGCAGTGCAAAACCCAGCTGTGCTTTCATTAGACACAAGGGCTCACCCAAAACCTGAGGATTCTCAGACAAACCCTCTCAGCTGAGGGAGTGATGAAGAAACGTCACCACAGGTGTAACCAGGGGTCAGCTCTTTTCATGAATAAAAAACCTCCCAAGATCCCACCCTGAGATCAAGGCAGTCACAGGGAAGCTGTGCAGGGATCACCAGCTCAGCACCAACTACAATGTTCCAGTGCAAAATAAAAGAGCAAAGTCTGTCCAGCAGAAAAATGATTTATTTTTCTTTTTGGAATAAACGGGCTCCAGCTGATCACTCTCCAAAAAATGCCCCGTTAAAAGCCCTCAAACCAGCTCCTCTTGGAGGGGAGAACAGCAAGTAAAATATTCAGGGTGCTGAGTTACAGATCAAAGGCACAGAAAAACTGGGAGTCACTGGAAACAGTGTGCAGGATCCTCTCTCTGCTCCTCCCTGAGCTGTGTCCTCCCCTCTGCAGCACTCCCAGGCTCTGGGGCTCCAATGCTTCATGTAAAACCACCCACAATTACCATGGAAGCAACAAATCAGCAACTAAACAAAGATGAACTCACTGCTGACAGAAAATCACCTTCTAAGGATGCTGAGAGATCCTTTCCCGACTGTTCCTGGCAAAGATTTATTTTATTCTAACACAAGAACAAGAATGAGGAGGGCAAAGCATCACCAGCTCAGTGAACCTGTTAAACAGGTTGGATGCCAAAATTCAGTGGATTGAGGATAAACAACTGGAAAAAAAAATGGCAGATTTTGGAAAAGCTTTCAGCAAGGCCTTGTTGCAGCCAAAATTTGAAATACTGACAGCTCCACTGTGATCTAATTACTGCAAAACAGGTGGTGCCACACATTTTGGGTGCATTTTCCCCACTTGGATTTGTTGTTTGACCGGATCTCTGCTCCTTTGGACTGGGGGAATTCTCCAGCCAGGAGTGAAGACCCTGCGTTTGTTGTTCTTTTTTGGGGCAGGCTGGAAGGGCTCAGTTTGGGGTGACCGACCTCATAAAGCCCAAAATTAACTATTTATAGACTGAATTCCGAGGAAAACATCAATCCCCAATCACCTGGGATAACTCAGTTTGAACAGAGGATTGCAACACAACCTAAAACCTTCCAGGCTGGCACAGCCACGTGCTGGGAACAATCCAGCAAGAAAGAGAACAGCAGAAGCACTGGGGCAAAAGGCAAGAGAAATGAAAATATTAACAGGCAAAGCAGGAAAAACCCTGCAAGACACAAATGACTCCAGCACAACCCGCCCCTGCCATGAAGGGGGAGAAGAAGGATTTGTCTCCATGAGTCTGCAGTTTCTGCACAATTAAAGCTCCTCCTGGGGTTATTCTGAGCTAATGAGCACAGCCTTAACACCTCATTCTACATCATCGAGCTGACCCCATTTAAAAATAAAAGACAAATCTTCACAGCAGGAAGAGCTTTATATATCCAATAAATCAAACGGGATTTTGCGGCCCCCACCTCAATTTATTCCCGACAATGAAGGTCGCACGAAACAACAGCTCGACGTGCTCTATTTTTGATGAATAAACACCCCACGGACCTTAAAAAGCCTAAAGAACCACGGGGAGACTCCGCAGCAGCGAGAAATGAGGAAAAACGCAGCGAGAGCAGCCAGGGCCGGGCCGGCAGCGCCGGTAGCGAGGGGCGCTCCCGGAGCGGGGGAAACGCCAGGACGCGGTGCTTTGTGCCGAGATGAGCCAAGGAAAACCAGGCTCCCCCATAGCCCCGGCACCGCCGGTCACTCCCGGGGGGCCCCCGGGGCCTGTGACAGCGGGGCCGGCCCGAGCCCGCGGCGCCGGGAGGCGGCGGCGGCCTCCGGCTGCCCGCCCCGCCGCCCCCGGGGCCGAGCCGGCCGCGCCCCCGTCCCCTGGCGCTCGCTGCCCTCCCCTGGCGCTCGCTGCCCTCACCTGCCCTGGCTCCGCTCGCCGCCCTCGCCCCGGTTGTGGCCGCGGGGCAGCCCCGGCCCCGCTTCCTGCGCGGCCCCTTCCGCCAGCGCCGCCGCTTCCTGCGCGCCGCTTCCGCTTCCGGCCGCGCTAAGGCGGGGGAGCGGGGGGGAGGCACCGCCCGGGCCGCGCTGAGGGCACTGAGGGCACCGGGGACTCTGAGGCACCGGGGGCTCTGAGGGCACCACGGGTTCTGAGGGCTCCGGGGGTTCTGAGGGCGCCGGGCGTTCTGAGAGCATCGGAGGTTCTGAGGGCATCGGGGACTCTGAGGGTGCTGAGGGCACCGAGGCATGGGAGGTTCTGAGGGCACCGGGGGCTCTGAGGGCTCCGTTCGGGGCTCCGGTCGGGGCTGGGCTCGCTCAGCACAGAGCGACAGGGACGGGAGTCAATGGAGGTGCTGGCGCAGTTGCAGTCCCGGCTGTGCCGAGCTGAGGGATGCAGCTCCGAGCGGCCGCGGCTGCGGGAGGTGCCCCTGGCAGGGCGGGATGAGATGGGCGCCAGGGTCCTTCCAGCCCAAACCATTGCAGGGTTTTGTGAGCATCCGGCCCAGCCCTGGCCCTGCACAGACTCCCCCAAATCCCACCCTGGCATCCCTGGAGCGCTGTGCAAGCCCTCCTGGAGCTCTGGTAGCGTCGGGGCTGCGCCCATTCCCTGGGAAGCCTGGGCAGTACCAGCACCCTCTGGGGGAAAAACCTTTCCCAAAATCCAACCTGAACTCCCCTGGCACAGCCCCAGCCCTTCCCTGGGTCCTCTCCCTGTCCCAGAGATCGGAGCTGTCCCTCAGGAGGAGCTGCAGGAGTCTCCCCTCAGCCTCCTCCAGCTGCACAATCCCAGTGCCCTCAGCTGCTCCTCCATGGCCCCTCCAGACCCTCCCCACCCTCATGCCCCTCCTTTGAAGGCTCTGCAAGGTTTATAAATGATTTTCCCTACAGAGTCTCTACCCTGGCCCCACACGTGTATTTGCAGCATTGTGCAGGTCTGTGCTGAAGCCTGGTTTTAATGGCTGTGTTTGGGTGGATCCCAGCAGAAATCACAATTCCCTCAACGTTTTAAAGTCATGTTTCATGCAAGCCCCGAGGGATTGGGTGACAAGGCTCGTTCATCAGCCAGCAGACTGCTGGTGAGTTATTTTTTGTGAATGACAGCGTGCAAAGACTCAGCTGCTGGTTCAGTGACAATCCCAGAGGAATCCACAACGCTCTGTGGCAGAGTAGGAATAACAAAATAAATTCTTGGCAATCCCTGTGGATTTTGGATGTGTCAACAACATCACTGAGGTTGGAAAAGGCCTCAGAGGTCACTGAGTCCAACCTGTGACAGCAACACAGCCTCAAAATAGCAGAACATCGAAGAAATCAGCCCCAAAAATGGACAAGTGAGGGTTCCTGTGGGAAGAGCAGAGCCAAGTCCAGCAGAGCTTGTCCTGCCCTCCCTCAGCCCAGGGGAGGGGACACAGGGGTGGCAGCAAGAGGAGGCTGCCTGAAGGACACAGGAGACCTAAATGGAATTAAGGAATTTGGGCAGGGCCTTGGGTTGAGCTGTTGTTGAAACAGTCACAGAGTGTGAATGGTGAAGTGGTTACAAGACAGACAGCAGAAACCAAAACCACCCCATTTTTTTCCTAACAGAAACCCTGTGATCTACCCCACAGATCAGTGGTTTTCTTTGAAGGGTTTTGGGTTGCTCCATTTCTTTCTCCCTCCACTGCCATATGTGGGAAAATTTAGAATTTAAGGCACCCAAGGATATCTGAACTGAACCCCAAAGGAAGACGATCAGAGATGCTGAACAGTCATCAATAAAAATTCTGTTCTGGTCTTGATCAGTTGCAAAATGAAAGAGCATGTTGCATTTCTTGTTTCTCATTTACTGCTGGTGGAAGCTATTTGGACATACAGAGTTTATATTTTAGGGAGGTTTCAGAATCCTGGTTCTCTGACACAGCTATTGCTGAATCAAAAATAAAAGGACTGAGGGAATTAACGCCTTCCTTTAAAAACCCAAAGTTTTGCACCCCACAAACTGTCCGTGCTTAGCAGCATCCCTAGGAGAGGTTTTTAATCTTTTACCTTCTGAGGGAATGAATGTTCTCCATCCTAGCTGGTAAATCATGGAATGGTTTGGGCTGGGAGGGACCTCAGAGATCTCACCCACCCCTGCCACGGGCAGGGACCCTCCCACTGTCCCATCCTTGGGCACTCCTGATCACCAAAGGAGACGTTAATTACACAATAATTAATTCTGCAGGGAGCAGAACCTCAACATTCCAAAATTAAAGCTTCTGAGAGAACATCTGAGCAGCCAAAGGCCTCAGGTGCACGAGCTCAGGTGAGAATGGTGCTGTGCTAACCCCAGCCAGCTTTATTCTGGCACTGGCTGTGCTTTTGCAGGGATCCCACTGTCTGATCTCCAGATTTAATCACTGCTCATCTTAGAATGAAATAAATGTTTTGTAAGACTTCAGAAAAACCTTTCCTTGTCTCTCACCTGTAAATACATCAGGTATAAAGACACAGCAGGTATTTAGGAACCCTTCCAGGGCAGAGTTTTGCACTCTAATCTTCCCTGAGTGCAGGATCTGTTCTGTTTCCTGTTCCACACCAGTATTTTATTTTCTGTCCCACAGAACCTGAGCTCAGCTCGCTCAGGCTCTGCTCATTTTCCCTTGCCCGCATTTCCATGGCTCTGCTCCCTCCCACAGACCCGACTGGCCAGCCTGGCCAGCCTCTCCAGCATTTTCTCCAGGTGTCACTGGCAGCAATTTGCAGGTGAATTTCTGTGCTCTGCTATGTGGCAGGAGCTGCTGTGCTCTGCCAGCTCTGGGCTGAGGGAAAGCTCCCGGGTGGGCAAAGGCTCCCGGGTGGGCAGGTCCTGCTCTCCTGCTGCTCCTGCCCAGGGATTCCATGTCAGGAATGATCAGACCGGGCAGACTGCAGCGCCAGGAAATGCCAGGGGTGCTTTACACCTCTGACTTGCAGCCTCTTGCATCACTCCTGGGGCTGCAGGAGAGTTTTGGTGTCCAAGGTTTGGTGCACAAGCACAGCCCATTAAATATCCCAACAAACCAAAGCAGAGGGTGGGAATATCCATGAGGCTGGAAGGCAGCGAATATCCACAAATCAGGTTTTTCTGACATCATGAGGAAACCGCAGGGATTCCCTTTGTTTTCGCAATTTGATCTTTGTTTTCTCATTTTTATCTTTTTCAGTCAAGGTGGTTTGGTTCTAGGAACTTCTTTACTGAAGCCTCTGAACTATGAGGAACTTTTATATTACTTTCCTCATTTTCATTCCTGCTGCCTAATTGCTGGGACCTGGTTTCCAGATAAACAGAATTAAGGACAGGGCTGGATTTGTTCTGTGTCCAGCTGCTCCAAAATTTTCCTCCAATAAGGTCAGTCATTCACAATTTTAATTCTGGGAAAATACATTCCCATGACCAAGTATTGAGTAAAAGACATAAATTAACAGTGAAGACAATCAGGATGTAAGAGCAGGACGTAAATTTCTTTAGGTTCTGAAATTTGTCAAGTGAAAAGATTAATGAATGTTCCCATTTAAATAACAGGATTTAACAGACTGCTACAGTCTTATATTTTACCAGATTGGTCTCATTTAAAGCAAAAAAAAAAAAAAAAAAAAAAAAGAGCCAGACTGGGAGGTAAATTCCAGAAGATACAATTTTTGAATCCCAGCTTTGGATTTTTACCTCTGGACTCAGCCCCTGCTCCACTGTAGTTTTCTGTAATTTGGGAAATACGTGTTAGTCATGGATGCAATAAATTCTCTAGAAAGTTCACCATGGACAAAAAAAAAAGAGTGAAAGTTTATTTTAATAAACAAGCACACTGAGTAGCTGAACAACATACAAGAACCAGAATTGTACAGAGAGGGATGAAAAATAAGCACTTAAAATTCAGCTACAAAACTGGGAGAGTCAGAGCAGTGCCTGGGAAAGCTGAAAACCTTTAGGAAAATAATATCTGCTGAAGTTTCTGGGTAAGGGAAAGAAAACATTTGATAAATGAGGGGGACAGACTTGAGGCATTGTCAGGGGATTTGAACTTCATCCATGGAGACAAAGATCCAAGGAAGGGCTGGTGTGAAGGCACAGGAGCAGCGGTGCTGCGAGGACGGGAGGGTCAGCGCCAGCTCTGGAGCAGGAGAGCAGGGCTGGCTCTTCCCCAGGCTGGGCTTGGCAGGGCAGGATGAGCAAAGGCAAAGAGGCAGAGCTGCCCCAGCACAGCTCCCTCAGCACGCTCCTGCCTGCTTCATGTGCAGGGCCCCTCTGCTCCTCCTGCAAGGCAAACACACATTGCACACACAAAGCTGCACCGAGGGCCTCTGCAACCCTCTGCTGGCAGAGGAGACACCAGAGACACCACAGCAGACACCAGGGCACTCCTCTGTAAGCACCCTTCCTTGCAAAACTACACATTTCATCCATAAACCCAAGACATTGCCAGCACCACTTCTGAATTTTCGTGTGACCTGCAGGGGCTTTGTCAGGTCTCTGCTGCTCATTGGACTCTTCACTGTCCAAACTCCCAGTTTCTGCTGGAATAGGAAGCTGCTCACACAAATACCAGGGTGTTTTTTAGTGACTGAATCTTACAGCACCTGCAGCAAGTTCCTCACACAAAGAGAAATAACTTTTTAGTGTTCAGCTTTACAGGGCCTGTTGCAAGTTACTCGTAAAACTATTTTTGGTTTACTATTTTATGCTTCCTGCCAGAATAGGACAGTGCTCACACAAATATCCAAGTAATTTTTTAGTGTCCAACTTCACCATTCCTGCTGGAATAGGAAGCTCAGTCCTGAATATCTGGGTCATTTTTTAGTTGCCTATTTTCCACTTCCTACCAGAATAGGAAGTCCTCACCCAAACATCACCATCATTTGTTCTTTAGGTCACTTGGACATTATCAGTGGGAGGAACAATCATGGGGTAAAGGCAAAGCACAGGAGCAGAGAAGAACCAACCCTAAAGAAACCCAGCAGGTTTATGGGGTGGGAATCCCAGCTGCTCAAGCCCATGGCAGCTCAGTACTCACAGCACAGCCTTGCAGAAGGAGCATTTGTTGTTGTAGGTTTTGCCATCAGAGCCACAGAAGGGTTGGTAGAGCCTCTCACAGTAAATGGGCCTCCCCCTCTCCAGCCTCTTGTACTCACTGCAGTCCACCTGCAAAGAGGGCAGCCCTGAGTCTCACACCCCTGAGCCTTACAGGGAAAAAACTCACAAAAAATGGCTTTATAACATCATGGCTTGGGCCTGCTGCTGGGGCTGGGTGCAGCTCATCTGCCCGTTCCCGTGAGAAAAGCCATAAGAATGAAAAGTCAGTTAACACAACAATTTATTCTTGTGAGAAAAATAAGTTTGTGCCTGCAAAACCAAGAAATTGGTGCAATGGGAACCAGTGAGGAAGATGTGTAAACAATCCAAGAATAAAGAGGTTTGGTGGATGCACAAAATTCCATTTACTGACCAATAAACTGACAGTGTATTGTTATCCAGTTGGGTTTAACACAGTGCCCTTAGAATTCCTATAAATATGAGATAGCTGAATAAAAATTGGCTTTTTCTGCATGAAGAAACTGAGCCCTGTCTGCTTTACTGTGACACATCCTCCATGCACAGAAATCATGAATATATCCAATTTTGGGGCAGCACAGCCAGGGAGGTGGCACCACCTCTATTGGCAGAGGCTAAGCCCAAAAATGAAACATTTCTGCTCAGAGGTGAGAGTGGGGCTGCCTGTGATGGGCAGGAACAGCACAACCCCAGAGGAGCAGAGTGTGGGGGTATTTTATTATCTCATCACAACAATCAGGAAATCCAGGTGGGATCAATGCACATCCAGCCCTTCCTTGGACCCTTCAGGGATGGACTCCACCCCCTCCCTTCTTCCAGACATTGACCCCAGAGTACTCAGAGAGACTGAAAATCTCCAGGTACCTGATTTAGGAGCTAAAAGTCATCAGAAAAGCCTTGTAGGGTCATCATCAAATAAATATATATTTTTTAATTTTTTTTTTTTTAATTTTAGATTTCTCTGTGTTAAAACTTGTCCTTGCCCAATTTCTTGCCCAGAATGCCAAACAGGTGAAAACATCTGGAAGTTGTCAGGACAACTCTATGGCAACCCCATATCCCAAACTCAGGAACTTTCACTGAAACCTCAGTAAATTGGCAGCATTTAATTAAAGTTTAACATGCTTATTTTCTGACCTCATGTTATTATACTATAATTTTCTATCTCATATTCTATATTTTTATCCAGGAAAAAGGAAATCACTCACCTCATTCTGTGTGGCAGCATCTGCAGTGGAAACTGAACCACAAAAGAGAAAATGGAAACCCACAGTTAATGAACACTCAGGTGCAAACCAGGATGACTTCACTCAGCAGTACTGAATCTTTTACCTCCTTAAATGTCAATACTGACAGAGCTGTGCAGTGTTTGGTGAGGCCCAGGTGTCAGAACCTATTGAACAAGTGGGGTTTGGTGCATTATTTACCTTAGAAACTCTGACACCTGTTGGAACAGCCTTTGCTGGAGGGGGGGAGTGGAGCCATTGTTCACCACAAAACCATGGACAGCCCAGCAGTCAATATTGTATTTACTGTTCATCATGTTATTTTATATTTAATGTCCAGGATTAACTGGTGGTTGAACATGACTGGGGTTTAATCCTGAGTTTACCAAGAGCTGCATGTGGCTGTGAGCAAACCACAAATCCCTTCTTTATCTGTTTCCTGTCAATAATGAGAATTAAATACAATATTGACTGTAAATAACAGTGATAATACAATCTGGCTCATAATCCCACATTAGGAAGCGTTTCCCTTGTTTCAATGTGGATTTTAAGGTGGCTGGCTCCTATTTTTACCTCATTCCTCTGGAGCAGAGCCCTGTCCTCAGGTGGGGCTTCAAGGAGCTCCTTCCAAACACTGCTAATTACACCTCCCACAAAGCAATCAGCTCCTTGGCGTGGCTCCACGCTGCTGACACATTTCTTACTTTCCTTAGGAATGTGTTTGCCCCTCTGCTGTCCCATAATCACATCCTGGGGCTTCCAGGGGTGGCAGGTCCAGGGAGAGATTTCTGTGCAGAAGGAGCAGGAATGTGCTCTGGAGCAGAGCTCTAGCACTTCTCTTTTGGATTAAATTTGGATTTTTTTGATCTTTAAAGGTTAAACTTTCCAAGTGTGTTCTGGAGCAGAGCTCTAGCAATTGTCTTTCAGAATAAATTTGGTGGTTTTGATCTTCAAAGGTTAAACTTTGCACAAAAACTTCCTTTCATAAACCTGTTTACACCCTCACGTCAAATACAGTTGTTCAGCATAAAGAAAATGAGCAGAAATAAAGCTCCAGATCAGGTTTCCATCTCTGTCACCAGAGACTGACTGAGATTTCATTATTCTGGAATTGGATTTGATTTATTCCACTTCCACATTCACATCTGATTTTTTCTCTGGTAACCTTTTAGGAGCCACTCTGCAAACGGAGTGAATGCAATAAAGGTGTGGCTCAGAAAGTGCTGATTCATGAAGTTTTCAAGCAGACAAGATAAACCAGAAAGTTCAAGGAAGAGATTTCCTGGAATTCTAATGGGAGGAATATTTCTTTATTTCCCACCAGTTAATGAAACACTGAATGTATTATTTCCATCACATTTCATTTAAACTGCTGTTTTTAATAAAAATTTTGGGGTTGAGACAAATTTCAAAGCAACCTCTTCAGAGCTACTTAAAAGATTATTTTGTGTCATAATTTTGCATTTAACATTTTCATTATTTTGCATCTTTAATGTTCATAATGCTTTAAAACTTCTATACTACCTGCAGAGGTGTGAAGTCTTTCCGGTTTTTTAAATGCACTTATTTTTCTCTAAAAATGCATTTTTACTGCAAATTTTTAGTAAAAATAAAATTGCCAAGTAAAGGCTGAAGAAATTCCTCCCAGATCCCTCTTTTTTAGAGCAACATATCCCTCAAATCTCCCTGCAGCCTGGAAAAATAAGATCAAAAAACCATAATTCCCAGCTGTTTTATGTGACCTGAGCATCATCAGCTGTCCCCTGCTTGGTCAGTTTGGCAGGGCAGGACCCCACCAGCTCCCAGCTCCCTTCTCAGATGGAAATTTAAAAATAAACAGACAAAACCAGGTGGTTCTGAGGCATTGCAGCTCATTGTAGCTCAGAACACAGCCCTGAGCTACACCCAGCAAGGAGCAGCTTCCATCCAGCCCAGCCCCAGCCGGGTTATCAACCCTTATGGTGCTAAATAACAGGATTTTAATCGAAAATCCCATTTTCTCCCTCCCAGCCAGTGCAGGAGCACTGGAGCAGAGCCCCGAGGAGCGCAGGAGTTACTCACATGCCAGGCACAGAGCTGCCACTGCCAGCAGCACCAGGGTGACCTTCATGGCTGTGCCCAGCTGCCTGCGCTGCGACAGGGCTGGCACCGTGGCCATGGCCCTTTATAGCCGGGGCTGGTGATGAAATCCCCTGCGGGCCACTGGGGAAGGAGGCGCCCAGGGCAGGTCCGGAGATTGTCCCGATGCTCCTGCCTAAGCCCAGCCTCATTCAATTCCTGTCCCAGCCCCGCAGCCAGGCTGACTCAGGGCTGCCTGCTCTGCTCTTGCCACGGGGACTCACAGCTGAGCACAGTTCCCAGGCAAGAATAATCCTGGCTTGGCTGTTTGCCAAAACAGTCATCCCAGGAGGGCTTCATTCTTATTTTTTTTGTGGTGTTTTTGAGCTGTTTCTGAGCCGTGGTTTGAGCTGAGCTGCTTGTGGCCATGCACTGAGCCCTTCAGCTGCTCTGGGAAATGTGTGTTCTGCTGGAAACCCTTCACACCCAGCCCAGAGCATCCCCAGGGCTGCTCTTCCTTTCAAATGTGCCCAGTTTGGGGTCAGAAGTGATGTTTTGGGAGAGAAACCCCTCACACCCAGCCCAGAGCATCCCCAGGGCTCCTTTTCCTTTCAAATGTGCCCATTTTGGGGTCAAAAGTGACGTTTTGGGAGAGAAACCCCTCACACCCAGCCCAGAGCATCCCCAGGGCTCCTTTTCCTTTCAAATGTGCCCATTTTGGGGTCAAAAGTGACGTTTTGGGAGAGAAACCCCTCACACCCAGCCCAGAGCATCCCCAGGGCTCCTTTTCCTTTCAAATGTGCCCATTTTGGGGTCAAAAGTGATGTTTTGGGAGAGGAACCCTTCACACCCAGCCCAGAGCATCCCCAGGGCTGCTCTTCCTTTCAAATGTGCCCATTTTGGGGTCAAAAGTGACATTTTGGGAGAGGAGCAGCAGAGGCAGCCCAGGGCACTGCCTGGCCAGGACAGGAGAGGAGCTCCCAGCCCCTGAGCATCCCCTGAGCTCCTGCCCAGCCTGGGACATGGGGAGATTCCTCTGCTCCCATTTCCCTGTTCCCAGCACAACAGGAGGGGTTCCTTAAACAAACCCCACATTTGTTGGTGGCTTAACCAAAAGGCAGCAATTTCTGTCTTTTATGACAGAGTCCCCATGGGACACTCAGGCCTGAGGCTCCATTTTCAGAAGCCCAGAGTGATGTGGAGTTTGGAGGTGACAGCTTGGTTTCCAGCCCTCCTTCTCATAGTGATTTACCACCTAAATGTGCAAAAACCTCAACAGGAAAAATCCTGCACACCACTTCAATTCCCAGTATTTCAGTGATTCCCTCACTGCAGGGTAGCCCAGGGCTTTCTCTGTGCAGGACTGGGGCCAGAGGTGCTCATTCCAGTAAAAAAGGGCCTGAAAGCTTCTGCAGAAAAGATTTCAATAGGTTGGGTAAGCCTTGGGCCCCTCTAACTCAATCCAAGAGGGATATGAATAATTTTGTCTTTAAGGAATAGAGCTAATCAATAAATGTTGAATTTCTCATCACTTAACAGGACAAAAAAACATAAATGCCATCAAATCCAAATTCCATGATGGGCAAAGATCCAGTTGGAGCTGGCAGCCTGGAATTTTATTTTTTGAATGCCCTTCAGTGGTTTTGTTCTAACTTTTTTTTCTTTTTCCCTAATTTGGACCTGTGTTCCTGCAGGGCTGAGAGGACAAAAGGCAGGGTGGGGTTTGCACTGGGCTTGGTCTGGATCCCCCTGCTTGGGGCTGTCAGTGATTTTGTGTTCTGGGGAGCTTCTCTGGAGAAAATCCTGGCAAGGAGCATGCAGGAACTCGTGGGGAGGATTCAGGACATGTCTGTGGTTGATGGACAATTATGAGCAATTAGGAAACAGGAGCAGAACCCAAAGTGTGCCAGAAGTTTCTCCTGCTCTGGAGGGTTTGGAGCACACACAGCCCTCAGGGGTGTCCTGACACTGAAACTGCAGCGGGCAGATCCTGACCCTGCAATGGGGAGAGGGCCCAGCCCAGTGCTCCCAGTGACTCCCATGCCATGGATGCCATGCCATGGATGCCATCCCATCCCACCCCATCCCATCCCATCCCATCCCATCCCACCCCACCCCATCCCATCCCATCCCACCCCATCCCATGCCATGCCATGCCATGCCATCCCATCCCATGCCATTGATGCCATCCCATCCCATCCCATCCCATCCCATCCCATGCCATTGATGCCATCCCATCCCATCCCATCCCATCCCATCCCACCCCATCCCATCCCATCCCATCCCATCCCACCCCATCCCATCCCACCCCATCCCATCCCTCTCAGGGAATACAAATCCTGCCCAGTTCATGTAAGGAGATTTTCCAGCTCTGCACTTGAATTTCAGTCCATAATTGCTCCAGGTGTCCCTGGCAAGGCTGGAGCTGCTGCTCTGGGACAGTTCTGGGCTCCCTGGCAGGGAAGGGCCCTGAAATGCTGGAGCAGAGCCCGTGGGGAAGCACCAAGTGAAAGCTGAGGGGGTGAAACACAGAGGAAAACTCGGGAGAAGGGTTTGGCTCCATTGGGAGATGGAGGAAACAGAGGGAATGGGAGCCAGAGTCCTCCTGGAGCTGCAGAGTGAAAGGAAGAGGGAACAGAGCAAATTGCAGGGAGAGAAATTCCAATTAGATGGGAGCAAAACAAATTTCACAACCATGAGAGGAGTCAACCATGGAGACAGGTTACCCACAGAGATCACAGAGATTGTGAAAATGGGTCTGTCCTAAAGGGGCCACAGAGGGTGTGGGCAGCCAGGTGACCTCGTGGGCCATCCCATGGAACTGGGTCTAGCATTCCCACTGGAGAATGTCAAGTGTTGCTGGCATTTTCAGGGACCTTGTGGTGTCTTTGTCCTCATAAATTAATGTTTGACAGAGCAAATGTGGGCAATGAAGAACCACGATGGGAAAAAAGTTCATTGGAAAACAAATGTTGGGATGTGTATAGGAACAGCTGCTTCCCAAAGCTGGGTGAGTAAGGACTAATTGCTGAACTCATTCTGAAATTTAGGATAAATATGGTAAATAAATTGTTTATATTGAAGAACTGTGAGTGCAATTTTGCCCTCATCAGCAAACCTGTGAATACCTGTAAGTTAATTGTGGAACTCCTGTAATTTTCTACCTTTACCATTATATCCTGGTTTTTTCCCAAATTCTTGTCCCTCCAAGTTGATCTGTTGAAGCAGAAAAAGCAATTCGGGTGTTACATGTGCTAAAATATTAGTGTGCATTTTTCTGAGGGTAAGAAGATTTCCCCAATTATTATTTATTCCATATTTGAGATTGCTTTTAGCTTTGGAGCCCTGGTTGAAGCACCACTGGGATGCCAGAAATGCTGCCACAGCAGGTCATGAGTTAATGCATGGCAGGATGTTCCCTGACTGCATTCCAGAGGAGGAACCTGCTCCCACCCATCCGTGGAGAGCCTCCCATGCAGGGCATCCACAGAGGTGACGAGCAGCACGTGGAAAAGGAGAAAAAACCACTTGGTCACAGGAGGGAGGGTCCAGCCAGGGCTGCTGCAGTCATGGGGCCCTCCCCTGCCTGGTATCCCAGGTGTTCTCATCCCCAGCCCCAGCCAGGGTGGGTGGCTCAGGGTTGTCCGCCCAGGTGCAATTAAAGCATCAGATTTTGAAGTCTTGCTCAATGCAGGGTTTGAGAACCAAGGGCTGCCTTTGTTCAGGCTGTGCCACAGCCTTTGGGTGTTTGCCTGGGAAAGGAGGTGATGCCTTCAGTTTGAGCTTTCCTATTTCCCAGCCTCTGCACTGCATTAGTGTGTGACTCTGCACTCCATATCAATGTCAGCAGGTTCTCCTCACAGCTCAGTCCCACAGAACAATCCTTTTCCAGCCCCAGGACCAAGGACACCGCTGCAGCTTCAGCCCCAAAGTGCAAACAACAGGGAATGGAGGGGAGCAGCCTGGGAGGGTGGGACTGCATCACCTGGAGCTGGAATTGGACAATGAAGCCAGCATGGAAATGGACCCAAACTTATCAAAGTGTGAGAACTCGTGGCCAGGATCCATCTGGGGTGGAGCCACGGCCAGGCTCTGGCACTGCCCAAGGTGGATCCTGTGGAGGGCTTTTAATAAAAACCAATTTATTGCTGTAACTCTGCCCAGCCTCTGCTCCAGGCAGCCTCTGAAGGCAGCAGTGAGTGGGGATCTCCCTGTGGGAGATCAGAGCCTTCCTTCAGCACTGGGGGTGTCAGGCCAGGCCTGAGCCCTGCTGAAGGTCTCGTGTGTTGTCTCAGAAGCTAAAAGCAAACCCAGCAGGCTGTGCAAAGGCAGGAACTGATCTTTGTTTTCCTTGTCCCTCCTGATCTCTTTGGGACACAGTGCCAGGAGTGGTTCCGGTATCCTGCAGGCAGCTCAGGGATCCTGTGATTCCTGTGTCCTGTTGATGCCTCAGGTTTGGCTTTTATATTTTTCACATTCTGTGCTGCTTTAGTGTGTGGGTCTGGGTTCACATCAGGGCATGGTGAGCTCTGTGCACAGAGCAGGGAGACAAAACAATTCCTGCTCCAGCTGGGCACCAAGGACAAATGATCCAAATCTCAGCCCAGGAGCACAAACCCCGTGGGCTGGAGAGAGAAAAACAAGGATGGGACTGCAGGGGCTAAAGCTGGGATGGGACAATGAACTGCAAGGTGCAAATGGAGCAGAACTGATCCCAGGGACAGAGCCCGTGCCCGGCCGTGCATTTTGGGGCCATTTTGGTTCATCTTGGGTGCAGCCCTGGCTGGGCTCTGGTGCTGCCCAAGGTGCATCCATGGAGGAGATGCTTTGAATAAATCCCTGCTTTATTCTTTAGCTCTGTCCAGCCTCTGCTCTAGCTCAGCCTTCACAAGGCATCAAGCCCATTGATGTTCTGAGCTGATTCTTCACAAAAACAAAGCATGACAAAGGCTTAACACTTGCACGGAATGGGCTTTGAAAAGGACTGATCTGAAATCGCCTCGAGATGCAATTTCCAGGTGTTTGGACTTTGCCCTTCTGTCAAAGTCAATCCAACTGACATTTCAAGAAAGGTCTCAAGGTGTTTTCATGGCTCACAGCAGAGTTGGAGGACATGCATTGGTTTTCCCTTTATTAAAAATAAAATGTTTCTAACAGAGAAGTTACAACTATGAAGAAGAGGGGTGGGAGGAAGATCAGCATGGAGAAGGGGTGGATATGAAACATTTGGAGCTGAAATCTGTGTTCTCCCCCAGAACCCCTCATTAAACATCAGCTTTTCCCCCTTTTGCTCTCAGCAAGTGCCTGCTTGCTCAGCGCAGGGGCTGAAGCTCCTGGAGAACAGCAAATCCCTACCGCGACCAATTAGTGCCTCATTAAGGACACCGAGTCTTTATCTGCCTGCATTCCTTGAGCCGAGCAGCACCCACAGAAAGGCCTGGGGGGAATTAGTCAGGCTCTGCTCAGAGCAGATTTCGGCAGGTGTGGTGTCCAGCCCAAAGCCAGGGGTTGAGTGATGGGGATGGATGGAAAGCTGGAGGAGCTGCCCCTTCCCAGGGAACGGTGGGGCCTGGGAAAAGGAGCAGGAAAAAAAAGCAGAAAAATCTGGGTTTTATACAGTCAGTGACAGTCCTCTCTCAGGAATAAATTAGATCTGAAATTTTATGTCAGAAGCTTGAATTTTGCAATCTAAAGGGGTTTTTTTTTTGGGTGTGTGTGGGGGAATTTTGTACATTGTGCAGCCTAAATCTGTGCACTTGACGTTTCCAGAGGTTTCCAGATTATTTACAGTGCAAAAGGAGAGGAAAGAAAGAAGAGAAGCCCAGGGGCTGACTGACACATCAATGATTATGTTCTTGGATGGATGGAGTATGTTAGAATGTGATCTCCTGCGTGTGGAGCCACCACAGTGAATATTTTTTGCTTTTTATCCAATCTAGTCAGGGATGGGAGCCTGACAGTTCCAGAGGAGACATTCACAGGCACTTGGATCCATGGAAGGCCCGGGGAATGGATAATTGGGGATCAAAGCCAGCTTTATGCCTTCGGGAGCAGCCACCTGCCAGCGAGATGATTCCTGCAGAGACAGGGGCAGCTCCAGGCTGAGCTTTGTTATTTTCCTGAATCAACTCTGCCCGTGCCTTCCCCCCGAAGCCTCTCTCATTTTCTGGCACAGAAAGGCACATTCTGAAAGGCAAAGATCAATTCAGGCTTTGTCAGGGTACAAAATTTAGCGGAATATTCCAAGAATGGAGACTGGGCTGGGCTCAGGAGAGGTTTCAGGGGTTGGTTTCAAGGGTGCCAAGGATTAAACCCTGAGGGTCAGGAGGGTCCTGAGACCTCAGAGCCCTCAGATCTGGGGCAGGAGGGTTCAGTTCAGAGCTGCAGAGCACTGAGAAGCCCAGAGTTGTCCCCTCCTGCAGGCAGGGCTCAGCAGATCCTGCTGGCACACCCTGCTCCCTTGGCTGGGCCATCCTCTGCACTTTTACAGGCTGGGAATTTGGTATTATTAATTAGTAGTAATTCATTTGCCCTGCAGACACTGAGACAGAAATAGTGCCTGATCCTCTGGTGCAAAAGTGAGCAGTGACACAAACCATTCTTAAAAGACCACAAATAAACCAAGTTTTCTTGTTTTCAGGTGTATTTATTGTTAGCTCCTTTGTAAACAAGCACATAAGTCTTTATAGCCAAAATAAGACATGTAAACTTACTAGTAATAAATACCAATAGGACTTGTAAATAAATTATCAGCAGTTTCCTGAAATATCAGATACTTCACACACTTCAGTGTTTAAATATCTTAAGTTACCACCCATGGCTAAGACTGGGAAAAGGAGGGAAGTGTGGTTGCAATGGAAGACTTTAATGTCAGTGATTCTGTCCCAGAGGTTAAGGCCTGAATCCTCAAAGAGATTTCAGAGTATTTTGTCCTCCTGGAAGTCAGGGCTCAGTGTTTTGGGGAAGGATCCATCCCTGGCAGTGCCCAGGGCCAGGCTGGAGCTCTGAGCACCCTGAGACAGTGGGAGGTGTCCCTGCCCATGTAGGGCTGGAACAGATGAGCCTCAAGGTCCTCCCAGCCCAAACAATTCCAGGATTCCATGAAAAATTACAAAAGTTTCAACCCATGCTGCTGCTCCCTCCCAGAGCTGGGCCCTGGCTGTGCCAGGAGTTTCCCTGAGGTTCTGGGAAGGCACCAACACAGGGTGGGGCACACTGGACACGTGGGCTACAGAAATCTCTGCTCTAAAAGTCTGGTTTCATGGCATCATTGACATTCACACACAGTCTGGGGGATTCCATACCCTGGGGTGCAGTTCCAGCTGTCCTGGGGGTTCCTGACTCCGTGCCCTGTGCTGCTGCTGTGGAATTCCACAGCGGGAGATGCCCTGGGCACAGCTGGATCAAATTCCAGAGCAGGAGCTGCCCTGGGCACATCTGGATTGAATTCCAGAGCAGGAGATGCCCTGGGCACAGCTGGATCAAATTCCACAGCAGGAGATGCCCTGGGCACAGCTGGATCGAATTCCAGAGCAGGAGATCCCCTGGGCACAGCTGGATCGAATTCCACAGCAGGAGCTGCCCTGGGCACAGCTGGATTGAATTCCAGAGCAGGAGCTGCCCTGGGCACAGCTGGATCAAACTCCACAGCAGGAGCTGCCCTGGGCACAGCTGGATCGAATTCCAGAGCAGGAGCTGCCCTGGGCACAGCTGGATCGAATTCCACAGCAGGAGATGCCCTGGGCACAGCTGGATCAGGAGAGGCCCCAGCAGTGGGAGCAGGGGAGGCTCTTTGGGGGGTGAGGAATGCAGCTCCTGGCTCCCAGTGCCCCTGAGGGGTGAGAGAAGGCCCAGAGCTGCCCTCACACCGGTGCTCCCAGTGCTCCCAGTGCTCCCAGTGCTCCCCAGCTCCATGGATCCCTCTTGGAGGCCTCTCCAGCTGGGCATCAGCAGCTGTGGGCACAGAGAGCTGGCAAGGGCAGCAGGAATCATCCCCAGGGCTCTGCAATTCCTGCAATTCCTTCCCTACCCCAATGGCCTGGAGGGTGAGGATGGCCTTGCCACCCCACACCCAGCTGCTCAGGCAGCCAAGGCTTTCTGTGCTCGTCCCATGGAAATAAATACAAATAAATATTAAATATGCAAATAATTAAACAATTAAATAATGGAAGATTCAAACAGTTCTTTCAGGAAGTGACTTTCCAAATAAGTTAACACATGCAGTGGTTTAAACAGCAACTGCCATCCAGTGGCCTTGCAAAGTCAATGAATAAATAAATAAATAAATAAATACTAAATAAATACTAAATAAATAAATAGCAAATAAATAAATAAATATGAAATAAATAAAGGCACAATAATAATATAAGGACATACAATAATAGCTGCCAGCAACATGTCAAAATCATGTTCATGAAACATGATGGATGCTAAAAGTGCAAATTGATTCTGGGGGATTTAGAAGCTCCCAAAATCAGGACCGCATTCAACTGTTACAAAAAAAAAAAAAGTTATGGCTTCTTAAGAATCTCAAATGGAAACTTCTCTTCTAATTGTGCTTCTGTTCTTGTGCTAATTCATTCTTTGCTTTCTCTAGGAGCACTGTGCCACCTTCCTTACAGGTTATCTGTGAAATAACATCAGAAATTTCATTTCCATGTGGATTTCCACCAGAACTCTGGGTTCTCCCCAGCCCAGCCTGGCTGGGTCCTTACCTGCAGAGCGAGGACCAGGAGCTCCAGGAGCTGAGGTAGCAGCGGTCCCTGGCCTGCACCCACACCTCTGCTGGCCCTGGGGGCAGCTGCACCGACTGCTCCTCCGTGTCGTACACCTGGGGACAGGGACAGCTCCTTCAGGGGGGACAGAAGGGTCACTGAGCCCCCACCACAGCCTGGGCCCCAAAGGTCCCAAAATCCAGGGGCCTGGGAGAAACTGAGCTCAGCAGAAAGAACTGGAAAGCTCAAGTACAGCTGAGGGTGTCCCAAAGTGACCCAAACCCACTGAGAGGTGTCCCAAAGTGACCCAAACCCACTGAGAGGTGTCCCAAAGTGACCCAAACCCACAAAGGGGATGCTCCAAATGACCCAAACCCACTGAGGGGGTTGTCCCAATAAGATCCAAACCCTCTGAGGGTGCAAATGACCCAAACCCACTGAGCCTGGTGTTCTGAATGCCCCAAACCCCAAGCCTAACACTTATTAAACAAAGGGGTGCTTTGTTAATCTGGATTTTTCTCTTTCCCCTCCTTCTCCCAGAGCAGGAGCCCTGAGATCCAGAGGCTGCTCCTCCTCAGGACCATCCCCGGGCGTGCAGGAATTTTCACCTCCAGGAGCCGGGACCGAGCCCGGGGGAATGGCCCCATCTGCTGGACGGGCTGGATGCATCCCCAGCGGGAAACATCCCCGGGTGCCTTTGGATTCCCCCGGAATAACCATTCCTGACCCGAGATAACCATTCCCGACCCGGGATAACCCGGGATAACCATTCCTGACCCGGGATAACCATTCCTGACCCGGGATAACCCGGGATAACCATTCCTGACCCGGGATAACCATTCCTGACCCGGGATAACCCGGGATAACCATTCCTAACCCGGGATAACCATTCCTGACCCGGGATAACCCGGGATAACCATTCCTGACCTGGGATAACCATTCCTGACCCAGGATAACCCGGGATAACCATTCCTGACCCGGGATAACCATTCCTAACCCGGGATAACCCGGGATAACCATTCCTGACCCAGGATAACCATTTCTGACCCGGGATAACCCGGGATAACCATTCCTGCTGCCTGCCCTGCAGTGCTGGACCCTGCTGCCCTGTGGGCAAGAGGCTTTCCCTTTTTTATGGAAAATAAAGAACATGCCTTGACTCAATCTGCATAAGATCCTTTTTTTTTTGGCCTGGAGGGTTGCAGAGGGCTCTGCTGGTCACCCAGGAATATTTTAAGCACCTGCTGAGCATTAATGCATTTAGGAAAAGCTCTGTTACTGTAGGATGCTGCCTCCAGGGCAGGCCGTTGTGTGTCTGAGGTAATTTGGGCACACATTGGAGATTTAACCCTGAGACAGTTAATTAATCCCATTAATTTACTGGGAATTAGGGGCAAAGACCAGACTCTCCATAGAAATGCTTCCAGATGAGTCACTGAGCTCTGATTTCCAATTCACCTAAAAGTCTGAGCTGCCCAGAGATGAACAACACAGGAGGAAATTTGTGTCACAGATCCTGGGGTTCTGGGTTTGGAAATTGGGATTTCCCCTCATGAGGCCCTGCACAGCCTCCTAATGAATTAGTAAACACAACCATGCAATGCTGGACAGGATTTTCTGTCCTCAGCTGCCTCAGGGATCTTCCTGCTCATGGACCTAGGAAAGGCTTTTTCTGCCAGGATAGAATTTGCCACTTTTGGGGCTCAGCACCATTTTTAAAATTTTTGTTGATTATTCTTGCATACAAAAATTATTTCTACTATTCAGGCAAGAAAATTGTGTCTCAAATGTTGTGTTTCTACCTGGTATCTGTGTCTCCTTGTGCTTTTAACTTTGACCTTGAAAGTCAAAGGGAAGTAGGAGTTTGGGGTGCTCCAGGTCCTGGGGTATGTCCAGGTCACTGTTCCATTGGTGGCCACGTGCTGGCACTGGGGGGGGTCAGGCTTTACTGCAAGAGAAAACACAGAGGGAATTAATTCATGGTGACAGCTGAATGTTGGTGTGTTAGTGGTGAGAGTTTTATGGGAATGAGCTTTGGGAGCCTCAGGATTAGGAGAGGAGTAGCCTTGAGCAGTGATAGCTGCCTTGGGTGCTTTTTATGGAAAATAAAGCACATCCCTAGACTCAATCTGAATAAGATTCTTCTTTTTTTTTTTGGGTGGGGGGGTTTGCAGAGGGCTCTGCTGGTCACACAGGAATATCTTCAGCATCTGCTGACCATTAATGCATTTAGGAAAAGCTCTGTTTCTGTGGGATGCTGCCTCATTTTCCTGTGCCCTGTGGCCACCATCAGAGCCCTCTCATTCCTGTCCCTGTCTGTGAACCTGCCCTGGCTGCCCATCTGGGAATGGCTGAGGAGGGAAACATCCACAGCCTGAGCAGCTCTCAGAGAGGAGCCTGCTGGACTGTTCCCTGCTTTGTCCCTTCCCAACCACATCCATCCTCTGGGGACACCCGTGGGTGTTGGGGCACTGCAGGTCACAAGCCTGGAAGATGCTGCTGCTTCACTTCCTCATCCTTTTCTGTCCTGGCATCCCCTGTTCCTGTAACTGGGGCCTGGTGGACATTTACAGAGCACGGGGCAGGGATTCCCAGGGCTGGGCTGAGCCCTGACTCCCACTGGCAGCAGCAAAACAAAGCCCAGAACAGCCCCCACTGCTGGGCTACTCACCAATGTCCCTGATGAAGAAGCTGGCGGTGTAGTTCTCATACAGCACCTCATCAATGGCCTCCAGGAGGATGTCAATGGGCTGGTGCTCCTCAGCAAAGGGACAGAAGTTCTCCTTGTGGCACTGGGCTGTGTAGGTGGTCAGGTCCCCCTCGGTGACAGCCACGGGGCTGCTGCAGGACACGTCTCCCTGGGGGCTGGAGCAGAGCAGGGACAGGCTCAGGGAATGGTCCTGGCAAGGGGCTGCCACAACAGCAGCACTGGTGAGGAAATGGTTTGGTTTGCCTGCAGTTTGTCTGCTGCAGAAAAGGGTCAGTGGGAGCTGCCACACTCCCAGTGCTGTGGGATGGATTAATGTCAATTCTCAGCCTCAGCTCACCCCTGCCTCAGCAGCAGCAATTAATATTTAAACCTCAACCAGGATCTCCCATTTCCACCATCCCATGGCAAGCTCCAGCTTCCTGCTTTGTCCCTCTGCCCTCTCCCAAACCCTGCTGAAGGAATGAGGGCTGAGGAGTCTCCAGTGGAGAACAAAACACCAAAAGCTGCCAAAGCACCACCTGAGGCTGGCCCTGGTTTTGCTCTCAGCCAGCTGCAGCCCTTGCAGCTGTTTCTCCTCTAGCAGGCTGGGGTGACCTTTGCTGGAGCACTCCATGTTTTGGAGAACCCCCGGGGCAGTGGGAGGCAGGAAATCCCCCCAGGGTTCCCAGCACAGGTTTCTGCAGGGTTCCTCAGCCCAGCCTTGTCGGGGCCATGTGCTCTGCAGTGGGGGCAGCCTCCCACTCCACCCTGCCCTGGGAGCTGTGGTTCTTTCTGCCTTGGCTCCACTTCCTCTCCGCCCTCCACCGACTGTTTTGCTATTGCTTAAGTTACCCAGTGGCTACTCCAGACCACTTGGACTCATTCCTTTTTCAAGGTTTTAATAATTTCTGAGTGACTTCCATGCCCTTTTTAAGTTAACTTTGTCCCAGTAATGACTCAAACATTTTGGGGATGTTCAGACTTGGAAAAGAGATCTCCCCCCATGTGCATGCCCCAACAGCCTGAAATCCTACACAGAATAACACCAAAGGCTGCCCTTTGAAGGGAAGTGCAAACTCTTACCCTTCCAGGCTTCTGATGGTGAACTTCACATTTGGATTATTTTCTGTCATCCAGGAACATGTGAAAATTCCAGAGTAGTTTTTTGCCTCACACTTCAAAAATGTCCTGGGGTCTAGACAGAGAAAGACAGAAAGCAGGAGTTATTTACTCTTGTTTGCCAAAATGGCCAAGGCAGAGAGAAACAATTCCTGAATTCACAGATTCCCTGGCAGCACCATGAGGGACTCAAATATAAGACTCAGATGAGTGAGGCTCATGCAGAAAATGTAGAACATCCCAGGCTTGTCTCCTGAATGGAGAGACCCAAATGGCAGCACTTCAAACCTGGGCCAGGTTCTGCCAAATCCAGAATCCTGGAATCTCCTGAGCGGGAAGAGACCCACAAGGATCATGGAGTGCAACTGCCCAGCCCCAAAATCCCACCCTGGCCATCCCTGGAGTGCTGTCCAAGCCCTCCTGGAGCTCTGGCAGCCTCAGGCTGTGCCCATCCCTGGGGAGCCTGGGTAGTGCCAGCACCCTCTGGGGGAAGAACCTTTCCCAAAATCCACCCCAACCCTGCCCTGGCCCAGCCCCAGCCCTTCCCTGGCTCCTGTCATGCAGCCCTGATTTTCCAAACCAGGAATTCCTCCCATCCCTCCCATCCTCTCAGCCTGGAGAATCCCCCATCAATCCCATGGCCCCAGTCCCTGTGCTGCTCATCAGCTGCACTGCCCAGAGCCACAGGAGGGATGATTTCCTGCCCCTGCCAGCACAGCAAACCCCTTTGCAAGGACTGAGCAGGACAATCCCAGCCCTGGAGCCGTACCCTGGAAGGGTTTGAGGATGTCCCTGAGGACGCTGCCGCCGGGGCCGATCCTGGCGATGAGCAGCAGGCTGGAGCTCAGCACCCTCAGGCTCTCCTGGCTCACACAGCTGTAGTTGCCGGCGTCCGGGAGCTCCTTCACTGCCACTCTCAGGGTCTTCCCAGTCTGTTTCCCCTCCTGGAAAGGGCTGGAGTCCTTTCTCCAGAGCACGGCCTCCTCAGGGCTGTCACAGCTCAGCTCCACCGTGGTGGCCGGGGCCTCGGCGTCCCACTGGGAGTCGATGACGAACACTGGCAAGGGCAAGGAGACGTCAGGAGCTGCTCCCGCTGACCAGGCCGAGCCCTTCCTGCAGCCCTGCCTGCAGGGAGCTCCCTGGGGAGGCTTTTCCACAGGGAGAAACCCTGGGAAAGCTGTGAAACATGGGAGCCCAGCTGGCAGGAAACACCCAGCTCTAGGAGGTCTGGGGGTGTCCCAGACTCCCTGTGGGCACGGGCAAAGGGAATCTTCAAACTCAAAGTTTACTCTCAGTGCTGACAAACAGATTTGCTGCTTTCAGCATCCAATCCCTCCCAGGGAACCCCCAGGATAAATATTCTTTTTAATGTGAAGATAAGTAACTGAAAGAGAGGACAATTTAGCCCAATTCTCTGATAAATTATTCAAAATAATTGTTTATTACCTACCCTACATTTTCACAAATGGATTTACATTTGTGAAAATGTAGGGTAGGTAATAAACAATTATTTTATTTATTTATATATTTATATTTTATATTATTTATTTATATCTTTACCAGAGAAGTTGATCAACTATTTCTAGGTTTTAGGTTTTACTGAGAATTTTTTTTTTTTAGGGCTGTTCCCTTAGTCACAGTTTTTGTATCCAGGCTGTGTGACTTTGAACACGAGGAGAAGGAATAGGAAATAAAGCAGTTGCTAATGCAAATATTGCAAATATGCTGTTGGAAGACATTTTAGGACTTCTAAATGTTTTTCCATGAACTCCAATTAATTATGGTCAAAGAAATAAACATATGGCCTTGGCCTAAGGTACTGGAGTCAACAGATCCTGTGCTAGTGGCCACAATTATAACCCCAAAGTTTTAGTTCTAAGCAGAGATTTCCTTACCATTTTCCTGCAGTTTCCACTGGGCACTTTCCAGTAGGGCAGCAAAGGAAATGAGGGACAGTAAGGCACAGAGGAGGTGAGGCATCTGTAGGGGAGAAAAACCCAATTATTAAACTTCACTGAGGCTGGCTGAGTGTGCTCCAAAGTCAGGCTGGGGCTGGGCAAGGTGACAAGGACACAAAATGAGCCCCAGTGAGCTGAGGAATTCTGAGGAATTCTGAGGAATTCTTCCCATTCTGAGAACTCTGGGATCCCTTACAAATGGGATCTCAGGTTTGTGCTGGAGCTGGAGCCATGGTTTTGATCCATGTGGGATTCTCATGCCAAGGCAGTTTAGAGAATGACTCCAAGGGGATTGTGTGAGTGGCTCTGGGCTGGTGCCTTGTTAAATGTTCCTGGTGCAGGAAAAGCCCAGCTTGGTGCAGTGAGGCCAATCCCATGGGAAAGGCCCTGGATGAAGGATCAGGGGCTGCCCAGGCAGGTTTGGATCCCCAGCCCTGGAGGTGGCACTGGGACAGGCTGGGGATGGACACAGCCTGGACTGGTGATCCCAAAGCTCTTTCCCAGCCCCGGTGATTCCATGATTCCCCATGGCCAAGGCACTGCCCTGAAGGATCAATGGCATCACCTTCCACCCACCCAAAGCCCCGTTTGGCTCAGCTCATCAGCAGTTCCACTGAAGCAAAGGGTTGAGGATGACTCCAAGGAGCTGCTGAAGGTTCTGCTGGGTTCTGCCTCCATCTCTGAACAGGTGACAGCAGGGCCAGTGCCCAGGGCAGAGCTGATCCCAGCTCCAATTTTACTCCTGGCTCTGGAATCCATCTGAGCTCTCACAGCCTGAGCTTGTGAGCAATTCCAGGCAAAATTCCTCCTGGGTTCAGTGCCCAGCTCTGTCTGCAGCAAGGGCTGGGAGTGGAGATCATTGCTGCTCTATGTCCAATGTATGAATGGATATTTCTCCTGCATTTGTTCCAAATACCACCAGAACTCTCCATAAAACACCAAATACCTTTGCCAAATATTGTCATAACTACTGGGTGCATAAAAGCTCTAATGTATTTAAACTCTTAATTTTTTAACTCTAAAAACCAGTTACTCAGGTGCACTTCCAGACCTTTCAAACTGAGAGTAAACCAAATTAACAGAAATAAAATCTCTTCAAGAAAGAGATGGTGAATATAATTTTCAAAGCCTATTCTAACTACAGTGGGAGGCTGAATGCAGGTGAAAAACACAAAATTAAGTGGTTTGAGTTGGTTTTTTTCCTCCCAAACCACTCCTTCTGTAATGAAAGAGGAGTAGCCCTCCTGATTCCTTGAGAGCAGAGTGTGTTCCTGAGCAGATCAGTTCCTAGTGCAGCTCCTGCTGTTCTGAGCATCCTAAATCCTGGTCACAAATCATCCAGTGCCCTTTGGATGTGTATCCAGCTCTTAATGGGACCAGGAGCTACAATAAAGTGCCTGGAGAGTGCCCAGGAGAGGCAACAGCTCCTGTTGTGCTCAGAGAGGGGCACAAGGCTCAGGGAAAAGCCAGTTATTATTGGACAGAAATGACAGAATAATTTTGGTTTGAAAAAGAGCTCTAAAATATATAATATCCTATTAGCAGTGCTAATAACTGCTTCATTGCACTCTCAGATTTCAGGCAGGATTAGCTGGAATTTCCAACAGAAAGATTCATTTGGCAACTTTCTGAAAATTGCTGGTTTCTGTCACAGAAACATGAAATTCGTCACCACACTTCATAAACCTGAAACTGAACATCAAAACGTCAAAACAGCAGCTCAGACTGGGGGACAGCAGTGGGACTTGTGCCTTTTCTTCCATTCATCACAACCAAAACATCCAAAACAGAAAAGTTTCTCCTGCTTTGAGGGAGAAGCTGCACGATTCAGGTTTTTGATGAAAACAGTCAACAATTTGCATGGAAATGTTTCCCATTGTAGATGTGGGAGAGCACCCCTCCCCATCTCAAAATTTTATTGAAAAGTTAATCAGAAATAAGCTCAGATTCTGAACAACACCAGTGAGTGCCTGAGCACTTCAGAAATGAGAATATTCCAGCTCCAAATGTTCAGGGAATCACAGAGTCATGGAACAGTTTGGGCTGGAAGGGCCTCAAAGCCCCCCCAGTGCCACCCCTGCCATGGCAGGGACACCTCCCACTGTCCCAGGGGCTCCAGCCCCAGTGTCCAGCCTGGCCTGGGGCACTGCCAGGGATGCAGGGGCAGCCCCAGCTGCTCTGGGAATTCCAGCCCAGCCAGGAATTCCCAATTCCCAATCTCCCATCCATCCCTGCCCTCTGGCACTGGGAGCCATTCCCTGTGTCCCGTCCCTCCATCCTTGTCCCCAGTCCCTGTGCAGCTCTCCTGGAGCCCCTTCAGGCCCTGGAAGGGCTCTGAGCTCTGCCTGGATCCTTCTCCTCTCCAGGTGAGCTCCCCCAGCTCTCCCAGCCCAGCTCCAGCCCTGGAGCAGCTCCGTGGCTCCTCTGGGCTCTCTCCAGCAGCTCCGGGTCCTGCTGATGTTGGAGACCCCAGGCAGGAGGCTCTGCAGGTGGGGTCTCACCTGAGCACAGGGGCAGAGCATCCTCAGTGTCCCCTCTGTGTCCCCTCTGGAGCTCAGCCCAGGTTCCTTCCCTGGGAACCTCCAAAGGATTCCTGTCAGGAAGGAACCTCTGGACCTCACCTGGGCCAGCCCCAGCTCAGGCAGGAGCCAATGGGACAGAACAGCCATGGAAAGGAGTTTGGCAGCACTCCCAGCCCAGAAACACCAAGCCTGGTCAATAAAAGGATTCTTACTGCCAGGTGACACAGGGTACAGCCCCAGCAGTATTTACAGGTGCACATCACATGCTGAACTTGATCAGGACATAAGCACTGCCCTGAGGAAAACGTCCCCGAGACGTTTTCAATCCACTCTCAAATGAACAATGTTAAATTTGCATTAGAGTGAAGAAGAAATGAGTTCTCACCGTTGCCTGGGGAGCCTCTGGCTGGAGCTGCAGCTGGAGCTTGGCTCTGAAATGTGGAGGAAACAAAGCTCTGGTCCCAAAGTCTGCAGACAAATGGGAGTTTATAAATCCTGCTGCCAGTGCAATACCACAGGATTGCAACACGTGGCTGCGGTTCCTACTTCACATTGGGCCACAGCTACAACCAAAACAAAAATTATTTGGGACTCCCAGGTAAACTCAAGGAGGAAATGAAATTATGAGATTGTAAAGCGACCTTTAGTGATTTGCCAGAGTGAATTCCTTTCCTTGCTGGTTTTCTGTCTCTTCATCACAGAGGAAGAGCGAGGAGATAATAAACTCCCAAATGTCTGATGGGAAACACAGAATAGAGACAGAAAGAGAAAGTTCAATAAACTAAAACTTTTTCTACCTGATAAGCATGAGATAATTACATGACCTCTAATCCCAGCTCCCACATCAATCAGCAGGAAAGGGAATATTAATTTTTAATTGCTGGTTTTGAGTTGTGTTTGTTCTATGAATTGAAACTTAAGTCAACCAAAAAAAACCAATTAGTTCTATCTTAGAGATACCTGATATTTGCACATTATTTTGCTGCAGATTTTAAATATAATCTGAACCTGGTGTTCCTTTTAAACCTTAGGCATAAGAAGAGCCCTGTGTTCCACATGGCCTTTGAAAATGAGGAAAGGCTGTGTGGATTTTTCTTTTATTGTTTGTGAAGTAATTGAACACAATTCTTATTATTTGCCAGGCAAACACTGCTAATAAAAGAAAAAAAAAAATGGGGGGGGGGGGTTGTAACACACTTTAGAAATTAATGGAGAGACCCAACTTGATTCCAGGTGCTTTCCAGGGGCAGGATTCCCACAGTGCAGGGATTGTGGTGCCAGAATCCTGTTCTTTTGCTATAGAATCCCAGAATGGTTTGGGTTGGAAGGGACCTTAAAAATCATCGATTCCACCCCTGCCATGGCAGAGACACCTCCCACTGTCCCAGGTGCTCCCAGCCCTGTCCAGCCCGGCCTTGGGCACTGCCAGGGATGCAGGGGCAGCCCCAGCTGCTCTGGGAGATGTGTGCCAGGGTCTCCCAGGGAACAATCCCCAATATCCCATCCATCCCTGCCCTCTAGCACTGGCATCTATTCCCCTGTCCTGTCCCTCCAGGTGGGGCCAGGAAAGAAACGTGGCTTGAATGGGGTCACACCCACCTTTGGGGCTGAGCTGTGACGCCTTCCCATGCCCCAGGACACAACCCCAGGCCCTGCATTCCCAGGTGGCCCTGATGACTCCCAGCCCATCCCAGAGTGCCCAGCCTGCTCCTCAAACACGGGAATTCCCTGTGCCAGAGCTGCTGGCAGAGCTGGGCATGGGCGGAGCGCCAGGGCTGAGGGAGGAGAAAAGTGCTCCCTTCCCATCCCAAAAACTGCTTCCTTCCCGTCCCAAATGCTGAATAACCCAAAAGTGCTCCCTTCCCGTCCCAAAAACTGAATAACCCAAAAGTGCTCCCTTCCCATCACAAATGCTGAACAACTCCAAATCTGCTCCCTTCCCATCCCAAATGCTGAACAACCCCAAATCTGCTCCCTTCCCACCTCAAATGCTGAACAACCCCAAATCTGCTCCCTTCCCACCCCAAATGATGAATTGGCTCAGAGGGGGCCATGGGGCCATTCCTGGCACAGAACTGAGCAGCAGCCCCTGACTGCTCCCCTGAGCTCTGTGTCAGTCCCAGAATGGACAGGACGGAGCTCTGGGCACTCCCAAAGCATTCCAGGTGCCAGAGGTGTCCCCTCCTCATCCTGGCCCCTGGGTGCCTTTGAGGGCAGCTCAGAGGAGGCTGTGCTGGGCACCATTTCCAGCTCCCCATTTGTCCTCATCCCCAGAGCCCACTGTGGAGTGAGGAGCAGGAGAGCTCAGGGGGCAGGGACTCCTCCCCTGCTGCAGCAAGCACAGCCTGGGCACAAAGAACACAGAGCCCAGGCTGGGCACAGATGTGTCCCCATTTCAGAATTTGCAGTATCCAAAATCCCTTTTGGGATAACAGCAAGCCAGCAGTGACAGGCAGTCAGTGAGGCCAGTCCCAGATTCAAATAAGGGCAGCAGTGAATTTATGGGCACATTTCCTGCTCATCCTCCCTTTTCTGCTTCCATGGCTGCACGTCTCTGTAGTCACAGTGACTAATGCAGAGCTCAACAGAGCTCTTCAAGTGCCTGCTCACCGCTGAAACATGGACAAATACAAATAAGCACCTAATAATCCATACAAACAAATGCACATTTTCAGTGTGTGTTTGCATCAAGCCTTCCTAATTCCCTCAGCTCAGCTCTGGTGCCATGACCTGGTGCCCAAGCTTTCTGCCAAGAATCCCAAAAACCAGCTCTGGAGCACAGACACCTCTCTGGGTGAAACTCCCATGATGGGATGGTTTCCTGTGATCCACCAGAGGAATTTTTAAATATTAAAACACAGAGACTGTGAAAAGCTCTTGCGATGACAGCCTGGTTTTCCACTATGAGCTCATTGATTCTGAAGGGGAAATTTGGAGGGGATCAGCTTCTCCCCATCTCCTTACTCTGCTTCCCCTCTGAAATGACAGAGGATGTGCAAACCCTGGCTGTGCTTTAGTTAATGCTGAGGAAAAATTCCTTTTTGGCAGAAAAGGCCCATTAGAAAACTAGTTTCCTTTCTTAGCATTTTTGCTTTGTGGAATGACAAAGAAATCACCCCAATCCAGGAAAAAAACCCCTGTGTAACGAAGGGAAAAGGAATAATTGTAAAAAGTTTATAATCTGTATGATTTTTCTATATGGAATCCATTTTCCATGTCCATTGGCAGATTAATGCCAAAGATCAACTTTTATTCCCAGGATTTTTAATGCAGTAGCACTAAGAGGGGAACACTTTTCTTATCTGTAATTCTATATATTATTCTATAAATATAATTATTATTCTATATATATACATTCTATATATGTAATTCTCTAATTCAGCCATTTATATGAATTCATCAGGAAATACTGTGTAATATTAAGTGCACCAATGAATTTTCCTAAAAAATTCCCATTAAGCCACTCCATGGAATCACTGAACCAAGCTCCAGCCTTGAGAAAAATACAAAAACACGGGGGAAAAATATATCCAACTTCTACCAGAAAGCAAAAAGCTTTATAGGCCAGAGATGAATTTGGTTTTGGTAGCACTGGAGCAGCTGGGCAGGATGGGGATGCTGGGACTCTCCCCTCCTGGGGTGGAGGGGACAGGAAGGTGGGCAGGGGCACCACTGAGCTCTGCCCTAACCAAGCCCAGGCTGATGCAGGTCCCAGATCCAGGTGGGAGCTGTGCCCAGCCCAGGATGGCACCTGGGATCCATGGAGCAGGAGCTGGTGCCCCCTGAGAGGAGGGAAAAGGGGATTTCACCTCCTGGTGCTGCCCAGGAGCTCACAGTGTGTAACCCCAGAGCTCTGAGGGTCCCTGCACAAACCCCTGGGCTTGGAGACAGCTCCAGAGGGATTACAGGAACAGGAAGAGCCAGAAGTGCCTTGCACAAGGAATTTTAAAGAAAGGCAAAGCAAGGTGTGACATTTCCAAAGGGGTTTAAGAGCCAAATCTCATTTTCTACAGTGAATGACTCTGCAGAGTCAATGGGATTTGGGTGCTTGATTCCATGAGATGCTTTTGCAAATCTTTACAGGTGCTCAGGGAATGTGGGGCAGGGGTCCAAGAGGAATTGGTATTTCTGATGGATTTATTGCAGAATCAGAGTTATCAATCCTCCCTAGCTCAGGAACTGAGGAGGCTCCTCCAGGGCATGCACAGGGAGATGGTTCAGTGCTGCTCCAAAGTGCAGTGCAGATCCTGCTCCTCTGGTAGCAGCCCACTGCTGCCACCACAAACCTGGCACTGGATTAACCTGGCATGGATATAAACCTGGCACTGGGATTAACCTGGCATGGATGTAAACCTGGCACTGGGATTAACCTGACTTGATATAACCCTCACACTGAGACATCCTGACTTGATATAAACCTAACACCGGGACCCATCTGACATTAATATAAACCTGACACTGAGATAATCCTGACTGAGATCAACCTGACATTGATATAAACCTGACATTGATAAAAACTTGACACTGAGATCTGACATTGATATAAACCTGACACTGAGATCAACCTGACACTGAGCTCAATCTGACATTGATAAAAACCTGACAGTGATATAAACCTGACAGTGATATAAACCTGACAGTGATATAAACCTGGCACTGGGATTAACCTGACTTGATATAAACCTCACACTGAGACATCCTGACTTGATATAAACCTGACAACGGGACCCATCTGACATTGATATAAACCTGACACTGAGCTCAATCTGACATTGATAAAAACCTGACAGTGATATAAACCTGACAGTGATAATAAACCTGACAGTGATATAAACCTGACAGTGGGATCAGTCTGCCAGCACCCAGCTGGAGGAGCCAGCTGCAAGCTGGGCTCTTCTCTGGAGCTGCACTCATTTCTTGGGGATGTTGTAACTCTGAACTCCACCAGCAGCACTGCTTGGGCTGTGTTACAGTGCTGGGGGTGGGGAAATAACATCACAAACTGAAAGTCAAGGGAAAAGCCCAGTAAATTCATTTCATTGAAATTCAAAGAACATTTTCTTTGTCTGACAGCTCCTAGAAAAGGAGTTTTCAAACAAAGCCCAGCCAGGCCGTTGTAGGTCCCAGGAGAGTTTGGACAATGCTCTCAGGGACAGGGTGGGGCTGCTGGGGTGTCCAGGAGCTGCACTGATGATCCTTGAGGGCCCCTTCCAGCCCAAGATATTCCATTATTCTGTAATTAAACCTCTCAGGGATATACCTGGAAGCAAAAGGAAGCTGTGACAATTTCCTATTTTGCTATTAGTTATTAATGTATAAAGATTTATTTCATGCTAAAGCCTGGGGACCCCAGCTGAGGATGGGGTACCAGGAGAAGGGATTCAGGAGCTCACAGCAACACTCAATGCCCAGGCAGGATCCCAGCATCTCGTTACATCACTTTTTATCTGTCAGAAAATTCCAAGTTCCTCAAGGTGGGGAAAAGAAACTTTAAATTATGTAATAAGAGCTCTGACACCTCCCATGACTGAGGGAATGAGGTCATACAAGGCCTATTTGGAAAGCAAAAACTTTTCACCAGTGAACCACTGAGGCATCCCTGAACTTCAGAAAGCCAAAGAAAATTTTGGAATTACTCCAGGGCTGCTCTGTGACCTCACATTCACTCCTGTAACTCCTCTGCTGCAGTCACGTAAGAAATGGGACAATGGTGTTACCAACCCTTTCAAACTGAAATTCAGGAGCTCTGGCAGGGGAGGGTTTCCAGGACCCACAGCAGAAGAGGGAGACGGTGCAATGGCAAATCCTCCTCCAGCTCCCTTTGGTGCTACCACACACTTCTGACCGGGACAGGGCAGATTTTGGTGCCAAAACCTCAGGAATTGGGACAATCTCCATGGTCCCTTGTTGGTTTTCCCAGCTTTTACAGAGACAGGGTAACTGAGAGGCATTTTAAAAAGTTTTGTTCCATTATGAGTCTCAATGAAGGGTGAGACATAAGAGATGCAAAACTCAATGCCATTCTATCTATTCTATTCCTGGTTACAAAACCTCAGAAATGGTTTTCAGCCTATTAGCTTTTGCCACTCAATGCTGCTAATGCTTCCAACACCAACCACCTATATTTTACCCATATTTAACACCAATCACCTATATTTTAACCTATATTTGACACCAATCACCTATATTTTTACCTATATTTTAACCTGTATTTAACACCAATCACCTATATTTTTACCTATATTTTAACCTGTATTTAACACCAATCACCTATATTTTTACCTATATTTAACACAAACCACCTATATTTTTTACCTATATTTTAACCTGTATTTAACACAAACCACCTATATTTTTTACCTATATTTTAACCTGTATTTAACACAAACCACCTATATTTTTAACCTATATTTTAACCTGTATTTAACACAAATCACCTATATTTTTACCTATATTTTAACCTCTATTTAACACAAATCACCTATATTTTTACCTATATTTTAACCTGTATTTAACACATATCACCTATATCTTTACCCATTTTTTTAGCTATATTTAACACCAATCACCTATATTTTTACCCATTTTTAGCTATATTTAACACCAATCACCTATATTTTTACCCATTTTTTTAGCTATATTTAACACCAATCACCTATATTTTTACCCATTTTTTAGCTATATTTAACACCAATCACCTATATTTTTACCCATTTTTAGCTATATTTAACACCAATCACCTATATTTTTACCCATTTTTTTAGCTATATTTAACACCAATCACCTATATTTTTACCCATTTTTTAGCTATATTTAACACCAATCACCTATATTTTTACCCATTTTTAAGCTATATTTAACACCAATCACCTATATTTTTACCTATTTTTTTAGCTATATTTGACACCAATCACCTACATTTTTACCTATATTTTAACCTATATTTAACACCAATCACCTATATTTTTACCCCACGTGGTCCTGCTACAATGCATCTCCCACAGTTCTAATTCCCTGAAATATCTGGTTTTTTTGCAAGGCCATCTTTTGAGACTTGTTTTCAGCTCAATCTCTCTCTCATCAATGTGATCTCCATTCCATGGCCTCCCTGAGGCAGCACAGCTCATCTCAGAGTTTGCACACACGGCTGCACAAGGCTGTGGGAGCTTCCAGCCAGGTTTTGAGAACCTTTACAAATGCATCTCTCCCATTTCCCTGTCCTGGGCTGTGCCAGGGCTGCTCCTGCAGCACATCCCTGTTCCTGCAGCTCAGTGGCACCAGGCTGTGAATAATTCAGAGTGAGGAGAAGGCTTTGCATGAGGGAACTTCCAGCAAGGACTTTCCCAGGAGAATGATGAAACTCCTGCCTCGAGTGAGCACATCTGTTCCTGCTGGGGGCAGCCAGGATGAGGATGTGCTTGGAGTTGCTCATTTTGGGAATTGTGCTCCCTTGCTCCTCCCTGTGCTCTGACATCACCCTGATTAAACACCTCAACACAGAAAAGGGTCCTTCACCCAGCTGGAATAATTGACTCATGCCAGTAAGTTCCTGGAGCTGAGCAGAAATTTTGTGATTTGCTTGAGGAGAAATGGAAAAAAAAAAAAAAAACAGCCAAGTAAAGGATGTATTTCACATTTAAAATGCTCATGGATTTGTATTTTGGGTTGGGTTTTTTTTGCCAAAAAAAAAACTGAACATGATGCCTTTCTATGGAAACAAAATTCAAATAAAAAACTCACTGCTTTTTGCACATCTGGGAGCTCATTTGATCCTGTGCCAGGAGAGGAGATCTCTGCTGGGTTCTACTCTCATTGTGGGCAGGATATGAAGGGATGAAACTGGAACTTACAGATTTCAGGGAGAAGAGGATGTTTTCCTGGCCAGTAAATCAATGTGAGAGCCCTGCAGCTCTCACGCAGCCACTGTGGGCTCTCCTCTGTCACTTCCTAACTGCTCTGAAGGACTTGGGGGGACAATCCTCACAATTTCTAGCTGGAAAACGAATGAAACTCCCTTTCCAACTCACAGGGCAGAGCTGCAGGGCACAGGGATTCATTTGCCCCCAAATCCATTTGTTGAGAAGCTATTTTAGGCACAAACTCCTCACTCCACTTTCCCCTCTATTTCTGGCTTTTTCTGCCTATTCCTCCAGGTGAAGCGGCCAGGACAGCCCTGGCAGTGCTGCAAACAAGCCCAGCCCGTGCGTGCAGAGCTCAGGAGCCACCCAGGAGCTGGGGACTTCCTTTGATCTCCACCAGAGCTTCCCCAGCAGCAGCAGCAGCAGGGAGTCAATCAAGGGTGGCTCCCAGCACAAGGGACACGATTTCCTCGCGTGGTGACAGCCACCGTGGGGCTGAGCTGCAAAGCCAGCACCTGCCTCTGACAGAGCCTTGGCTTCACCTGCACTGCCACACTCCAAACCCCTCTGCTGTTACAGGCCTTACAAAAGAAAAGCTGTGTAAAACTCAAACTTGAGCCTTGCTTCAGCTCAGAGCAGCTGGTAACTAGCTTAAATTCCTGTGAGAAGGAATTGAGAGAATGACAATTAAATAACCTATTCTAGTAAGGAAAACAGTCTGCACCTGTAAAAAAAACCCATAAGAATCCATGAAGAAAATCTGTAAACTAAGCAAAAATAGAGGGGTTTAAGGAACATGCACCCTGGGCATTTAGTGAGCAATAAACTGTCAGTGCATTGGTAACCAATTGGATCAACACAGCTCCTTCTAATATTCCTATAAAAACATGAGCTATGCAATAAACATTCAGCTTTCCTACATAAAAAAATCAAGGGTCCCATCTGTTCCTGTTGCAGCACTCAGAGCTGAGGGAAAGCTGTGCTGACTGGAATTCCTCAGTTGTGGAATTCCTGAGGCCAGGAGAGGCAGCAGGAAAAGCCCTGCATTGCAGAACCTCTCCAGGAACACACCCGGGACAAGCTCAGCAGTCAAACACTGATATTCTTATGCAACACTTGGTTGCACCTGTAATAAAAATAATATCAACTTCAAACGCCCTGTGTCTGTTTCCTGCACCTCTAATTAATGCCTGAGATTAAGAACCATTAGAGAGAGCTCTAGTCTGGCAGTTGTAGCCATAAATCCCTTTGGCAAAGGAATTATTGTTTGCCCCGAGGAAATCAGGTTCCATCCTGACTGACATCAGTCCTGGGATCATGTCTGGAGAGTTCAGCAGAAAACAATTTCACCAGAGAGTGAAAGGATAAAGCAGCCCAGTACAAACCAGTTCCTGCTGTGCAGAGGGGATGGAGCACGTGGGGAGGAGAATTTTTTCCTCAAGCAGCTGAACTGATCAAACACTCTGCTCAAGGGTTCTGAGCACCCTCAGGGAAGGGCACTTCCACCTGCAGGGGCTGCAGGGAATCAATCCCTGCAAGGGCAGGCTGGGTGAGCCTGGCACTGCTCCAGGGAGCCTCAAACTGATCCAGGGAGCCTGGAACTGATCCAGGGACCTCGGAACTGATCCAGGGACCCTCAAACTGCTCCAGGGAGCCTCAAACTGCTCCAGGGAGCCTCAAACTGCTCCAGGGATTGTGCCCTGATCCAGGGACCCTCAAACTGCTCCAAGGACCCTCAAGCTGATCCAGGGACCCTCAAAATGCTCCAGGGGTTGTGCCCTGATCCAGGGAGCCTCAAACTCCTCAGGGGATCTGGAATGCTCCAGGGACCCTGGAACTGCTCCAGGGACCCTCAAACTGCTTCAGGGATTGTGTCCTGCTCTAGGAATTCTGCTCTGCTCCTCAGAGGAGCAGAGGGAGTTTGAGGGAGCCTCAAACTGTTCCAGGGATCTCAAACTGCTCTGGGGACACTCAAACTGCTCCAAGGATGCTAGAACTGCTCCGGGGACCTAGCTGGAACCACCACAGCCCCAGATGTGGGATGTGACCCAAGCCAGCCCCATCCCTGGCGTCCCCACCCAGCCCTGCAGAGAATTCTGCCCCAGGGGTGGCATTCCAAGAAAACCCAAAGCTCTGACCTGCAGCAGGGCTGGGAATAGCCCAGGGCAAAGTTTATTCCAGGCTGGGTGGTGGCTCCACACCTTTGTTCACACAGGCACAGCCAGGATTTGGGAACAGCCAGATCCTGAGCAGCCCTGGGTTCCCACAACTCTGCAATTATCATTTAATTACAGGGGCTGCACCTGCACTGCCCTTTCCTGACAGTTAATTGTTCATGGAGAGAGAAGGGAACCCCACAAACTTTGTAATATCTGATGCACAAATGTCTCCTTAGAGCACCTGTGGCTGAGCAGGGGGGAGAGAACTTCACTCACTTGCACTGCAGATTTATTTCTATTTAATAAACCAAAGAAAAGGAAAGATGGGGATGAAGAAACCCACAAATTCTGCTAAATAACCTTGATTTTTGTGAAGGGAATGAAGGTGCCATTACCTCACACTGCCCTGCTGTGCAGCTCAGAGCTCAGCAGAGGCACCTGGGTTGGGAAATCAGAGCTCTGCAAGGCAGAAATGTGGTTGGAAGAGCAAAGCTCCAAGTCCCTCGTGTAAAACCACATGTGAGAGAGTGCAGAGAGCTTTGTGGGACTTCTCTGCAGGCTCTGTCGTCACTGCAGACAAACCATGAGACTCCTCACCTCCACTTCTCATTTTAGATGAAAGCCCCGCCAGCCCTGGTGTTGAAATCCAGCAGAGTTCAAAGCAGCTCAATGAACCTTCCTCATCACCCACTTCATTGTCTGCGGAGGAGAATTTCAAGCCACTTCTCTTAAAAGAACTGAGATGTTCCGTGGAAGGGGAATCCTGGTCAAAAACAAAGAAAAAAAATGAAAATCCCCTTTGTTGAACCCTGGGGAGGCGGTGGAGTCCCCATCCCTGGAAGTGCTCCAGGAACAGCTGATGTGGCACTGAGGGCTCTTTATCCTGATCCCAGCCCCAAGGAAAACCATCCCAGCTGGTGCCACTGCTGCCCTTGGAGGAGGATGGGAGCTGAGCTGGAATCCCCCCAGAGTCCCACTGGAACACATGGGGAATAAAATAGGCGCTATCCCATTAATTGATTTAAAATTAAATAATTTTAATTCCTTTAAAATTAAATTAATTTTAAATTAATTAACTTAAAAATGAATTTAATTTAAAAATCCAGGTGATGCTCAGGCTGTTTGCAAGTTTCCAATAATTATCAATAAATCCCAGCAGTGTGGGTGCACAAACACCCAGGAGAACTCTGCCCTTCAGAAAGGCTTGGGCTGGGCTGAAAGGGAAAAGTGCTGAAATTTGTTCAAATCAGTTCAGGTTTGGGCAGCTGAAATGGCCATACAGAGATAGGGAGGATTTTAGATTTCCTTGGGAACAGTTTAGAGTCTCACCATAATTATTAGAACATGAGGCACTCAAAGTTGTCCTGATAGATTTGGGGAGGGAGGCAGGGAGAAGAAATAAAGAAAATCAGAAAAAGAAAGAAACAAACAGAAGGAAAGAAAAGTAGAAACATTTTATGTAAAGTTTCAAAATCTGCTTTTGGGGAATCTTATTTTTAGGCACTTAAAAGCAAACTGCTAACCCAACCCATTCCAATCCATTTTGCCCGTGGTTCCAGCCTTGACCAGTTTTGATTGAAAATTCTTCCCAAATGTTTGGATCTCCTTCCCCCTTACTGAGGACTTTCTGGGGTAATGAAGCATTTGGTAAAAAAATAGAAAATTCCACCTTCACTCACAATTTCACTGAAAAGAAACTCCCTGGCTCAGAGTTTCGGCAGCGTTTTTGGTTGTTACCAACCTGTGGAGATGTAAAACTGTGCTGAAACCACAGAGTGAAAGAGGAAGCAGAGGGAGCATTTCCCAGGTAACCCCAGCACGTCCTCAGCCAGGAACAGCCAAGGCTGGGATGCCTTGGCAGGACCAGGGATCCCAGCAATTCCTGGGGGCTGGAAAAGCCCTCCCAGAGCCTGGAGTCCAACTTGTACCCAGCCCAGAGCTCCGAGTGCCACTCTAGGGCCACCTCCAGGGATGGGGGCTGCAGACCCCCATGGGCAGTGCCTGGGCACCCTCTCCTGGAAGGAATTGCTCCTGGATAATCCTGGAATTGCTCCTGCATAATGTTGGAATGGCTCCTGGATAACGCTGGAACTGCTGCCTGGATAACACTGGAACTGCCCCTGGATAACCCTGGAACTGCCCCTGGAATTGCCCCTGGATAATGCTGGAATTGCCCCTGGATAACCCATGTGTGGCTGCCTGTATAATCCTGGAATTACCCCTGGATAACCCTGGAAGTGCTGCCTGGATAACGCTGGAATTGCCCCATCCTGAAACTGCCCCTGGATAATGCTGGAATTGCCCCTGGATAACCCTGGAACTGCCCCTGGATAACCCATGTGTGGCTGCCTGGATAATGCTGGAACTGCCCCTGGATAATCCTGGAACTGCCCCTGGATAGCCCTGGAACTGCCCCTGGATAACCCATGTGTGTCTCCCTGGAGGGAGGTGCTGCTGCAGCCCCAGCCTGGGTCTGTGTGTGGGATCCCCCTGAGCCTGGCACTGCCCCCAGGACCCATTCCCAGAGTTTCTTTGGCAATCCTGGCACAGTTTGGCCCTGTCCTCGCTCTGCTGGCTCCTGCTGAGCTCCCTGGCTGCCCCTCCTTGGCAGGGCAGCTCTGTGGCTCCAGGGCCGTGCTGGGGTGCCAGAGGGGCAGGCAGGGCTCACAGGGCAGCTCTGTTATGTAATGGGCCAGGCTGGCTGCACAACTTCTCCCAGAATGGGCTGGGAGACCTGGCCTGACCTCAGAAGCCACAAGCCCGACCCTGGCTGCTGTCCCAGCCTTGTCACTGTCACCGTGCTGGGTGTGCCCAAGGACGGGCACCTCTGCGCCCCTGAGCTGGGAGAGCCCTCCCTGCCCATCCAGCCCAGCTGTGCCCCAGCCCTGAGTGCCACCTCCAGGGGACACCTCCAGGATGGGCACTCCAAACCCCCGTGGGCACGGCCTGAGCGCCCTTTCCATGGAGAAACTCCTGCTGGTGCCCACCCTGAGCCACATTCTGCAGAGTTTGCACTGGCTTTACCATTACAGACCACAATAAAGAAACTGATTTTCTTCATTTGCTAAGGAAACCTTTTCAACTATGAATTCCCAATCCTTCCCTTTGACATAAACCCCGCCACGTTCCACTGGACATTGATCAATCAATTCTTGTCACATATTTTCCATGTCAGCACTGTCCTGCACCTATGGATGGTGACTGGCACCAGTTTTGGATTTGGCTGATTTGGTTTCCAGGTGCTGAAGAATTGCAGTTATCTTTCTGCTCATTTAAATAACAGAATCTTTAACTCAGAATGAACAAAACCTTTGTGTTTAACTCCCCAGGTCAGGATTTCCCTCCTGTTATTTATACCTGAGACTTGAGGAATGGCAGTGGGAGTTAAAGTGGAGATTAAATACAAACAAAGAGGATTTCATTTCATAAGAAGCAAAGCTAAATGTACACAACTCAAAATTCTCATCAGTGCTTAGCTGGTGGCAAAGTAAAACATCAGAATAAAGTCTGAAGATGATTTCTTTTTAATAGAATTTGTAATTAGACAGAAAGGCACCAATTCTCTGCTACAAACTGCAGCTGTGTGTGTGAGTTTCATCCCCCACACCCGCAGCAGCCCTTCCAATGGAAGTTGTTCCTTTGGGCTTTACCCATAGTTAGTAATGGGCTTGTGGTTTCAGTCAGTTTTGGTGCTGCTCTGTCGGGAGCTTGCAGCACTTTCACAAAGCAAACCCAAACTGAAAGCACGGAAGTCCCAGCGGGTCACGTTGTCCCTGTGTCACCAGGATCCTCTGGGCACCCCCAGAGGGGGCAGAGCCACCCACAGGGACAGAAAAGAGGGCAGGGAGGAGTCGTGGCCACCCCTGGAATGAAAGGTTTCGTTCCTGGCAAGAACCTGCTCTGGGCTGGCCTCGCTCCCTGTGCCCACCCTGTCCCTGTGCCCATCCCCTCCTCGCCCTCATCCCCCTGATCACAGCCTGGGCTCCATTCCCTCGTGGAATGTCTGAAATTCCCAACCACACCGAGTCTGTAATTCCTTTTCATTCCCTCCACACTCCCTTCCCTCGAGGGCATTCGGCTGAACCTCCTCTGCTGCAAAGGAAATAAAAATAAAGTTGCACGAAACACTTGACTTGAATCATGTACATTGCCTGAAATTTATACAGTTTACACCATGTTTTAACTTTTCCTTGTATTAAATGCCAGGCTTTGGCTTACCCTGTGTTTTATCTGCAGTGTTCAGCCAGACCCTCCCAAAGCTGAGTGAATTTCCAAAAAAGCCCAAGAGAAGCTGCAGTTTATTCAAACTTTGAATATTTTCTCTAAACTCTGACCTCATTAACACTTTTGAAGTCACTGCTGCCATCAGAAACTTCAGCTGTGCTGCTGACATTCAAATTGGGCAATGAATGCATTTCCCACCACGACTGCAAGTCTCACTCCTGGTGCCAACAAAACTCACATGACCCAGTGCCAGTCTGCAAGGCCTTGAGATGGCATCAAAACAAAGTCCTGCCAAGGCTTTTGTTAGGAAATGAAAAATTGTTCAAGCCCAAAGTGTGGCCAACTTCGGACCAAAAGAACTGAACTGGGGGGATAAACTCCAGGAACCTGCTCTGGACAAGGGGATTGGCTTTGGACAGCCCTGCAAAGGGCCCACAGCTCAGGCCAGGAGTTAAACTGGTCTTTTTATCCCACTGCTCTTTGTTCTGCTACTCCAGCACAGCCCAGCCTGGTGGGGGAACCTCTGGGATAAAGATTTGGGAAGAGAGGAAAAGCCTGCACTCGTGGTACAAATGGAATGAGATTTTCTCTCACTGTGGCAGTTGTGTTGTTTTGGAGGAAAAGGCAGAATTGGAGAGAGGAATAGGGAGTACAGGAGAAGGGAAAGGACCTTCCACTGTCCCAGGCTGCTCCAAAACCCAATGTCCAGCCTGGCCTTGGGCACTGCCAGGGATCCAGGGACAGCCCCAGCTGCTCTGGGCACCCTGGGCCAGGGCCTGCCCACCCTGCCAGGGAACAATTCCTAATTCCCAATATCCCATCCAGCACAGCCTGGCAGTTTTCAGCCATTCCCCCTCGTCCTGGCTCCTCTGATGGGCTCTGACATTCAGAGCCACCCAAACCATCAGTGCTGTCCAAGCTTGGTGCATCAAGAGCTAATTTACAGCAGAAAATGGCACCACTTCCCTCTTCCACTTCTGCAACTCCCCTCATTGTTTTAATAACCTCATTCAATCATTTTCACCTTCCCTCCAAGAATTTCACATTGACAGTCTCGGCACCCTCACAGTCCCAGGGGGGATTTACCAGGGCATTTGATATCGCACAATTAAAATACTGAAAGATTGAGATACCTGACTAAAGGAACACAAACACACCATTTGTTTCTGTCATGTGCTCCAGTTACAACCTCAGTCTCTTCTTTTAGGCAAATAACTTTCAAAAGGGGAAAGAAATGCTACAAAGAGTTTCCACCATCGAGGATGACATTGTGCCTTTTACCCCGGAGTGAGAAATTCACTCCCAGCTTTGATCTGCAGGGTCTGATCTGCCTGGGGAACATCACAGAGAGTGCAGCAGCTTCAGGGCACTCTCTGATGGATAAATCCCCATTAGAGACTCAGACCAAGGGTGAGCTCACTGGCAAGACTAAAGCTCCTAATTCATCTCAGAATGAACAAGCTCCAGAGCAATTCCTTAAAAAATGTACAGTCAGTCATTTCCTTCAGTCTACTTCCCCTTTTTGTCATTTTCCCTGTATTCAGTTCAGGTTTTTGGCTGAATCAGAAGCCTCTGGGCAGTTGTGCCCCTTCCAAAGGCTCTGCTGGGCATCCACCCTGCAGCTCCCCTGTGCCCAAAGGGCTGCCAGGAGCCAGGGCCTCAACAGAGACCTGGCTTTGCTCCTTCTCAGGGCAGACCAGCAGGAATTTCTCCATGGAAAGGGTGCTCAGGCCTTGCCCAGGGAGGTTTGGAGTGCCCATCCCCACAGGTGTCACCTGGAGGTGGCACTCGGTGCTCTGGGCTGGGGACAAGGGGCACAGCTGGGATTCCATGGGCAGGGAGGGCTTTTCCCACCTCAGGGATTCTGTGAGTTGGTTTAACAGCAAACTTGTGTGCACACTGTGGCCTTAACTCCATTGCACTGAGAGAAACCAGAGGCACAAACCAGGTCCAGCAAACCCAGGAGCTCCTCCTTTTCCCAGAGGTTTTCCCCATTCCCTGGGGTGCACCAGGGCAGCACCAGCCCTGCAATCCCCCTCAGAGCACTGGGGGCTGCTGGAAGCAGAGCAAACCTGTGAGGTTGGGGTTCCCTGTTCTGGGGGTGCCCCAGGCTCCTCCTGCAGCAGCTCCAGGCAAACCCTGCAGGGTCTCAGCTCCCTCCCTGTGCTGCTCCTGACCCCAGACCAGGCACACCAAGCCCTCATCTGCAAGGGCTGCTCTGAAAATGCTGCATGGGAGAGGCTTCTCCTTCCCTCTGCCTCCTGCTCACAGCCCCTTTATCACCCTGCCTGAAAACCACCCCCAGTTACAGCTGGCCCTGCTTTGCCAGCCCTGGCTCAGTTGTTGGGTGATTTTCTCATCACTCAGCGGCAGATCCCAAACAAACACATCCCCAGCTTTGCTTTTAGCAGTAGGAACATCTCTGCCAGCATTGAAAACCTCACCAGGGTGAATGTAATTAACCCTCCCCTCTCCCCTGGAGGTTTCCCTGCTGCTCTGTGCATCCCCCTGCTCAGGCCCTGCACAGCTCCTCTCCCCCAGCATTCCCAGGGCACAGTCTCAGTTCTGCAATGTTTGCTCAGGAGGCTTCCAGGCTCAGACAGTTTTGACAAAATCAGCGTGGTTTGAGGAGGAGAAAAACCCACAGACACGAGCACAAAGCCAGAGACATGGCATCATCTTCCTGAGGTGAGCAGAAATTCCATGGCTGCTCTCAAGTGTTTATGAGAAAGAAACCCTTTTCATTGAAAAAGCTTCTTGTGGAGACTCATTTCAAACAGAGAGTGAAATGAGCTCTCAGCTCCTGAACCCTCAGAGCTCAGATTTTGTGCCATAAAATTTTCCAGTGTGGAGGTGGCTGTCCCAGGCCCTGCATGTCCTGAACCACAGCCTTCAATGTCTCTGGAGCTTTTTTGGTGCATCCCACAGGCTCCATACATTGACACTTTACCTCCTCTCTGCCCCAACAACCTTTGATTAGAAGGTATAATAACCAAAAATGGCTTTGAAATACCAAAATAACTTATTTAACAGGGTATTTTTTTTAAGCTTCAATTTCTTCCCATTATTGCTTGCCATGAAGTGGAGAAGTGGGGCAGGGGAGCACTGATGGGTGAATCTTTTCTCTTAAACCTTCTCCTGCTTTTTACTAAATTGAAATCAAACTTACCCAGGTTGGAAGTCCAGCCTTGCCTTGGGGAACCTCTCTGGCAGAGAACCAAGGAGAGATCCCTGCTAGAAACAGGAAATTTTGGGTCTTGTCCAACCAGAACAACATTTCTGGGTCTGAGAGTCCCGGGAGAGCCCTGAACCAAAACGATCCCTCCTCACACTCCCCTTTAACTCCTCCTTTGCCCCCAAATTTGGGCACCACAGGATGTTCACCTCCCCCAAGCAGGGTGGGTTCGGAGCACCTGGGTCCTGTTATCCCTGAACGCTGGGAAGGGACCTGCAAAGCAGAGTTTTCACACAGGGCAAAGCAAGATCAGCAGGGTACAACGAGGTTAAAGAGAAATATTGTACTAAAATGTACTAAAAAATACTAATGTACTAAAATGTACTAATGTACTAAAAAAAAAGGCAAAGCAGGAAGACCTTGAATTCCTCCCTTTGGCTGCTGATGCTCGAGGGCTCAGCCACTAGAGGGAAATGTAAGATCAGGGAAAAGGGAACTTCATCCTCTCCAGCTGGGGCTGGCCTTTCTTTCCAAAACTTCAGAGTTCAGTGACAAAGTGTATTTGGTTATTTTGAACACTGGGTAAGGTTAATTAGGAATTTCTGGACCTCTGGGACCAGCTTCATTACAAAAATTAAAAACCTAAATCTTGAGCAGGAAATTGAAGCTCTGGGAAATGGTCAGCTGGTAAAAATGGCTCTGTTGGCACAAAGGGAGCAGGGAATGAATCCTGAGCACTTTTCCCTGACTGGGGGAGAAGAAAGGGGCAGATTTGGTGCCAAGGCCGAGGTGCTCCAAGTCCCTGAGCAGCACTTTCCCCCCAGGCTGCAGCTCCTGTCCTTTGGAGGAAACCTTGCTCCAGGAGAGCCTCCCCTGGGGAGGAAACCTCTCTTGGGCCAAACTGGGAGTGATCCAAGGCTGAGGAGAGTGGGATGAATTCCTGGTTTCCTGCTGTCCCCAGAGAGCCTGGAGTGGAGCAGCCTGTGCCAAAACGTCCCAGCATCTGTGCTGTGTTTGCTGAGCCCCAGGAGCAGCCTGGGCTGGGACCACTGAGATCCCTCAGTGCTGCCCCTGGAGGGCTGAGGGTCCTCTGGTGCCCCACCGGCCTGAATTTCAGGGGGAATAAATGCAACATTCCCGTGGATCCCATAGAAACCTCAGGCTTCATTCATGCAGAGCTGGCTCTCTCATTTAATGACAGCTCACAGCTTGGCATTGCCCCACCAAGCTTTTGTCTCATTTTCCTTTCCATTCCTCTCCAGGAAATTAGAAATCAAACATGGAAGTGTTTTCTGCTGCTCTGCTTCTCCCAAGACCGAGATGGGAGCGAGGATGTTCCTTCCTGTGGCTCCCTGGATAGGACAAAGGGCATGGAAACTGTTCTAGTGAGGGAAAAGCTGGCCAAGGACAGGTGAAACACGGCCTAAACCCCAGCACAGGAACTCCCTGGGGAGCAGAAACACCACAGGGGAGCTTTTCTGGCATTGCTGTGATGGGCAGAAAGTTCTCTTGTGCTGGGGCATCCCCTGGCAGGAATTCCAGCAGCTCTGGTGTCTCTCAGAGGGAGTGGGCTAAGGGAATCAGAGTTCAGAGTTTCCTCATTAGATGAACACTCAGAGCCAGGAGGGGACGAGTGAAGGTGCCTTTTCTCCCTTGCTCTGTGCTCAGTGACCAATCCCTGTGCTCAGTGATCACTTCCTGTGTTCAATAATCAGTTCCTGTACTCAGTGATCAATTCCTGTGTTCAATAATCAGTTCCTGTACTCAGTGATCAGTTCCTGTGTTCTCCCTTATTCTCAGTGATCAGTTCCTGTGCCCTGTGATCAATCCCTCTGCTCAGTGATCAATCCTGTGTTCTCCCTTGTTCTCAGTGATCAATCTCTGTGCTCAATGATCAATCTCTGTGATCACTCCCTGTGCTCAGTGCTCAGTCCCTGTGCCCAGTGATCAATCCCTGTGCCCTGTGATCAATCCCTGTGCCCTGTGATCACTCCCTGTGCCCAGTGCTCAGTCCCTGTGCCCAGTGCTCAGTCCCTGTGCCCTCTCCCTCTCACACACAGCAGCCCTGCTCCTTTCCCTGGGATCAGCCCAGCCCTGCAGGAGCAGTCCCTGGCCAGGAGCTCTGTGCTCCCTGCACGGAGCCCAGCTCAGAGCTGGGCACAGCAGGAGCTGCAGCAGGAGGGCTTTGCTTGGAGGGAGCCCCAGAGAATTCCCAGCTGCACCAGCCACATCCAGCAGCTCTATCCCCACTGGGCAGAGCTGCTGACATCTCTCTCTCTCTCTCCTGCTGGTCCCCTGCCAAACATCAAAAGCACTTTTCATGCAGAGCAGCTCAACAAAACTGACAGTGTGAAGTGAGGGAGGCCACAGATGAATGAGAATGGCACAAGATCTAAAACCCACTTGGAGCTGTTGAATTCCCCCCAAGGAAGCAGGGAAAGCTGCTTCTGCTTATTCTGGTTCATTTGGTTCTGTTCTTCAGCTTTTTCCCTCAAAATCTGCATTTTGCTTTAAGGCAAAGCTGCAGAAATGGGAGGTGGTGCTGAGCAATTCCTCTGCTCCCCTTCTCCTTGGGCTCATTTTGTCTGTTTGTTGTTATCTCCTGAGCTCCTGTCAGCTCAAAGGGAGCAAAGGCATTGTCAGCTTTTAATTTCCTCATATGAACACTCCTCTTCCAAAACCACAAAAAGCAGCTTGGATTTTAGGGACAGAAATGGCAGAAGGGAGCAGTTGTTTTGTTCTGTAACATTCTCCCTCAAAACCCCCTCATTCCTCACCAGCCCCTGCAGACTATTTTCCCTCGTGCTATTTGATTGGGGAAAAAAAAAATCTCTAAACTATTCCTAGTCACTTGAGAAAATAGTTGTCTGTGTATTTTGGGCATTGATGTAAAAGTGATGTACATTTTCCATCTCTCCACTAACCCCACCCTCATCCCAGAGCCACCCGAGGGTTGCTGCCTCTGTCCTTTCTTCCTCTGCTCTTTATGGGACATCCTGAAATTTTTATTTCTCTCAGGGCTGCTGGTACCACTTGGAAAGCTCAATTAACACAGGATTTTTTTTTTTCCTTGTGCCCAAGGATTTTTTTCCTGGGAATCTCTGTCCCCTTCAAGCCCTTTTAGTCATGGTTTGGTGAGTGCAGCCTCTGCACCCAGGAAGTTTCACACACTTCTGCAGAAGGATCATGAAACTGAAACCTGCTGGGCTTTTGTGCATCAGGGAGGAGCAGAGCCCTGAGAAATGGCCCAGACAGAGGCTGGGGTGATAAGTGGGGCCTTACCTGTCTGTGATTTTAACCTAGAAAATTCCTTCCCTGTTGGAGGGAGAGAACCTTTAGAAAGAACAAATGGAAAGCTGTAGGAAGTGCAGGAAGGTCTTGGGAGTCAGGAGGAGATTGTGCTAATACCAAACTTTGAATTCTTCATTAATCCAGGATGAGGTACTGAAAAATCTCAGTTTGAGCATCTCAGTTTGAAAAGAACAGAAGCAGTCTGCACTTGTGTGTCCCTTTAGCCACTGCAGAGCTGAACTTGGAGCAGGGACTTTGGAGATGCTCAGAGGCTCCTCTTTCCCTCCCTGTGTGCATTTGCACTGCACTGACCCTGTTTGAAGGACACTTCCCACTCCCTGCTGGGATGGACCAAGCAGGGCTGTCACAACATGCCTGAAATATCATTTCTAACATCCTCCTTCCTCCTGCTGTTGCCTCCTGGAATAAAGCTGTGGTTGGTCACTCCTTCCCTCCAGGGACACGGGGGAAGGTGATTTACAGAAGGCAGATGAGAAAGGTTGAATAAATGTCTCATTTAGGGCCTGATTGTGCTATTGTTATTCATGAAGAATCATTGCTTATTCCCACCAGGACCTACTCCTGGATTAGCCTCGACCTTAGCAGAAAAGGCCTTAAAAGGTGATTTTTGGCAGGAGAGAGCCCCTCTGCAGTGCAGCAGGGCTGGAGCTCTGCTCGGGGCTGGAGGAGCCTGGGCTGCCACAGCTCCCTGGGAGCCCCTGCATGGGCTGGCACCTCCTCAACAGAACATCTCCAGCATTGCAGGGGGAAATGAGAGGAGCTGATGGGGCTGAGAGTGCTCCTGAGTCATCACTGCAGGTGCTGAACCACATCTGACTGCTCCAGTCAAATGATTGCTCCCATCACCTCTCACCTGAAAACACAGTCCTGAGCTCTGGGATGTCCTGGGGCAGATGGACACAATCCTGAGCTCTGGGATGTTCTGGAGCAGAGGGACACAATCCTGTCCCTGAGCTCTGGGATGTCCTGGAGCAGAGGGACACAATCCTGTCCCTGAGCTCTGGGATGTCCTGGGGCAGATGGACACAATCCTGTCCCTGAGCTCTGGGATGTCCTGGGGCAGATGGACACAATCCTGAGCTCTGGGATGTCCTCGGGCAGATGGACACAATCCTGTCCCTGAGCTCTGGGATGTCCCAGAGCAGTTGGACACAATCCTGTCCCTGAGCTCTGGGATGTCCCAGAGCAGATGGACACAATCCTGTCCATGAACTCTGGGATGTCCTGGGGCAGATGGACACAATCCTGTCCCTGAGCTCTGGGATGTCCCAGAGCAGTTGGACACAATCCTGTCCCTGAGCTCTGGGATGTCCCAGAGCAGATGGACACAATCCTGTCCCTGAGCTCTGGGATGGCCCTGCTGGGACCTGTGGGGTCCCTCCCAGCCTGAGCCCTCCTGGCATTCTGTGGGCAGAGAGAATCACACTGATCTCCAAAATATTTTGGCTAATTGAGCAGGAAGGACTCAAGAGAGAGAGGGACCAAGTTCCTATTCAGGTGCTGAAATTTAATTTTTTCAATTTATCTCAGACTAAAAAAAACCCCAACAAAACAACAAGGAAGTTCTTATAGTGAGGTTTCTTTGTTTCCTCTGCTGCTGCTCTGCTGTGATTTAAGAAGTTTTTAATCTCAGCTGCTCAGTGCTCTCAGAGCCAGCCAACACCAGCCCATTCCCATGGAAATTCTCCTGCCTGGAGTGTGGAGCCAGTCCAAGCCTGGCAGGAACAGGGAGGGACTCACAAAGACTCAGAGAAATCCCAGGTTATTGGATTTGCTAACTCATTGCACTTTCATTTGCTAATTAACAAGCTCAAGGGAATGAAGAAAAGCCACCACCAGTTAAGATTCTGACCCCCTGCTGCTCTTGTTTGCTGTTTATTGGATAAAATCCAAATTTCTCCGTGGTTGCTGAGCTGAATTTTGGAGTTGTGGGTCAAACTCTTTGAGCAGGGCCCATTCTGAATTATCCATCCTGCAGAACCCTTCGTGCAGGGCTGCAAAGCTGTCACTAAACACGGAATTAAATGTTCCCTTCAGTCACCCTGCACCAAGCACTGCACATTTCCCTGCCAGGAAGCAACTTCTGCTTTCCTGGGAGATGGGGTGCCCAAGGAACTCAGTGGAGGCCCAAGAACACCTGGACCATTCCTCAGGGATTAAAAACGAGCTGATCTGCAGCTCAGCAAGAGCACACAGGTCACCATTAACAATCTTTGCGTATTAATGAGGGAATTTAAGCCCTGTTGGCATTCAGAGCTAACTGACTCCAAGTGAATTCTGTTCCTTCCAAGCTGAGCCTTTGCTAAGCTGCAGAAAACAGGCAGGAGGTGCTTTTTGTTCCTTTTTCCCTTTTTCCCCCCACAGCTGCTCCGTGCTTTGCTGTGAAATCTGCCTGAGCCATCTGGACTTGTGTTTCCAAAGTGCCCCTTCAGAGGAACACTCAGGCAGGTTCTGTTTTTCCAAATCCACAGAGCTCATCCAAAGGAACAAGGAGGGAGGAAGCTGGAGTGCACATCAGAGCAGCCCTGCTCTCTGGGAAATCCCACCCAAGGCCAGGACAGCTCTTGCAAGGATAAATCTCCCTCAGAGCTCCCTGCCAATAAAATTAGGTGTGAGTTACTGATGGACTGAGTCACTGAGCACACTGAGGGCTTGAAATGTTCTCCTGCTCTTAGATGGAAAATGATTTATCAATTCAGAATATTTTTTACTTAGGTTACAGATATTTTCATAACATTTGAAATGAAAACTGACAATGGGTTGATACAGAAATACAAGATTTTGCTTGAAACTCAGATTAATTTCACTCCTTGGAGTGGGAAACTGCAAAGCCTTGATTCGAAATCCCAGATCCCTTGTAAAAATCCCAAGATCCATTAACAGCTTGCAAGCTGTGCAGAGCCTGTTGGAACAGCTGGGATCAGTCCCTGAGCTCCTGAGCATTTTCAGTAAAACTTTGGGCTTTCAAAAAGGCTCTGAATAATGGCACTGGTAAATACTTTGCAGTCAAATAATAACAGTGCTAAACAGAGCTGTCCATTTCTGTAGGAGCCCCCCAGCACTTTTTGGGGTGGGAGCTCTGAAGTGGAGCAGTTTGGGACAGGGAGCAGGAGGAGCTTCAAGCCCTGGGTGTGCAAAGGCAGAGCCAGGAGAGGTTTTGGCCCCAGCCTCTGGGTTTGGGTGGAAAAGGCTTCCAGGGAGAAGGTCTGGAGCAAATCCTCCAGGACCTTCTGCCTGGGGATGGTCCTGGTTGCGTTTCTGGCTGTTACTGACAAGAAATAAAATCAGGCAACAACCAAAATCAGCTGCTGCAAGAACCTTCCTGGGGTTTGGGTGCTGTAAAAATCCCTACTGATAAAATAAGACCCATAATTTTTGGACCTTGTGGTCCCAAACCCTGTGGTGCTGCTGAAATCTTCCTTTGCTTGGCCTCCTGAGGTTCCTGGAGGTTCCCAGGCATTGGGAAGAGCTGCAGGCACATCTGGGACAATCCCTTCCCTGCACACTCCCAGGATTTCCTTGCACTCTGCATTTATGGGATTTTAGGTCCCTTCCAGCCCAAACCATTCCATATCTGCGATATGGAACAAAAAATTGGGTACAAAAATGGCTTTTTAAAGCCCCCTCTGGCCACAATGGAAATCAGGAGATTTCACTCCTTTTCCCCCATCCCTTCCATTTCCAAATGTTCTTAGCATGTACTCATTTCTTGAGCTCTAACTCTGTAAAAATGCCTCAACAGATGAAAATCAGACCCAGGTTAATGAGACAGCCAGAGCCAAGGAATTCTAGAGACAATACAGACACAAGTGTCTACTTATTGCAGCCAGGAGTCGTTTTCTTGTTTCCCTCTGATGGATTGAGGGCTTTTTCCCCTGATCACAATTGAGTGTACAATATGTTAGATTGAAATTAGAATATATTAGCTTGCAGCACCCCTCAGTTTATTGTCAGGATGAGATTGTTAAGCAGTGATTCAGATTGATGGGTTTGCAGCAGAACCTGCTGCAGGAAGGAGAGGCAGAGGGACAATAAGAAACAATTTTAAAGGGAAAGCATTTCTCCTCAGCAGCTCAGCAGACAACAGAGAAATCATTTAAACCATTCCCTAATCTGGAATTTATATTCCTTCCTAGGGCTACTGAGAGAATAAGGATTTTAAAGGACAAGAATGGATTTTAAAGGACAAGAATTGCTTTTAACTCCTAAAGTTTCCCACAGCACACACTCAGGACTCAGACAGACACTGTCCTGTGACTGACAGTCCTGAGATGGACATTTCTGAAAGTGCATTTAGCCAAGCTTCCTTCAGTGCCCCTCAGCTCAGTGAGTTGCTGTTTCTCCTCCCAGTGATTTTAACAATTCAATGTGGCTCTTCCCATTGAAAATGCTGATTTAAGTACAACCTAAAAACTTCTGTAAAGTTGGGAGATCTATCCTTGCATGTGTCAGTGTGGGTTAAAAATCCATTTTGTGAGGATTTTGGGTTTTAAAGCCCGTTTAAACCTGTTTCAATGGAAAAGCAGACAGATCTAGCACATGACCAGCTTTGCTGACAGGCAAGCAGCACAACAGAGGTTTGCCCATCCAGTTGTTCCCTCTCATCCCACCTGTCCAGCCCCAGGAACTCACTCACTCCTTGTTCATGAACTGCAGGAGGAGGAAAACTCAGCCTGAGCCAAACAACAAACATCTGGATTGCTCCTGGCCTCAGCAATCCTCACTAGGATCAGCCACTAACAGTTCCCAGAAGAATAAGATTTACAATGTTTTTCTTCCTAATGGTTTTTTTCTTTTCCATCTAAAACTTGTGTTAATGGATTAAAGCCTAATAAATAAAATCTCCTGGAAGTGATGATTAATCAGTTATGAGTTACTCAGACCTCTTGGTTGAGCAACTGAAGGGAAAGGGCCTCAAAAATCCTGGGTTTGAGCTGAGCTCTGCTGCTACCAGAGGCTGCTTTGGCAGAACACCTGTGCAGGTTAAATTCCAGCTGCAGGAGAGCTGCAGAGCTCAGGAAACCACAGGGAAAAAAATGGAATTATCAGGTTGGAAAAGGCTCCAGGACCCCTGAGCCCCAGCTGTGCCCGATGCCCACCCTGTCCCCAGCCCAGAGCACCGAGTGCCACCTCCAGGGATGGGGATCCAACCCTCCTGATTTGCTTTACAGGACAAACCCTGAGAATTTTCCATTCAGGAGTCACAGTAGTTCCATATTTTCTGCTTTGAGATGTTTTGCTGTCATACAGCTAAATATATCCACTGAACACAGGAATTACTTTGAACAACAGAAACATTTAATCACTTAAATGATAAAAATGCACTTTTCTGCCACTCTCCTCACTGCACAGAAATTACAGTTGGAAAGGACTTTAAAGCTGAGGAGTTTCTCTCCTTTACAAATGAAGTCTCTTGGCCTTGCAAGACTTTTCCCTGCATTATATTTACTGCTGGTTTACCCCAAAGGAGATAAAGCTCTCATAAATTACAGAGTCCCAGCACTTAGTCTGGGGGATAATTGGTGAAGTCTCCTGTGTCAGGAAGATCTTCCCAGCCCTGTCACCAAAATGTCTGAGGGATTAATCATCAATCATTAATCATTCATCAGCACAGCAAATACCAGAAATAGAAGCACACCAAGCTTTGCTCCTTTTTTCACTCTTTCTGTTGATAATGCAAAGTAATTGACATTAAACGATTTGACAGACACTGACTGGGCCTTGGGGTTGTTATGGATCAGGGCTCCCAGTGCCCCCAGATCTAAGGCAAATCCTGGCTCTCTCAGGAGAGGCTCCCTGAGTCCCCACCCCAGTGGTTTTCCAGGTTCCCAGAACATTTACAGTTGGTTGAACACCCTGGGACAGCTCCCACCATCCCAGGCTGCTCCAAGCCCCATCCAGCCTGGCCTTGGACACTGCCAGGGATGGAAAACGCTCTCATTCAAATACATGCAAAGCAGGGCTCATTTGGTTTGCAAATCTCAGCCAGGAACCCTCCCTGCAGCTCCTCAGTTCCCATGGGTTTCACCCTGGTCCCATCCCACAGGAGTTCATTCTTCTTTCTCATGGTGGGTGAGCTGTGCAGGAGCAACCTGGAATTCTCCAGGAGAAATCCTGCTCTGCCTCCAGGCCCTCAGCTGGGGCCACTCCCAGCTCAGCTCCAACACTCCCAGGGCTGCCAGTCTGTGCCTCAGGTTTTGGGAATGGGACAATGTCTGACTTTCCCTGTGAATTTCATGCATAAATATTTAAAAATATTAAAACTATTTCAAAATATAAAATAATAAAAATATAATATAATTATAATTATATTATATAAATAAAATATTATATAATAATATACTTTATAAATATAAAATATAAATATAAAGTATATTAAAATATGAATGTAAAATATTTTAAAATATAAAAAAAATATTTCAATATATTTTAAACCCCTCCCACTGGGGGGGCTGTGCTCTCCACCACCATCACAGGAATTTTATCAGTGCCAGGTTTGAGCACTCCCAGATGAAGGGGAGAGCCCAGAACCCCCAGTAAAAGGAGCTGACTGGTTCCATTCGTGGTGCTGGGCTGGGCACTGATGCTTTGGCTGAGCTCCTGGTGCCCCAGTGTCACCCAGGAGGGTCATCCCAGCCCAGCCTCACTGGGAACTGGGATGCTGAGAGCTCTCCCTGGTCAGGGCTCTGGTTCCTGTGCCCCCCAGCCTGCAGGGCACAGGTGATGCCACCCTGAGCTCCCTCAGTAAATGCCAGCAGAACAGCTCAGCCAAGGCTGGAACTGCAATCTAATGCATGCCCAGAAATTATCCCCTTTAGAGGTGCATATTCCCCCTGTTAATTGAAGAGCAGGCCCTGGGAATAAGCAGGTAATTGGTTGTGGCTGTAAATGATTTATTGGGCATTGTGATAAACAGCTCAGCTCTTGCTGCTCTCAGCCCCTCTCTCCCTGCTGCTCCTGCCAGGATAATTGGCCTTGCTTGCAAATCCATGTGGGTTGTACAAGATTATCTGTTAATGCAGGGAGATGAAATGTCATAAAATGAGAGGTGCTTTCAGGAACTCTTGAAAGTGCAGCTGTAAACACCAGACAGTGCCTTGAGGGCAGAGTCTGGAATTTCAGGATTTTTACTGATCCTAAAAGCTTCCCCATGGTTTCAAGTGAAGAGTTGTGACTCAGCAAAGGATTCACCCCACATCACTTCAGCTGCTCCAGGCTGTGCCAGGAAATGGCCCTGGGCTTACCTGGACCCAGGTGAGCAAACACAAACAGCAGAGCCAGGAGAGCTCCCCTGAACAGCTTCCCCCCTTTGTGAGCTGCTGCCTCCAGCTGCACCTCTCTGTGCTCCCTCAGAAACCAGACAGGACAGAGGGAGGGGATCCTGGCCCCAGAGTGCTCTCAGGAATTGTCTTTGCTGCTTCATCTGTGCACTCAGGGTGGCTCTTTCAGAGACTCTGCTGCAGCTCTGGGGAAAGGCACATTGATCTAGGAGAGAAAAGAAAGGGGAAAATGTGTTCAGAGGATTATCCAGGGCCTTTCTCACTCATCTTCCTGTGTGTTTTCATGAGATCCAGTGAAGGGCTGGGAACCAGGGCACAGGGTGACAGGAGGGGCCCAGGCAGCCCGGAGGGAAACATCCAAGAGGAGACTGAGAGTCTGCACTGGGCAGTGTCCCATAAATACCCTCTGCCACAGAAACCCAGTGACCACCCTGGTCTGAGGATGTCTGAACACGTTCTCCCACGTGCTGCCTGCCCACAGCTCTCCAGAGCAGTTTTCCAGCTGTTCTGGCCCTTTCCTGTTGTGCAACTCCAGCTGAAGGGTCAGGAATTATTGGTAGGGAAGAGCAGAAATCCCAGATGCTGTCAGGAATTGGGAATTATTTTTAGGGAAGAGCAGAAATCCCAGATGCTGTCAGGAACTGGGAATTATTGTTAGGGAAGAGCAGAAACTCCCAGATGCTGTTAGGAATTGGGAATTATTGGTAGGGAAGAGCAGAAATCCCAGATGCTGTCAGGAACTGGGAATTATTGGTGGGGAAGAGCAGAAAATCCCAGATGCTGTCAGGAACTGGGAATTCTGGGCAGAGCACCCCCAAGTCCTGACTCTGGTGGAGCATTCCTGGTTTCTCAGCCCAATCAAGAATATGTTCAGGTGAATTATTTCATGGGAAACACGAACACAAATGTGCCACCTGCCAGGGAAGCTGATGGATTTGGTGACAGTCCTGCAGCTGGAAGGGAGAGTCCTGGAACCCAACATTTCTGCAATTGTTTCCAATTATTTATTGAAAACTGCAGGCTTGTACCTGGAAAATCACCAAAGCTGCAACACAACTTCACCAAACTACCTTTTTTCCCCTCTCATTTTTAGAATATATTTAAGGATTTGGATCAATCCCAGGAAATGAAATCCTTCTGTGTCCCCCAAAAGATGGAGCAGCATTTCTCAGGGCACATCTGCACCCCCAGGGAATAAATGCTGTGTTTATCCTGGGGGCTCCTGCCCACAGAGGCTCCTCCTGCCCTGCAGACATCCCCAAAGAGGCCCTAACTGGGGTTATTATTCATGAGCTGAACCACACAACTCAAATCATCTCTGCCAACTTCAGGAAAAACCCCAAGGCCATCTCTCCCTAACCACTGTGATTATAATGCAGTTCCAAATTAGAGCATCAAAAGCCAATAAAAGGACATGAACAAGACAGACTGCCAGCCCAGAAAACCATAAATCCATGAAAATAGCACTGCTCAACAGCTGGCCAGGTTTAATTTTCAAATAAACAGGGGAACATGTCACCTCTTGTTCTGCTTAGCATTGATTTAATGCTTGAATTTTCATTTAAATCATTTCATTTCCAGAACTTTTAGGTCCATCAGAGCTCCAGCAATCCTGGGCTCAGCTCACCCAGGGATTGATCTGAGGCCACTCTACAAAACAGATTAATTGGGGATGATTGATTGATTGATTGATTGGGCCCTGCCTGCTGCACACACTAATTCTGGACCATTTAAAGCTCACAAGGTTTTCTGTTGGGATTCATTGACTTCACAGGGTAATAAGATCATGCCTGGGTGTTGAGCCAAGAGCACAGAACTGATGGAAGGAAGGGGAGACTGAAATCGTGTCAGAGTGGGAAGTGAGGAGCTCCTGCTCCCTTCCTGCTCAGACTGTCCCCAGCTGCCCCTTTCCTTCCCGTGGTAAAATGTGGGAACTGTCCTGACTTTGTGGCTTGGCAGCATTTGCATCTTGCAAATGAAAGGAAACATGAAATAACAACCATAAAATAATAACCACAAAATAAATAACAACCATGAAATAAGAGCCACTGTCTCCTCAGCATGCACCAGGACGTGCCAGGATCTGGATGCTGGAGAATAATCCCAATTCCACAACAAACAGGTGAATCTGGAATATCAGCCCTGGATGTGTGAAGTTTGGGAAAGCATCCAGCTCTCCCTGCTGGAATCCATGGATTTATTTTGTCTCAGGGACCCTGAACCAAAGTCTCTCCCATGCTCAGGCTGGGGGTCAGGGTTGATTTCAGAGCTGATTTCAGGCCCTGCTCTGCTCCTCAGAGGCCTCCTTGGAAGGTGATTTCTCTCTCCACAGCAGCTCCTGCAGCTCTCCACCACATCCTTCCCCAATTCCAGCTTCCCACCCCATCTATTTTTGGAACAGCCACTCCAAATTCCACCAAATTGCTCAAAGGAGCTGATAAATGCCCAGGGAAAAAAGCATTTCTGCTCTGAGCTCCAGCCTGGAAACTCTTCTGCTTTTCCTGCCACAACTCTGATTTCTGCCCCAGCCCCTGGCTCCTCATTTTCCTCTCCCACCAAAGTCAAACATTTCCTGGTCAGAGTTTGGGTCATGCTGAGAATTCCCTTTCACAACACTTGGAGTTCATTGGAAATGGAGCCCATCACCTGGCACGCCCCTGCCTTCCCCATAACACATCCCTGCAACTCCAATTAAACTGTTAATTGATGTCACTGCCCTCAAATTACCAGCTACAAATAAAAAGAGAAAATACAGGAGATTCAGAACTAATAAAAAATAGCAGCAGGTTTTCATTTCCAGCCTGGTGTTTGAATCCTTTCAGGACAACGTTACTACCCTGGCTGGGTGCCCAAGAATGGATGCCCTGATTTATTTTATTAATGA